>NC_059102.1:255573766-255888016 GCF_020740685.1 Jaculus jaculus | reverse complement strand
AATCAATTGTGAATGAAAGTGATTCCCTAATTTCAGCCTCAGAATTTTTATTGTTAGTATATAGGAAGGCTACTGATTTTCTTGTGTTTATTTTGTGTCCTACTACATTGTTAAAGGTGTGTATCAGCTCTAACAGTTTGTTGGTAGAGTCTTTAGGGTCCTTTATGTATAGAAACATATCATCTGCAAATAATGATTCTTTGTCTCTTACTTTCAAGTTTGAATCCCTTTTAAGTGGTTGCATGTTTTCTTGCTATGGTTAAGTGTTCCAGTATTATGTTAAATAAAACTAGGGACAGTGGACACCTTTGTCTTGTTCCTGATTTTAGTGGAAATGATTCAAGTTTTTTTTTTTTTGCTCCATTTAGTATTATGTTGGCTGTATGTTTGCCATAAATAACATTTATCATGTTAAAATATGTTCCTGCTATTCTCAGTTTCTGTAGGACTTTTATCATAAAGGGATGTTGGATTTTGTCAAATGACTTTTCTGCATCTATTGACTAAATCATGTGATTTTTGAATTTCATTTATATAGTGTATTACATTTATGAATTTGCACATGTTGAGCCATTCCTGCATCTGTGTGTTAAAGCCAACTTGGTATTTTTGACATATATATATATATTCTTGTGTTCTGTTTGCCAATATTTTGTTGATAATTTTTGCATCTAGTGTTCATGAGGGAGATGCCAATTAATTTTCTTTTTCTTTTTTTTTCCCTTTTGTTCTATCTTTGTCTAGTTTTAGTTACCTTTTGGAATGGCTTCCGATTTCATCAATGCCAAGTGCCAACACCCATCCCTCTCTACTGTGCACTTGGTTAGGCTGCTTAGGTGGCTGGATCTGGTGTTGTGATTGGTTGTGTTGGATGCTGCATGGCTGGGGAATGGATAAACTCTCTAGTGGTTCCCAGAACTGGTGGACAGAGGAAGGGAGGTTGTGAAGGTTGCCTGGAATTTTATTGGAATTGCTCAGCTGGTCCAGTTTTTTATTTCATTTAGCCACTGTTGAGTTGGTCTGTGTTGGCTTCTCTTTCAGGTTTCTTGACCTTATGAGGAGGCTGATATGAGTGGAAAATCCCTTCACCAGGCTTGTCTTGAGGCTCTGTCCCACATGGGTCCAGGCAGATCCATGGGAATTGGGGCCATTGGTGCCACAGTGGGGCCATTTTTATGCTTCCTGTTCCTAGAAGTTCTGGGTCTCTCTTGTTTCTTTGCTGTGGTTGATAATTCCTTATGCACCTTCACTTTTTGGTAGAAGAGCGTATTTTGCTACTTTTCTGCTTATTTCTCCCCAGGAAGTCCAGTGTTATTTTTAATCTATGATTTCTTTGCTCAATAACATTGACAATGTCTCAGTAACTTCCTGTGTGGTTTGGATGTTATATATATATACAGAGAGATATGATCAAAGAAAATAATCAAAAAAATGCAAACAAACAAAGCTTTTAGTATGAGGTGAAACTTCTCTAGACAACAACAAAAAATAACAAAACAAAAAACCTTTGGTATTAATTGTCATATTTTGATTACTATTTAAGAAAAACAAACTATAAATTTTGATTTTAATTGTGCAAAGAATAGATTCAAACATCTTCCAGAATATGGCTGGTTCTGTAAGGCTGTTTGGCTGCCATGTGCCTGGATGTCATTCTACACAGAAAAAGCCAAATGGCCTAGAGGAGAAGGAAAAGAGATACAGAGACAACATGATGGGTTCAAACATGGCGATTACCTTTTCAACCTGGTTCAAACCCAACATTCACAGACCTTTAAGCTTACAATAAAGTGCTAAAATATCCAGTGCTTTTCTAGTATTGTCATCTCATGTCTAAGGATCCCTGCCTCAGATCTACAGACAGAGCACCCACTGATCAGCCACACATTCTGTAACCATGATAATCCCAGCTGCTTATTTTAGCATAACTCCTGAGTCCTTCCTGATTTTTTTTTGCAATTCCAAAACATTTTTGATGAGTTAATTATCATTTGCAAGTGATGAATCGCTCCCTCCAGTAAATGATAGTGAATAAATTGAATCACTGCAATTATCACCTAGGTTTGCCTAATTAGTAATTAATATGTTTAAAAGTCTAATAAGATAGAAATGGTCAGAGAGGAGAAATGGCCTCATTGGCTGCCATTATTTCTACTCATTTATGAATTCATAATTTACAAAGGTCAACATAAAAAGGGCCATTTATTACAACATACTTTTCTCGATGATAGACCATAATATACTTTTTCTGTCACTGTAACTGATAGTGATGGAGTCACCATTTGTGAGAAAAAAAAGGAAAGAAAGGTATAGCAAGGTTTTCACTTATACACATGAGGAGATCTCTAGAGATAACTCCCACGGTGGCTTAGCTTTATAAACACACAGGACAAGAGGATTTTTATGGGGATTCATGCATATTCCTATTGGAAAGTTTCACCATCACCATTGCATGGCACATTTCTGAGCATGCTTACCTTGAAATCATTCTTCATACAGCAGTTGTTAAAAATGACCAAGAGTCTTGCTTCAACAGAGAACTGAGCATTTTATTAAGATTATAAGGGAAAAAAATTCACGCTAGGGCACCTAGAGGAGTGACTTAATGATTTTGGCTGGTTCCTTGCAGTTTCTTTTTTTTTTTTTTTTTTTCCAGTTTAAAAGAATGTTACTCATCTAAAGGGAAAGTAGTTCCCCTCCATATAAGTATAGTAGCTTCCCTCCAAAAGTTCCTGCCTAGCAGTTAATAACATCATTATAGAATACACTCATTGGTATTGGTGAAATAAAATCAAATTTTTATTTCTAAACTGATTACTTAAATAACTATCCCAGTTCTTATATATTATATGAACTTCAGTTTTCTTACTTATATCAGTGAGATTGGAAGATTAAATGGGGAAAAACATAAGATAATACACAGTATCTGACCTAAAACCTGTACTTAATACTGCAAAACCAACTGGATTGGTTAATAATATTGATTAATAAACAGAATTACTATAGCTAACATCTGGACTAAGATTTTTTTCATCTAGGACTTCTTTTTTAAGGTGAGGCAGTTTATTGTTGATCTTGCAGGGTTGGGTGGTTCCTACCCCAAAACAAAAGACAGATACACCCTATGAAGACATAAGGCGGTTTTTATAATTTTCTAAGCCCAGCTCCTTTCATATTTTCCCCATTGGCTGGGTATTCCTCCCAGTTTTCTTACACAGTTCCCTCCCTGAATTCTAGTTTCTTTGTTTACCTTGATTTAGCCTTGGTTCCCCATTCTAAGAACATCAGTTACTATAGCTTCTGGTTTAATTCATCCAAGGCTCTTATGCAAATTTATTTATAAAATTTTAAATAGATACAAACAATGTGCAGGAAAACAGCCAGGGGAGAAACAAAAGAAATTTAAGCCTACATGTAAAAGTTGAGGGCTGGAAAGATGGCTTAGTGTTTAAAGATGCTTGCTTGCAAAGCTTCATGATCAGGGTTTGATTCTCCAGTACCCATGTGAAGGCAGATGCACAAAGTGGAGAATGCATCTGGAGTTTGTTTGCACTGACAAGAGGCCTGGGTGTGTCCATAATCTCTCTTTCTTTCTCCTTGCACATAAATAATAAATTTTAAAAAATTAAAATAGAATGAGTTGACAAAGATAATTACAAAGTGGATAACAATAAAACAGCAGCTGGGCGTGGTGGCACACTCCTTTAATCCCAGCACTCGGGAGGCAGAGTTAGGAGGACTGCCATGAGTTCAAGGCCACCCTGAGACTACATAGTTAATTCCAGGTCAGCCTGAGCCAGAGTGAGATCCTACCTCGAAAAACCAAATAAAATAAAATAAAACAGCAAAGAAAGAAAAATAATGTGGAGAGCAATAGTTCTGTCTGACTGAATTTTGGCAAGTATACATTTCTCACATTATTTTCCAGAACTTGTATTGGAATAAATTGTCAATTAAGAAAACTGAAAAAAATAAAAAAATAAACCAAATTCCCAGAGAGATGGCTTAGTGGTTAAGACACTAACCTGCGAAGCTAAGGACCCATGTTCTACTCTCCAGATCCCACATAAGCGAGGCACACAAAGGTGAGGCAAGCACAAGGTCTCACATACCCAGTAGGTGGTACAAGCGTTTGGCATTTGACTGGACTGGCTGAGACCCTGGCATGCCATTGTCTCTTTCTGTCTCTCTAATTCTCTCAAAAAAAAAAAAAAAAAAGAAGAAGAAGAAAACTGAGCTAGGCATGGTTGCATGTATCTAATACCAACACATTGGATGCTGAGAGAGGATGAGTCCAACCTAGTCTACATAACAAGATCTTTTCTCAAACACACACTAAAGAAAAAGAAAACTAGTCAGTTTTCATGACAACAGAACTGGCAGTCTAGAAAAGATGAGTTAGCTTCCAAAGGCTGTGTCTTCAAGCTCATTCTGAGTGACTGTCCATCTGATATTCTTAATACAGCAAATATTTTTTTAGTTCCTTCTTATCTTGAATATTTCTATAATCCATGATTCTTAGAATTTTTGTTCATCTAGTTTAATCTATTGCATTTATTTTTATCTGATCATGTTCAAGTCAGTAAATTTTTTACTCTTTAAGCCAGTCTTCTTTCTACTTCTATGACACTTGGCCCACATTCCACCTTTTTTCCCCCTTGTTCTTTAGGGAAAGACTCTTGGATCTTTTGTGACAAAAATTGCATACTTAGAGATTATCTATCTTAAAAATCAAAATGTTTCAGTTATGAGACTGTTCTATTTTCAACTTAACCACTGTTGTAATTGCCTATACCTCATTATCATTGAAAGATAAATGCCATAACTAATGCTGGAATGATAGTCTGTCCTTACTAGTAGGCTTTTTACCCCATCATTCTTTTTTTTTTTAGAAAAAAGAAATAGTATTTGGTATCTGTGTGTTCAAGATCGTATGTGTGTGTGTGTGTGTGTGTGTGTGTGTGTGTGTGTGTGTGTACGTACCTTTTTTGGACTTGTTTATGTTCTTTATGTAGACAGGAATGGACAACACTTAAGGCAGCTACAAATGATAAAACAGTTCATTCAAACTATAATGTGATAAATTAGTGTGGTGATATATACAAGTTCTGAGTACATAATGAGTTCAAAATATGGCTGGGATACATGAGACCCTGTTTCAAAAAGCAAAGATTTTCAAATAATAGTGTATAAATAGATCCCTTCAGTAACTAAGCAAATAATTAGATTCTGACTTGGTATATATTGAATATGGAAAGATATTATAAATGTCCTCTTCCTCCTCCTCTGTTTTTATCTTTCAGGGTTCCAAGTAGCCTATGTTTGCCTCAAAATTACTATGTAGCATAGGCTGGCTTTGAAATCCTCGTCATATTACATCTGTGTCTTAAGGGCTGGGATTACATGCATGTGCCACAACATCAGGTTTGGATCCTGAATTGTCACAAGCCCATAGATAATGCTGGTGCTGTGAATCTGAGGACCAGGATTGGGATAGCAGAGGCCTGGGTTGAGTCCCTCATACCGTCTCCTTAAATGCTTACAGGAAGCAGTCACAGCAGGTCTACCATATTGTTTGAGATATACCAGTAAGATAACCATTTTGTCAGTCAGTTTCAATTTAAGAAAGGAATGTTAACTGTTATTGTAAAATAGGCCAAATATCCAATATGAGATAGCTGAAATTAATAAACTAATATTTTTGTTAGTAGTTAGTGGATTTCATTCAGTCAAAGAAGTCAAGGTACACTAATCTTCTGAGAGTTTGGCCTAGAACTGTTATTGACAATTAAGGCGAAACAAGATAAAAGCTCAAACCCTCAGAAGAGTGTTCAAGGTCTTTGAGGCCTTGCACACGTTATGGGTTTAGTTGGCCAACATAAGAATTGAGGCTAAGAACCACTATCAATGAGCAATCACACCAAGTGTGTGGGTGAGTGAGGACATCATTGGTTGATTTGATTAGCTTCTCTAACAACCATGTTTTTGTCATCCTTTTTATTAAGAAGGAGAAAAAATAAAATTAGTAATAGAAGACTCAAGAAAGCAAAGTGTCCAGGGTTGAAACCTGATGTCTTAGACGAGGACTTGGCACCCCACCTTGGCTGTCACAGTACATGACATCTCTGAAGTTCAATCTCCTGTTTTATAGGATGGAGAACGGCAATAATTAATAACCTTGGCCTCTTAAGGTCATAGTGAGGGTTAAATGAAGTTATGCATTTGAAAGGATTTCCTGATTTTTTAAATAAATAATTTATTTATTTGAGACAGAGAAAGAGGCAGATAAACAGAGAGAGAATGGGAGGGCCAGGGCCTCTAACCACTGCAAGTGAACTCCAGATGCATGTGCTACCTTGCGCATCTGGCTTACATGGGTACTGGGGAATCAAACCCAGGTCATTTGGCTTTTGCATACTAGTTCCTTAACCTCTAAGCCATCACTCCAGACCTGATGTTTTAGTGTATAAGAAATAATTAAAAGTAATCTCGTTCAAAATATAAGTGTTCATGTTTGTTAATGCATAGGTGCACACACATGCATGTGCATACACACATACACACACACCAAAAAGTTAACAACTCAAGCTCCTAAAAAAAGCAGTCTTATTTTCTCTCTTTTTTGAAATCTCAAGCTTTGATTCTTGTTGTTTACCCTGCTGGCCACAGGAATGCACTGTGTTGCTTTCAAAATCCTTTTGAAAGAATTGACGTTTTGACTGATTGGGCATTTGTCCTAAGAACTTACACTGGGGAATAGTCCAGAAGACAGGGGATTGCAATAAGGAAACTTCAAGAACTCAAATGAAGAGTCACCTGAGTACAAATCTGTTGCTTTGGCTAGACTCCAAACCTATAAGTCACATCTCAACTGGAGTTTCCAGTCCTTGAATCTAGGTGGTCATGAGGTTGAAAGAACAAGTAGATAAAACTGCTCATTGAATTGCCTCCTAAATGTTGATGTCCATAGAATAGCACTGCTCCCACAGTAGGCCAAGGAAACTTCTTTTTGCAGATGGCAGTGGGTACTGGGGAGGCTCAAAACTCTGAATGATCCAAGTGCTGACAGTAAGTGGCCACTGGGTGCTGAGCTCCAAATGAGACATCTCCATCATGCCTTCCAAGGCTCAGGGAACATTGTGGAAGAGGAAGCTAAAAGAATATAAGAGCCAGAGAGGGTGTAGAGGGATGCTTTGGAACACCATCCACTGGACATGAACTGACCATTGCATTCATGACCTAGTAGGGGCTGATGTTAACTCCACAAGAACTGCACAATGTTGATCACATTGACTTTTATGATGGAAGAAGGCCATAGATAGATAGATAGATAGATAGATAGATAGATAGATAGATAGATAGATAGATAGATGAAAAAGTAGTTGGAAAGAAGGGGTTTGGTGGAATAGGGGTTGGGGAGAGTGGAGAAAAGAATGTAATGAGACGTGATTGGGATCAAAATACCATATGTTCATGTGTGAACATTCTCAGCTAAGCCATGCATAGTGGCACATGCCTATAATCTAAGCACTCAGGAGGCAGAAGTGGGAGGATGGCAGTGAGTTCCAGGAACTACAGAGTGAATCCCAGGAAGGATGGGCTAGAGTGAGACCCTACATGAAAAAAATCCTAAAAAGAAAAAGAAAAAGAAACAAAAGAAAATTCTCAATTAAAAAGTCAAATGAAACACAAAGGATATGACCATTCAACAAATATGTGCTTCATAAAATGATTTCTTTTTTTTTTTTTTTCTTTTTTTGGTTTTTCGAGGTAGGGTCTCATGCTAGCCCAGGCTGACCTGAAATTCACTATGGAATCTCAGGGTGGCCTCGAACACATGGCAATCCTCCTACCTCTGCCTTCCAAGTGCTGGGATTAAAGGCGCGTGCACCACGCCCGGCCATTAAATGATTTTTTAATAGCGCCTCATTTTTGCACAGTTATATTTTGACAAGAATTTCCCTCTTACTGATCCTCATTCTTCTGATAAATAGTGTAGTTTGTGACTATAATGCTGTTGAAAAATCAGGAAGATTACTACAGCAAATAAAATGATTCTCTTTTCTCAATTCCAGTTAGCAAAAAAAAAAAAAAAAAAAAAAAAAGTCAAAAAAATCCTATTTCAAAATTTATTATATTATCTGCTGGAAACAATTGTGAATTTTTTCCATGGTATGAAGTGAGAACAATAGGAACATTCTTTATTCTTTCTCAGGAGCTGGGTCTGGGCAGAACACATAGGCTTGCCAGCCTTCAAAATGTTTCAAGGTCTTTCTTAAGGTCTGTGCTTTTCAAAATGGGCTTTACAGCTTGAGAAAGAAAAAGATCAGTGCATAAAACTCTTCCACATGAAAGAGTAAACTCTCAGGTTTTAGAAATAGTCAAGATGATGTCCTAAGGATATCTTCTATGCCTTGGAATGAAATACACTTACTAGAATACAAGACTAGTCAATATTCAGAGACTAAATAAAAAGACAGGCTAGCCAAGACACATGGTGGGGCACATTTTCTCCTTAAATTCAGGAAACAGTTTTGACATTTCTCTTTTTGCTCTAATACCACAGCAGAATCTCTCTGGACAAAGTCATGTATCAGGACTAGGTATCTGAACTGTCTCATTTCACCTGGTCTTCAGACTAGAAATTCTGCTGGGCTCTAAAATGAGTAATTATAATTGTAATTTGCCTCTAAAATCTGACCATAATTCATCTATTACTCTGTTCTAGTCTGACTCAAAGTTACCGACATATATATGTGAATTATACCCTTAGCCACTGATACTCCTGTGGATTAAATAGTAGCTTTTATGGTGTTTTTTTTTTAAATGAAGTTTAAGATCACATAGATTTTAGTTGAAAAAAATCTGTTTGTCTGCTAATAATAATAGCTTTCACTTTTGAATGGCTGTATGTGAAATGCTCTGCCAAATGCTTTGTTCATACTTTTACTTAACTCTTACTAGTACCCTGCCAGATAGATAAATTTATGCTCATTTTAAAGGTAAAAAACAACATGAGACACCATAATCACAATTTGAACCAAGAGGTGTGACATACAGAAGTTAAGAGGCAAAACAAATTTCTGAGATTTTTCTATAAGCTACGGTAATGGGAGGAAAAGAAATATGTTCCATAGCAGATGTTATTTTAAAATTACATGAAAGGAATTCTATTTCTTTTTTTAAAAGAATATTTTATTATTTATTTATTTGACAGAGAAAGAGGGTGGGAGAGAGTGCGAGAGAATGGGTGCACTACAGACAATGGAAATCCTGGATATTGCATTTAAAACAAACTTAGGACTCTTCTGTTGGAAGGTAGGAGAACATTCTAATTTAAAACTTCAAGAGTTGAGGGATATCTCCAGATTGTATTTTTAATAATAAATACTAGACTTGGAAATGTAAAAGCCAGAAATTCAGAGATACTGATGGGCATAGGTAAAAGCAAGCAAGTGACAAGAGCCTTCTCTCTAAAGCCTTTAGACAACACTTCTATTGGTAACCAAATATCCCAGAAAAAGATGTGATTGCTCCTGCTAACTGTACCCCTACTGGTAAAGGCCAAGTGGAGATCACATGTCTCAACCTTCTCAATGAGATACCTTGATCCTGCTAATGAGGAAGCCTCATAGCATAATAAGACTCACTGGGCTGGAGAGAGTTCTCAGTGGTTAAGGCACCAGTTCATTTCCCCATTATCTGTATAATGTCAGATGCACAAAGTGACCCATGCATCTGAACATCATTTGTAGCAGCTCTAGCTCTAGGCCCTTTCATACCCGTTCTCTCTCTCATCTATCTATCTATGTATCTATCTATCTATCTATCTATGTATCTATCTATCTATCATCGGTCATCTTTTCTCTTTCTTCTCTCTGCTTGCAAAGAAATAAATTAAATATTTTAAAAAGACTCACAATATTACAGACAGTCATGACCATGACAAGAACTGCATCTTCTATCTCTGCCTGTGATGAGGTCTTCTTTTCCACTGCAATGAGACCTACCAAAGAACCTGAAATTTCATTTTTATTGGGAAGACAAAAGCACCCTATTTCCTCTCCCTACATAGGAGGCCTCAGGAACAATTAGAAATTTCACCATGATTGTATAATAAGAAAACTACCTCTTCAACCTTGGTATAAATGGACAGTAACAAGGCACTCCTGCTTTTTCCCCAAATGAAGCCATCAGTGGAGGCTTAGTGATAATCCAGAGCTCTCATTCCATCCAATAGAAATAAGGAGATTTCACTCTTAGATGTCAGTGGAAGCCATGCTTGCATGCACCTTGCAGGAATGGAGAGCTCTGACTCTTCTACCAAGCCAGAGAAGTGCCAGAGGAAGGCTGTTGAAACAGAGTTTAATTAAGACCTAATGTCTCATACCACTCATACCATAGTACTAACAGTGTACAGGTTTCAATAAAAAATATTTGTATTTTTAAAAATATTTTACTTAAAAATTTGCAAGCAAAGAGAGAAGACAGAAAGAAAGGGAGAATGGGTGAACTAGGGCCTCCAGACACTGCAAACAAACTCCAGATGCCCCTTCATGCATCTGGTTTTATGTAGATACTGGGGAATCATACATGGGTCATTTGGCTTTGCCGGCCAGAACCTTAACTGCTGAGCCATCTCTCCAGCTCCAAAATTGCTTGCATTTTCAAAAACTTGAAATGCCTCAAAGTAAATGAAAGCATTCGATTCTTAGGCTGAGATAAAGATGTTAGGATCATCTAGAAAATAGTTTAAGGCAGCTTTACAAAATTTAAAAAAAAAAAAAACTTTAGTATGTAATAGTGAAAATGTATGTGGCTAATGAAAAATAGAAAGTCAGTCAGATACAAAATTCTAAACAAAGAAATAGAATGTATAAAAGTGAAATGAATAATTCATAAGTAAAAAAACTAATACTTTAAATATTTTAAATTCAGTGGATTTACCTAAAAATGGAAGAAATCAAAGAAAAAAGTATGGGTTAAATTGGAAAGGCAATAGAAATTATTGAATATGAACAACAGAGAGGAAAACAAACTTTAAAAAATAAATAATCCACAGTATATGTGTTGATGTGTCCTAGCACTCAAAAGTCTGAGGCAGGGATATCATGAGTTGTAGACCAGCCTGAGTTACATAATAAGACCCTGTCTCTAAATAAATATCTCTGAAACTATGAAATAATCCAGTACTCTTACAACTAGGAAATGGGAATAAAAGAAAGATGGAGGGACTAAAAAAATGTTGAAGAACTAATGACATCAAACTTCCCAAATTTGGGAAAATATAAAAACTGATAGTTAAAGATTCAAAGAGAAACTTAATGAGTTTACATATACTGCATGCTTACCATACTCAAAATTATAAGATAAGTATAAAGTAAAATAGGTCAACAGAGCAAGACAGCCTCAATAGGGTAAGGGGATTTAGAATCAGTGTGGAAACAAATCTCTGGTCATATTTGTGAGTGATTTCCTAGATTAGGTTAGTTGAGTGGATGGATCCCTTCTCACTGTGGGTGACACCATTCAGTCATCTGAGTTCCTAGACTGTGTAGAATGGAAAGAGCTAACTGACAGCAGCATTTGTGACTCTCTCATCCTCCTTGTTGATGAGACCATGTGACGTCAGGCATCCTACCCTTGCCATGCTTTCCCCACCATGACACACTTTCTAGCTTCTGGTTCTACAAACTAAAATAAGCCTTTTCCTTCCCTAAGCTGCTTCTGGTAGGGTGTTTTGTCTCAGCAATGAGAAAGTAGCTAACATTTGTGGCTCCATACTTGAATAGCATCTTCAATATGTTTTGAATATGTATATCTGTTTTTATAACTACCAATAAGTCTATAGAGGAAGCAACAAACAGCATTTATTGAAGTTATAACATCAAAGCAAATATAAAGAAAAATATATTCAAAAAACTATAAGATAGTTTAAATCTTAATCTGTATATTGATTAAAACAATGTTAAGTTCATGCAAATTAATATTTCATATGTAAGAAGTTTCTATCGTGTCAAAGTTTGTTTTATTATAATCATGGCTTCTTGTGTGGAGTGCATATGTGTAGCATGTGTGGTGTGGTGCTGGCGGGTGGTAGTGAGCTGTGTGTGTATGGTGTGTGCATATGTACTGTAAGGTGCGGTGCCCTGTGCATCTGCCTGCAGCAGCCGGAGAAGAATGTTGGCTGTCCCCTTCCATCATCCTTCTACCTATTTTCCCACCTCTTACTGATTCTGGTGCTTGCTGTTTGTAAACCCCGGAGATAATCAGGTCTCTGGCCCCCATAGGGTTACAGACATGTATGTGTGGCTGTGCTCAGCTATTTATGTGGGTTCTAGAGATTCAAAATCAGGCAGCCTCAGGTCCACTCACACCTTCATGTTTGTGAAGGAGCGCATCTAGTCACCGAGCCACCTCCGTAACCCCGTGTCATTATTTCTTTTGCTATCAAAAGGCCATAAGGTGTGATACTTGTGGTTTGAAAGTTTTCACAGCATATATATTGATTTGGGAATTTCTATACTTAGGTTTTGATTGGACTTGTCATTCAGGTTATAATGGGGGTGGTGTTCAGGGATAAAAAGAATGTGGCTGAAATGTCAGTTTTTATTTTGAGGTTCTTGGATATGTGTGTTTGTTTCAACCCAATGAGGCTGAAGCTTGTGCTAACCTTGGTGAGTACCTTTTGTCCTAATTTAATTGTGATTGCCCGGAGCTTCCATCTGTGTCTAGCTCCGTGACAGCATATAAAACAACAGAACGGACCCAAACCAAAGCAAGCCAGGGAAGAGGGCAGTGACAAGTGAGGGATTCCCCTTGTTGGTGAGATATTTTGTCAACACAACTATTTTACTTTGCAGAAGCTCCATATGTCCTCTTCCCCCAAGCATTTTAGTGTTTATTCACAGAATAAGGTAAGGATGTGATTTTCAGTCACAGGTTTTCTAAGTGTTACCAACTGTAAAATGAAAAAGTAGCTTAATTGACACATAAAAATTTAAAACATCACAAAATGCTTCCTTTAGGCTTTAATCCTTAAAACCTTCATGAACCAAATAACAACTTAGGGTTTTTCAGTTGCTGGCTTCCATGCCTGACATAGTTGGCCTCTTAAATATCTAATCTGCTTAAGCTGTAGTCTTAAAATGTTGCCTCAGAGCTGGGCATGGTGGCACATGCCTTTAATCCCAGCACTTGAGAGGCAGGGTTGTTGTGATTTCTAGTCCAGCCTGGGACTACAGAGTAAGATTCAGGTCATCCTGAGCTATAGTAAGCTTACCTTAAAACATTAGAAAAAAAAAATTGCATTTGACAGTGAATCAGGGCAGACAGGCATGAGACTACTTATTCATTTTCAAGACATTCTTGCCATGTAGCTCAGGCTGGCTTTGAACTTGCCTTCCTCTTGATTCTGCAACCCACATGCTGGGGTTAGAGGTGCATATCATCACTTATGACCCCAAAAGACATTGTAAACTAGTTTGGGGAGATTCTTCGATGAAGCTAGTGCATGAGCCATCAAAGTAAGGAATGAGCCTGAAGTATTGTGAACAGAAGAAAATGTGTAAATTTAGAGGTACCCATGGGCAATTACAAAACTTTAAAGGACAAAAGTATAAATAACAAGTGTCCAGGTTAGAAACCAAAGGGCTTAGTCGCAGCACTAATTGCTCCCATGGATGTTCTCTGAGAAGGGACAAGGGCTAGAAACCTCAAGGGGGACAGAAGTTCCCACAAAATGGATGTTCTTCCGGTGCCTTGAAGCTCAATCCATGTTGGAACATTGGAGGATCATTAAAATGATGTGACAATTTTATTACTTCAGGTACTTCTTTAGAAATTCTTTTCTCCCTCATCTGTTTAGAAATCCTTTTATTCCTTGGATTTTGAGACATGATATCATGGTGAATTCTTGGTCTTTGTGCTTTATGGGCTAATCTCTTCAGACATCTCACATCCAGGATTCTAAAAACAGCATAACCAAATGCCTGCCAAGTGGCACCTTGAGATCCTTTTCCACAGCATGGTCAGCACCCAGGCCAATGTTGCCATGCCTTGTTCCCTTCATTGTACTTTCTTCCCACATCTATAGCAGCCTTCAGTCTTTTCAGTTGAATTGAAATAATAGTTAGCATAAATAGCATAGAATTAAACACAAGGATTATATTTTTAAAAGCATTTCCAATTATTTTGCTTTAGATGCAAATTTCTTATGTCTAGGGAATTTCCTGTGTGAGATTTGAGTTCTTTTGTTTAGAAATATTCATTTTAGTTCATTTATGCGTGTGACAGATGCTTTCACAGATTTCCTTCCAAAGAATATTTTGTTGTTTCCTCTAGTCGCTTGTATGTGTGTCACTATGAACATCACATTGTTACCTCTCAGGAGAATTTTGAATTCTTATTCTCACCTGTGTTAATAATAACTTTTTTATAAGCAATTGCAAAGGTAGATGAAACCTTTTATATAAAATTTCTTAGAATTTCTGAGAAGTATTAGGCACTAGATGCATACTATATAGGTTGTGAATGTCATCAATTCCATTGCTGTTCTTGTCACTATGAGTTGAGAAAATGCTAGGGCTAAGGAAATTGCATGGTTGGGAGAATGTTTTCCTAAAATGCATGAAGTCTTGAGTTAAATCCCAAGTACCACATAAACTGGGTGCCATGTCAAATGCCTGTAATCCCAACTTTTAGAAAATAGGCAGGAAGATCAAAAGTTCAAGGTCATTCTTTGCTGAAGAGTGAGTGTGATAACAGCCTGGGATACATGTGGCCCTGTTAAGAAAGAAAGAAAGAAAGAGAGAGAGAGAGAGAGAGAGAGAGAGAGGGAGGGAGGGAGGGAGGGAGGGAGGGAGGAAGGAAGAAAGGAAGGAAGGAAAAGAAAAGAAAGGAAAGAGAAAGAGAGGGAGGATGAAAAAGGGGGAGGAGGGAGGAAAGAAAGGAAGTGAGAGAAAGAAAGAAGAAAGACGAAGGGAGAGAAGAATGAAGGGAGGGAGGGATAGAAAATGTGTTCATTATAAAATGGAAAGACTGGATGACAGTAAATATAGGAACACTGATAATTGTGCAAAAACCGTTCACAAGTATTTGCACCTCTGATGTGGAAGATTTCATTATGATTATGAAACAAAAGCAAATCTTGCTTTGCTCACAGACATACGTGAGCACTTAGCCCAGGCCGACTAGTTCTGCATTGTTAGTACTCTTGGTTGGGGCTCATTTCACCATGGTCTAATTATTGATACAATAAGATCTAGGTCATTTAGAAAATAAATGTACATTTATCTTAATGCTTTTTTAAGAAGACAGTGAAGCATGCATGCCATTTAGAAGGACTTATAATTATTAAATTTTAAAGTTAAAAGATGCATTTAAGTAAAGCAATATAAAAAAGACAGAATAATATGTCACTAGATAAACATTAATGCTTAAAGAAAGGCATATCAGAGAAGAAGAGAAAAGTAATGCTTTTTTTATTTCTTCTGTAACATGTCACTTGGCAACCTATATTCTTTCTTTGCATGACTGCTTGGTATGCAAGTACCAGGTCAAAGGTGGAAGATGATGAGGACTATTATTCAACATAAAGGTTTATAATATATCATAATTAGTGGCACATCTGTGGTAAATAACTTGAGGATCTCTGAAGCAAAGATGATGAAAATACTTAGCAGAGAAAATTAAAAAAAAAAAAACTTTTATTTTTTTTTAAACATACCCAGGATGAGATCCAGAGATTACATGCTCTGTAAGTCAGAAAAGCCACTTAGAAGCATGTTTGTCTTTGATGTTTCTCATGTCCCACCTACCTACAGAAAATTTCTTCAGCACCCAGTATTAGGTAACTACTAGCTCAGGGACCATATATTCTTTTTTATATTATCTGCTCTTCAAAAAAAAAAAAACACAAAACATTAGCTTTTCTTCCTTAATACAAATCACTATGGCATTTACTTAACATAAAAGAAATTACAAATAACATATTAAATTTTTTAATTATTGTAAAATCTAAAACAATGATTTTGGTAAGGTCTCCCAATATTAAAATGATACATGTAGTATTACTATTGTGTCATAAATTACTTCATTTGATTCTTTGTTTGTTCACATGTCATTTACATAAATTGTATACCCGAATGAATCTTAGCCTAAGCTGGATTGTACAAACAGATTAGGTATAGCCTCCACTTTTCATGTCAAATTCTCATTGAGGTTCAGAATATGAAAATCTAGAACAGTCTTACTGCATTCATTCTCCTCCTCTCTGTTTCATTTTTCATTATACCAATATTATCAGGATATATTTAAACATTCTGCTATGAGTAAATGTGATAAAAATTCTAGAAGTTGCAGCTGTATTACTACAAGGATAATTTTCAAACTGATTTTTATGAAAATCCATAATTTCTCCCAGGGTGCCATTGGGTATCTGTGAACTTGATCAAATGTGTGCATCTGAAAGTTAAGACCAGTTGAAAGCCCATCACAGAAGACAATGGACTTTCAGAGCAATTATGGTAGCTATGACTTTTTTTCTTGTTTTCATTGTTTTATTTGTCATTTGTTCTATTTTATTTATTTATTTTAAAAGTTTTTAAAATCTTTACTCCTGATATATTTTATTATTTATTTATTTACTTACACGAGAGAAAGGGGCAGACAGAGAGAAAGACAATGGGCACACCAGGACCTCTTGCCACTGTAAATGGATTCCAGACACAGTCATTGCTTTGTGGATCTGGTTCTACATGGGTACTGGGGAATTGAACCTGGGCTGCCAGGCTTTACAAGCAAGTGCCTTTCACCACTGAGCCAATTTTCCAGCCTTTTCTAAAATTATTTTTTTCCTTTTCTATTTTGGCACTTCCCCCCCCACTCCAATTGCCCTCTCTTTTCCCCTCCTTCCCCCATTAACTTTATCTTCCCCATCTTATTTCATGCCTACATGTTTTAGTCCATTGAGTTAAATTAGGGTTGCTTGTATGATAATGGGTGGAAGGTTATTTACTATGGAAAAGGCAACTTGCCATCAGCTATACCACTGATGAACCTGACTCCCTATTGCCCAGCAACCATTATCTACCATTAACTACTCTGGGAATTGTGGCATCTCAGGTCTCCTTCCTCCAATAATTTTATCTTCAGTTATGTATTTGTAAGAAGCAGGAGACAAACATTTTACAAGTCATCTCAATTTTGTGAAAAGAAAATGTCTAAGTCTTTGCCTTAGTTCATATCTTCCTATGACCCATGTTGACTAATACAAGTCATCATCAATCAGGCCACTCTCATCCTCTGGAGAAATATGATCAATAACATAGCAAAGAAAGTATGTGCTGCTTTTGGAAAGCCTTCAAAGTGGATGTTGAGAATAACTAAGCCGGATCTGATTACATTTAATTATTAGTCTTTCAACTTTTAAGTTAATGTTGAAAGGGAAACTGGATTTCATGGGTCAGAGGTGCTCACAAAAAGAATTGGCAAGCATTGCATAGTCCAGTGAGGCTGGACATTGAAATGGTTTTAGGAGAGAGGAAAATCTTTACCCCATGAACCAAATGAAGAAGAGATAAAGCCTGAGGCTATATCAACAGAGACTTAATGAGCCATGGGACATAGAGTCTAATAGAGAACAAAGCATATTAATGAGCTCCAAGCTTGGATTCATCTGCAACCAATTAGTTGGAGAAGGTCTATCTGGTGTCCTTCTCCCCTTTCCTCTTTAATATATCATGCTTGCTGTGGCATCTTAGTTCTGAACACCTGGAGATCAAGTTCAGGATACTTGGTCTAGCATACAAGGTACAAACTTACCTTCCTGATCATCATAAGCTATAATGAGTCATAAAAATAATAGACTATTTTTCAATTTTCTTTTTAAATCAAATTAGGTCTTTTTAATGTATTTTGTTTACTTATGAGAGAGACAGAGAGGGAGAATGGGTGACTCAGGGCCTCTAGACAGTGCAAAAATCTCCAGATGCATGTACCACCATGTGCATATGGCTTACTTGGGTTCTGGGGAGTTGAACCTCTATCCTTAGGCTTTGCAGGCAAGCACCTTAACGGCTAAGCCATCTTTCTACCCTTCAATTTATATCATAAACTCTGAACTCCCCTGAGACAGACAACACACCATGAATCCATTATAAAGAGCGTCCTATTCTGCTGGCCCCGTTGAAGGATAAGGGAGTTGGGGCTGGGATGAGGGATATACTTGAGAAGACTTATGGCAGAATCCTGGTCTTTGACCTAGTCTTTGCAAAATCACCTCTGGTTCTGTTGAGTGTATTTGACTTTGCTTTCTCTGATAGGATCTGACTCTGGTCTTTTCACCTCCCTTTTATTGTTTATTTCAATGTCAGAGAAAGAAAATCATAATATTTTCATTTTCACAAAAACTTCCTGGGAAATGCAGTAAAGGGAATGAATCCCTCATGGCAAATGCCTTTTCATTCTGCTGTTCAGCCAGACATTTACCACATGGCTGTCTAAATAAATCATTCAATTACAATTTCCTTTGGGTTTTTATACAAAATGATCTCTTACCAAAAAATGTTCTTTCCATCATGTTCTGCCTGTTCAAATCCCACTCATTCTCCAAGAATTGACTCAAACATAAAATGAACTCTGCCTACATGTTTTTGCCTGCAACTCAATGGATAACAACTTTCACTTTATCTGTGAAAAGGAATAATTAAACATTGAGTGTTCAGCTCTTTGATGAAGGATGGAGCCAAGCAGAAAAGTTAAGTGCTGATATTAGCGTTTAGTACAGTGTTGCTTGGAGGATTCAACATTCTTTTCTCTAAGTATTTGATAAATATTGATCAGTCAGTAATTTTTTCCTTCTAGTAAGTGACAAATTATGAACTCTAAATCTGAACTAACTTCAAGAGTTATCTTTCATCTCTCACCTGTGCTGAGGTACAATGCAGCTCCTCAATTTAAAGTTGCTTCCAGTTTGTTTATATACTGTCTGTCTGTAGACTCCCTTGTAATAAAATAACATCCTGAACTTTTTCCATCTATTTCAGACATAACTGTGAAACCTGTTCAAATCTAACAGTGTAGGTATGCACACTCATGGAACAGGACCAGGGACTTTCCAAGCCACAGTGGCTAGCACAAGATGAAATTTATCAGATTTGTTTGGAGTTTTTGACTTTGCCATATGGGTTCAGAAAAAACTGAAGTGCAAACAGAATTCTAAATCATTCAAAACTGTGAATGAAAATTGCCAAGTTTTGTAGTCTTAAATCTGAGGTGGTGAGATCCAGAGAAGAATAGGGAGGTGTTCCACACAAAGAAAAGTTGGATCTCTAATTCATGCTAAAAGCATATATAGTCTATATAAGGGAGATTGAACAGACAACAGGGAAAAAAAATAAAATTTTATTTTTCTTTAAGCTACACTCATAATCACAAGTATAGTGGAATGAGCTCTGCTTTTAGAACAGAGACATGAACAGGTAAGCTGAATTTTAATTCAATAAATATTAATTGCATGTCTTCCTTATGTCAGCTGTATTGGTGTATGTTGTTGTTAGCTCCATGTTCTTGGGATGAACATCCAAACCATGCACAATTTAAGGGAGGAAGGGATTTATTTCAAGTTTACAGATCCAACTGGCTCCCATTCATAAATCCAAGCAGAGACAGTCATCACTGGTCAGCTTACCCCAAAAGTAAGCACAAAATCAGAAGCAAAACAGCAGGAACCCAGGCAGAGCTAACTTCTTTCTCTGCATAACTTTGAGCTAGAAATCAGATTTGCCCCCAGTGACCCCTTGAGGTTGGACTCCAGGACCCACCTCTAGTGACACCTCCTCTAGCCAGGCAGCTGGAGGCAAGCTTTAAGGAAACATGTGAGTCTGCTGGAGGACATACATTTAAACTACGACACCCAGCAACACCTCTTCCAGCCTGGTAGCTGGAAATCCAAGTTATAGGCTTTAATAAAACACCTTTTTAAACTACCACAGTGTATTTAGCCTGAAATGCCTGATTGTGATGATGCACATAAGGTTTTAAAAGCATAGTCATATACATGTATATGTTCACATATATTGATTTCTCTCAATAGCAATAGCAGATATCAGGTTCTATGCATTGACAAACAACACAATTTTTTTATTCTCAGTATCATAAGCTTTTGTAAAACTATTAAATATGGATTACTCAGCATGATAAGGATATGAACACACATGTGGGATGCACATATACATAAAAGTTTCACATGTATATATATGACCTACAATTTATTTCAAATTTGTTTCTGTGATTATAATTAATGAAATAAGAACATTGAATATGAGGTACATGCTATTTGCAATTACTCTAAAATCCATGCATGTGCAAATGGCAGTATTTTCTATTATTTTCTTTTGTTTCTTCCACAGACTTTTAAATATTTTTTCTAAAAAATATTTATTTAGAGCCAGGCGTGGTTGCACATGCCTTTAATCCCAGCACTTGGGAGGCAGAGGTAGGCTCGCCACGAGTTAGAGGCCACCCTGAGACTACATAGTGAAGACCAGGTCAGTCTGGGCTAGAGTGAGACCCTACCTCAAAAAATATATATTTATTTATTTGAGAAAGAAAGGGAGGGAGAGAGTGGGGGAGGGAGGGAGGGAATGGGTGAGAAAGAGAGAGAGAGAATGGGTACACCAAGGCCTCCAGCCACTGCAAACAAACTCTAGACACAGGTGCCACCTCATGCATCTGGCTTACATGGGTACTGGGGAAATGAACCTGGGTCCTCAGGCTTCACAAGCAAGCGCCTTAACCACTAAGTCATCTCTCCAGCCCCTCTTTCACAGGTTTTGTAAATTGTTACTATAGCTGAGGATTCTGATGTTAACGGTTTTTGGATGGTCACAGATTAATGTGTATCTGATATATTTTCATGTTATTTTTGTATACACTTAAATATACAATAGGATTGTTATTTTGTGAGAGATTTAGTGATTTATTTATGGTGCTAGGGACTGTAGCCTAGGGTCTTCTGCCTTCTAATCAAGCACTCTATCACCGAGCAACACCGCCTATATTGCTTTTCAAGAGTTATCAGCAGAGTTTCCATACACAGTGCACACGGTGTCATCTATTAACACAACACATACACAGGGTACATACTTCATAACTTATCCACCAATGTCAAAATGTGGTAGCTTACTGAAATCCACATCTGTTCCAAGCTCCTTGTTCTTCAGATTGTTTCTTAACTTCTTTTTTTTTTTTATTTTTGGTTTTTCGAGGTAGGGTCTCACTCTAGCCCAGGCTATCCAGGAATTCACTATGTAATCTCAGGGTGGCCTCAAACTCATGGCAACCGTCCTACCTCTGCCTCCCAAGTGCTGGGATTAAAGGCGTGTGCCACCACGCCCGGCTATTAACTTCTTATTTAGAAGTAAATTCAAGTTCAGTTGTACCAATTAATAGAGAAATCTATTCTATCAGCCACTCAGTTTCTTTCAATCTGTGGTGATACCTTGCAAAACTGTACAGCCTTGTTGGCACTGGAACAAACAAGGTGCAGACATTACTGTGAACATGTAACTTTCACCTGGTCACCTCTGTCCCAATCTCATCCTTGCTAATCTGGGAAACCAATCATTTCTTTACTTTTTCTGTATTTTTTTTCATTTCAAAATCTTTCAGAAAATCTCTCTCTCTCTCTCTCTCTCTCTCTCTGTGTGTGTGTGTGTGTGTGTGTGTGTGTGTGTGTTTCTCTGTTTTTCAAGGTAGGGTCTTGCTCTACCTCAGGATAACCTGGAGTTCACTATGTATTCTCAGGGTGGCCTTGAAATCCCAGTGATTCTCCTACCTCTGCCTTATGAATGCTGGGATTAAAGGTGTGTGCCACCACACCTTGTCTCAGGAAATATCCTCTTAAGATTGGCTTTTTTTTTTTTTTCATTAAGAATAGTTGTCTGGAGTTGAGGTTATAGTTCAGTGATATAGCATGTGAATGCATGCATTATGCTTTAGGTTTAATCCCCAGATGCATAGAGATTAATCCTTTTGTTGCATGTACTTTGTATCATTTATTCTGCTTTATTGCTCAGTTATATTCCATGACCATCAATTGCCACAGTTTATTCATTCATTGAAGATTATTTGGATTATTCCCAGTTTGTGGGTTATTGCAAATAAAGCTACTGTACATTTTTGGACAGGTTTTATGTAAATGCAGATTTTTATCAATCTGGGATAAATGACCAAGAGTTCAATTGTCAGAGTATATGATAGCTCTGTGTTTAGGTTTTAAGAAATTTTTGCCAAACTTTTCCAAAATAGCTATGCAATTGTTTATTCTCACCGCAATGTATTGATAGTCTATATTTTTTCTACATATTCTGCAATATTTGGTATTTTCAGTAGTTGTATTTCAACCATACTTACAGGTTTGTAGAGAGCTCTCATTGTGGTATTTTGGCACACTTTCTCAATGACTAACTGCTTAAACAGTATTCACGTGCTTATTTACCATTTGTATCCCTAGGTGAACCATCTCTTCATGCCATTTACCCATCTCTAATTTGAGACTATCTTCCTTTGTATTTTTTAGACTATAGTTTTTCATTGAATATGTGAACTGAAATTTTCTCCCATTCTGGGTTTTAATTTTCATCTGTTTAGTAGACTTTTTTTTCAGAGCAGAAACTTGAAATTTCAGGGTCTAATTTATCATTTTCCTTTTTTTTTTTATTTTTTTTTTATTTTTTATTTTTTTTATTTTTTTTAATTTTTATTAACATTTTCCATGATTATAAAATATATCCCATGGTAATTCCCTCCCTCCCCACCCCCACACTTTCCCGTTTGAAATTCCATTCTCAATCATATTACCTCCCCATTACAATCATTGTAATTACATATATACAATATCAACCTATTAAGTATCTTCCTCCCTTCCTTTCTCCACCCTTTATGTCTCCTTTTCAACTTACTGGCCTCTGCTACTAAGTATTTTCATTCTCACAGAGAAGCCCAGTCATCTGTAGCTAGGATCCCCATATGAGGGAGAACATGTGGCGCTTGGCTTTCTGGGCCTGGGTTACCTGACTTAGTATAATACTTTCCAGGTCCATCCATTTTTCTGCAAATTTCATAACTTCATTTTTCTTTACCGCTGAGTAGAACTCCATTGTATAAATGTACCACATCTTCATTATCCACTCATCTGTTGAGGGACATCTAGGCTGGTTCCATTTCCCAGCTATTATAAATTGAGCAGCAATAAACATGGTTGAGCATGTACTTCTAAGGAAATGAGATGAGTCCTTTGGATATATGCCCAGGAGTGCTATAGCTGGGTCATATGGTAGATCAATCTCTAGCTGCTTTAGGAACCTCCACACTGTTTTCCACAATGGCTGGACCAGATTGCATTCCCACCAGCAGTGCAGAAGGGTTCCTTTTTTTCCACATCCCCGCCAACATTTATGATCATTTGTTTTCATGATGGTGGCCAATCTGACAGGAGTGAGATGGAATCTCAATGTAGTTTTAATCTGCATTTCCCTGATGACTAGTGACGTAGAACATTTTTTTAGGTGCTTATATGCCATTCGTATTTCTTCCTTTGAGAACTCTCTATTTAGCTCCTTAGCCCATTTTTTGATTGGCCTGTTTGATTCCTTATTAGTTAACTTTTTGAGTTCTTTGTATATCCTAGATATTAATCCTCTATCAGATATATAGCTGGCGAAGATTTTTTCCCATTCTGTAGGTTGCCTCTTTGCTTTTTTCACTGTGTCCTTTGCGGTGCAAAATCTTTGTAATTTCATTAGGTCCCAGTGGTTAATCTGTGGTTTTATTGCCTGAGCAATTGGTGTTGTATTCAGAAAGTCTTTGCCAAGACCAATATGTTGAAGGGTTTCCCCTACTTTTTCCTCTAGCAGTTTCAAAGTTTCTGGTCTGATGTTAAGGTCTTTTATCCATTTGGACTTAATTCTTGTGCATGGCGAGAGAGAAGAATCTATTTTCATCCTTCTGCAGATATTTATCCAGTTTTCAAAACACCATTTGCTGAAGAGGCTGTCTCTTCTCCAATGAGTATTTTTGGCATTTTTATCGAATATCAGGTGGCTATAGCTACTTGGGCTTACATCCGGGTCCTCTATTCTGTTCCACTGATCTACATGTCTGTTTTTGTGCCAGTACCATGCTGTTTTTGTTACTATGGCTCTGTAGTATAGTTTAAAATCAGGTATGGTGATACCACCAGCCTCTTTTTTGTTGCTCAGTATTATTTTAGATATTCGAGGTTTTTTATGATTCCAAATGAATTTTTGGATTGTTTTTTCTATTTCCATGAAGAAAGCCTTTGGAATTTTGATAGGGATTGCATTAAATGTGTAGATTGCTTTAGGTAAGATTGCCATTTTCACGATATTGATTCTTCCAAGCCAGGAACAAGGGATGTTTCTCCACTTTCTAGTGTCTTCTGCAATTTCTCGCTTGAGTGTCTTAAAGTTCTCATTGTATAGATTCTTTACTTCCTTAGTTAGGTTTATTCCAAGGTATTTTATTTTTTTTGATGCAATTGTGAATGGGAGTGATTCTCTGATTTCATCCTCTGTGTGTTTGTTGTTAGCATATACGAAGGCTACTGATTTCTGTGTATTTATTTTGTATCCTGCTACATTGCTGTAGGTTTTGATCAGCTCTAACAGCTTGCTAGTAGAGTCTTTAGGGTCCTTTATGTATAGAATCATGTCATCTGCAAATAATGATAACTTGATTTCTTCCTTTCCAATTTGTATCCCTTTTATGTGTGTCTCTTGCCTTATTGCTATGGCTAAGACTTCCAAAACTATATTAAATAGAAGTGGAGACAGTGGACACCCTTGTCTTGTTCCTGATTTTAGTGGAAAAGCTTCCAGTTTTTCCCCATTTAGTAATATGTTGGCTGTAGGCTTGTCATAAATAGCCTTTATTATATTGAGATATGTTCCTTCTATTCCCAGTCTCTGTAGGACTTTTATCATGAAGGGATGTTGGATTTTGTCAAATGCTTTCTCTGCATCTAATGAGATGATCATGTGATTTTTGTCCTTCAACCCATTTATGTAATGTATTACATTTATAGATTTGCGTATGTGAACCATCCCTGCATCTCTGGGATAAAGCCTACTTGGTCAGGGTGAATGATCTTTTTGATATACTCTTGTATTCTGTTTGCCAATATTTTGTTGAGAATTTTTGCATCTATGTTCATGAGGGAGATTGGTCTGTAATTTTCTTTTTTTGTTCTATCTTTGCCTGGTTTTGGTATCAGGGTGATGCTGGCCTCATAGAAGGAGTTTGGTAGGATTCCTTCTTTTTCTATTTCCTGGAAAAGCTTAAGAAGCAATGGTGTTAGCTCTTCCTTAAAAGTCTGGTAAAATTCAGCAGTGAATCCATCCGGGCCTGGGCTTTTTTTAGTTGGGAGATTATTGATAACTGCTCGGATCTCCATGTTTGTTATAGGTCTATTTAAGTGATTAATCTCATTTTGATTTAATTTAGGTAGGTCATATAGATCAAGGAAATCATCCATTTCTTTCAGATTTTCATACTTTGTGGAGTATATGCTTTTATAGTATGTCCCTATAATTTTTTGAATTTCTCTGGAATCTGTTGTGATGTTACCTTGTTCATCTCTGATTTTATTAATTTGTGTCTCTTCTCTCTTTCTTTTGGTCAGATTTGCTAAGGGTTTATCAATCTTGTTTATCCTTTCAAAGAACCAACTCTTTGTTTCATTAATTCTTTGGATTGTTCTTTTTGTTTCTATTTCATTAATTTCTGCCCTAATCTTTATTATTTCTTCCCGTCTACTACTTTTTGGTTTGCCTTGTTCTTCTTTTTCCAAGGCTTTAAGGCGAAGCATTAGGTCATTTACTTGCGACCTTTCTACTTTCTTAATATAGGCACTTAAGGCTATAAATTTACCTCTTAGAACTGCCTTCATTGTGTCCCAGAGATTTTGGTATGTTGTGTTCTCATTATCATTTGACTCTATAAATTTTTTGATTTCCTTTTTGATTTCTTCATTGACCCACTCATCATTTAGTAGTGTATTGTTTAGTTTCCATGATTTTGTGTATGCTCTATAGCCTTTCTTGCTACTGATTTGTAGTTTAATTCCATTGTGGTCAGATAGAATGCAAGGAATTATTTCAATTTTCCTGAATTTGTTAAGATTTGCTTTGTGTCCTAATATATGGTCTATTTTAGAGAATGTTCCATGTGCTGCTGAAAAGAATGTATATTCTGCAGCCTTTGGATGAAATGTCCTGTATATATCTGTTAGGTCCATTCCTTCTATGACCTCATTTAGTCCAGATGCCTCTCTGTTTATTCTTTCCCTGGATGACCTGTCAATTGATGAGAGTGGGGTGTTAAAGTCACCCACCACCACCGTGTTTGGTGTTATCTGTGACCTTAGTTCTAATAGTGTTTGTTTGACGAATTTGGGAGCCCCCATATTAGGTGCATATATGTTTAGGATTGTAATGTCCTCCTGTTGTAGTGTGCCCTTAATCAATATAAAGTGACCTTCCTTATCTTTTTTGACTAACTTCGGACTAAAGTCCACCCTGTCTGATATTAGGATAGCAACCCCTGCTTGTTTTCTAGGCCCATTTGCTTGAAACACCGTCTTCCAACCTTTCACCCTAAGATAATGTCTATCCTTTGTAGAAAGGTGAGTTTCTTGAAGACAACAAATTGTAGGATCCTGCTTTTTAACCCAGTCTGCAAATCTATGTCTTTTCGTTGGGGCATTGAGACCGTTGATATTAAGAGATATTATTGAAAGGTGTGTATTTATGTTTGCCATTTGTGTGTGTGTGTGTGTGTGTTACTTGTTCTACCTGTGCTCTCTTCTGTTAACTGGTATTTGAGTATGGCTGGTTTTTTCTAGGTTCCTTATATGTGTGCTTTTCCTTTTGTTCAGCATGGAGGATTCTATCAAGTATTTTCTGTAGAGCTGGTTTTGTCTTCAGATATTCCTTTAACCTGCTTTTGTCATGGAATGTCTTTATTTCTCCATCTATTTGGATGGATAACTTTGCAGGATAAAGTAACCTTGGTTGACAGTTGTTATCTTTCAGAACTTGGAATATATCACTCCAGGCCCTTCTGGCTTTAAAAGTTTGTGTTGAATAATCTGCTGTGATCCTGATGGGCTTGCTTTTGTAGGTAACTTGATTTTTCTCTCTAACTGCTTTCAATATTTTTTCTTTGGTTTGTGTGTTTGGAAGTTTGAGTATAATGTGGCGAGGAGAGTTTCTTTCTGGGTTTTGTCTGGCTGGGGTTCTAAAGGCTTCCTGTATCTGTATTGGCACCTCTTTCCCAATTTGGGGAAAATTTTCCTCTATGATTTTGTTGAAGATGCCTACTATGCCTCTGGAGTGGAGTTCTTCTCCTTCTACTATGCCCTGAATTCTTATATTGGATCTTTTCATAGTGTCCCGAATATCTTGAAATTCCCACTCATACTTTTCTATAAGTTTGTCTTTCTCTTTGTTGGACTGCATTAGGTCTGCCACCTGATCTTCTAGCTTAGATATTCTGTCCTCTCCCTCATCCATCCTACTGGTGAGATTTTCTACAGAGTTTTTTATTTCATTAACTGTGTTCTTCATTGCTAGTAATTCTGACTGGTTTTTCTTTATTATTTCTATTTCTCTATTTATGTCTTGTATTGCCTTCTTTATTTCATTAAATTGGTGTCCTGCCTCTTCTTTGATTCCTTTGATTTCCTCTTTGATTTCCTCTTTGATTTCTTCTTTGATTGTTTTCATGTGTTCTTTGACCTCTTTGAACATATTTATAATTATTCTTTTGAACTCTTTCTCAGGCATTTCCTCTAACTCTTTCTCACTGGAGGACATTTCTGATGCATTAATACTTTTAGGTGGATTTATATCGTCTTGCTTTTTAGTGTTTCTTGTGTTATAATGTATATATTTTTGCATCTTGGATTAAGTTAATGCTTGGATTTTCTAGCTAGCTGTGTATTCTTAGCTGTATCAATTGATTTGATGTAATATATTTTCAGGGTAGGACCTTAAGGTATTAGGTGTGGCTCTTAAGACTCTCAGAGTATCTACAAAGATGTTCTTAGGGGTTGAGTTTCCCTGCTATAGGAGTATTCAAGCAGGCTGAGTGGAATAATATACTGGTAGATTCTAAAATTTAACTAAACACTGTACCCATTCCATCAAAAACAGCCCCGAGTATGTATGCAAGAGTAGTTATTATAATGACCAGATCCTCTATCAACAAAGAGGTTTAGATTTCTGGTCTGTTGAGGTATCCAAGTCAGCTTGTGACCAAGTGAGACCCTTCCCTGGTGCAATCCCAGTTACCTTGGGTGATTGTGGTCTCAGTCAAGTTGCTGCCTGGGTCGTCGGGCTGCTGTTCTGATTTCTGGAGCTGGGCACTTGCTTTTCCTACGGGGCAAACTGAGTCGCTGCTGCCACCTCTGCAGCTGTTGTAGCTGCCTCCCCCAGAGCCCCCACCGCTGCTGAAGCTGCCGTTGCCGTGTCCACCGCTGCTGCTCACCCCGAAGCCGCTCCTGGGTCCGCTGCTTCTGGGGCCACTGGTACCGGTGCTGGAGCCGCTGAAGTTGCTGCCGAATTCTGCTCCTGTTTGGGTCCCGCCGTCAGCCCAAGTTGGCGTGGCCGGGTCCCGGGCCGCTGCTGTGTTCGCTGGAGCTGGGTTCAGGCGGCAGGGGAGGGGAGGGAGCTGCGCTGTTCTGGTTGTATCGTTTCTCCACGTGTGCTTTTACCTCACGGTCTGCTCCTCCCTCCGCTGCTCGCTGCTGCTCTCCCCTCACGTTTCCCGAGTTGCGGAGAGCGCGGTGTGAGGGGAAAATCCCGCACCTGGCTTGTCCTGCGGCTCGAGCCGAGAGTCCGGCGGTTTTCTGCCGCTCCGCGGTTGCGGCGGGTAGCCGAGCCGCCCCGGGCCGCTGTTCCCGCCTGTGCAGGCTCTGGATGCTCTATAACTCTTCCACTTCTCCGCTGCCGCCTCAACTTCCTATACACCTCACTTTTTAGTAAAAGTGTGTATTTTGCTGAGTTTTTTTTGGTCTTTTCCCCCCCAGGCTGCTTTGGCGTGGTACCTACGCCGCCATCTTAACCGGAAGTCCCTCATTTTCCTTTTTAATGATTTTATTTTATTTTATTTTATTTACTAGCAAAAGAGAAAATGAGGCACACAAGGGCCTCTAACCACTGTGCATGAGCTCCAGACACCTGCCCCAGCTTGTGCATCTAATTTATGTGGGCACTGGGGAATCAAACCTAGGTCCTTAAACTTTGCAGTCAAGTGCCTTTAATGCTAAGCCAATCTCTCCAGTCCTCATTTTCCCCTTCTATGGATGTTTTGGGGGTTTACTTCTGATGAAGGATTTTGGGGTTCATAAGGGTTCCTCCAGAATTTATGAACCCCAAGTTTTGGGTCTTGTCTTACCTTTAATAAAGAATTAATTAAGATGAATTCAGAAAAGATAAATTATGTATTATTAAGTTTACTTAGGGGTAAATCATAAATTATCAGTTTTTTGTTAATGGAGATTAGGGTCTAAGAAGGGAGGCTAAACATGCGGACAGTAGGACACTCATTCTCATGTGGAAACATTATATAGTTTATAAGGGTCATCTAAGAGAAACTGATGTCTTTAGAAGAGGACTGGAACAGAGTTCTAAGTACATGGAAAGTAGAACTTAGATGTCTATGTAGAGAGGCTCAGAAAACACACCTGGAACCATGTGCTGAAAGCAGAAGAGAAATTTAGTGTCTCTGGGGAAAATCTGGAGTAGAACCACAAACATGTGGAGAGGAATTAAAGTGAGACTTTTAAAGAGAAATTAGGGTAAAGCCCGTGGGAAGCAGGATCTAGAAGCTTATGTAAACATCAACGAGGATCCCACATGGTATCTACCATATGTCTTTAGAGTAGTTAAGGGGATAAACAGTGAGACTTAATAAAAAAAAAACGAGAGGAAAAATATCAAAGAAGAGACAGAGTCAGAGGAGAAATGAGTGATGAAGAGGGTTACTTACACTCATGGCTACCCTGAGTTTACAGTAACTACACAGCTAGCAAGTCTAGAGTTGGTAAGAGGACCCATGTGGTAGATTCGGAGATCAGAGAAAGATCATACATGTAACTAAAATGAGAAGTTACGGACTGGAGGAATGGCTTAGCAGTTAAGGCGTTTGCTTGCAAAGCCAAAGGACCCAGGTTAGATTCCCCAGGACCCATGTTAGCCAGCTGCACAAGGGAGTGCACTCATCTGGAGTTCGTTTGCAGTGGCTGGAGGCCCTGGCGTACCCATTCTCTCTCTCTCCCTCTTTCTCTATCAAATAAATAAATTAATAATAATAAAATAATATATATTTGAAACATGAGAAGTTACCCCAAAGCATGAAGGAGAGGCAAGCAGCAAAGTTTAGATCAAGAAAAATGTAATGCTTTTCCATCTACACTCAGCTGGATGGGGTAGATGTTAGACTCCAGTATGTCCCAGCAGCACAGGGTAAGAGCTGGAGAGAACGGCATGCACACACTGAGGGTCCTGTCCAGATAGACATGGGGAGCTGGGGGTGTGTGAAAGGCCTCGGCTTTTATAGCATCAGTTTCAGTTACGTAAGGGGAACACCCGGTTGGCTAGTAAATGTAAATGTGGAGGATGAACCTGAGGGTCAGCTCATTTGGGTCAGCCCTCCCAGGTAGCACAGTAGACTGTGGGCAGCAGGGGGCGCTGTGGATCAGTCTCTACAGACATTTTTGCCAAGAGTTTCATTCTGGTGCCAGTGCTAGGTGGCATGTGAGCTGGCACTTCCTGGTTCTCCTTGAGCCTCTATCCGTAACTGAAGCTTCCTAAAAAAACTAGCTTTCTCCTATCCTCCTTCAGTTTAATAACCAACCTAGCTCTATATCTCAAATATTTTCTCTTACATTTTTCAAAGTTTTATCTTAAATATTTTACTTTTAATCTGTGATTCATTTGAATTAATTTTGTATAGAGCATGAGATTGGTTGGGGTTAATAACCATTTTTAGCTACCCACTTGCTCCAATAATTCCGTTTTGATTCAACTATATTTAACCCACTGGGCTTTTCTTTATTATTACTGAAAAATGATTTGGAGATATTTATTTCAATCTGTTACTGATTTTTCTATTTTATTCCATAAAGCTATATAATACCCCTTAGCAAATTTCACACAGTCTGGATTATTGTACCAAAGTTTGAAACTGAGTAAATGAAACCATCCTACTATATACTTGCTTTGAAATTCTACTTTCTACTCCTTCAATCTTCCCATCAAAATTTTTAAAAACATTTTTATTTATTTGTTTATTTATTTGTTTATTTATTTAGGAGAGGGAGAGAGAGACAGAGGCAGAGAGAGAGAGAGAGAGAGAATGGGCCTGCCAGGGCCTTTAGCCATTGCAAACGAACTCCAGACACAGCTGGCCAATGTGGGTCCTGAGGAATCAAACCTGTGTCCTTTGGCTTTGCAGCCAAATGCCCTAACCTCTAAGCAATCCCTCCAGCCCAATTCCCATCAAAATTTTGAAAACTGCTTATATCATGCAAAATTTTTTGTAGAATTTTGACAGCAATTGCTTTAAAATATGTGAGTCAATTTATCAAGAATCAACCACTTTGCTACATTGGGTCATGAATGTGGATCGACATTTCTCTCTCTATAGGTATCATTTCATCTCTTTGACTAGTGTTTGTAGTTTTCAACAAATAAGTTCTATGTATGTTGTGCTATATTTAAACTAGTGATTTTATTTCATTTTTAAAAATTTTTTGTTTATTGTTATTTATTTGTTTGAGAGATACAGACAAGAGGCAAACACAGAGAGAGAATGGGTGCACCAGGGTCTCTAGCCACTGCAAACAAACTCCAGATAAATGCTCCAACTTGTGCATCTGACTTACTGGGTACTGGGAAATTGAGCCTCGAATGGAGGTCCTTAGACTTCACAGCAAGTGCTTAACTACTAAGCCATCTCTCCAGCCTCAGTGATTTTATTTTCTATAAGAAGTTGTAAATCAGTGTAAATTATATTGTACTTATAACTTTATTGTTTATGCTTGCTTGCTAATATGAAATAGTTCAATTGAATTTTCTATTATTTTGTAACTTGTGAGCTTAATAACTAATTAAGTTGGTATAGTTAAGTGCTCAATATAAACAAACATGACATTTCCAAGTTTCTTTAATATCTTTCTTTCAGACCACTCCACTATATTCTTGTGTTTTCCCTTTTCACTGATGTAGTGGAGAGATCCTGCCTTGCTTCCTTCTTTTCTCTCCTTTTTGTCCACCATCTCCCTCCATTAACTGACCATTAGTTTCAGATTACAAATACAGGCAATGAGGCTCACAAAAGTTAAGTCACTTGTGAAAAGTTGCATATTTAGCAAATAAAAGAACTAGAATTCACCCTCGGGATTGTTAACTTGTCCTAGAATGAATATTACACTGCCATCCACAGTTCATACATCATGGTTCAAGAAAAGTAGATACTTTCTTTGTAAAACATCCTCATCTTTTCTTTTTTCCTTTTTCGTGGCTTATTAGGTTGGCCTATTCATTTTTAAGAATGTTCCTCTTTTCTTGATAGTTGCATTTTGTTTGAACTATGGATACAAGCAAACTCCAAATGCATGCCCCATCTTGTGCATCTGGCTAACATGGGTCCTGGGGAATCAAACCTGGCCCTTTGGTTTTGCAGGCAAACACCTTAACTGTTAACTGCTACGCCATCTTTCCACCCCATCTGTCTTTCTCTCTTTCATTCATAAACATGTCACTATCCTTATTAGTCTCAGTCTGTCTAGTTCAGGGATTACAGTCATGCAGTCATGGGTCAACATGGTCAACTTTGTTTGATTTTCAAATACTGAGTCAGTCTTTTATCATTGACCATGGTATATAATTCCTTTAATATTTCAAATTTAGGTCACTAATATGATGTTAAATATTTATGTCAATATTCATAAGGGGTATTTATTTATAGGAGTGGTAGTGATTTTTATGCCAACTTTATTGTACTAACAGATGCTCAGAGGGCCAACCATTTCATGGTGTGTCTGTAAGGATATTTCCAGAGAAGCTTAGCATTTGGATTGTTCAACTGGTAATAGTAGATAGGTCTCTCAAATGTGAGCATTGTCTATTCTGTTGAGCTTTAAAAATAATACAAAAGCAAAGGAAGGAAGAGTTCACTCCCTCTTTTGAGCTGAGAAAGCCCTCTTCTACTTCTAGTTTCTGGTTTTTAAATTTAGGAATTATATTGGCTCTTCTAGTTCTCTAGTTTGCAGATGACATACCACAAGGCAATTTTATAATCATGTGAGTCAATTCCCACCATACACACACACACACACACACACACACACACACTCACTCACTCACACACTCACATACTCACAAAATTTGCTCTGTTCCTCTTGAGAAACCTAATACCATTTTGTTGTTGTTGTTGGTTTATTGGTACTGGTCTATATAAATTTTTTTCCTCCTCCTAAGTATCACTTTTTACAGTATAAGTGGGAGTTTGCTCACATCTTAAAATTGATTAATACTAATTCGATAAGCTAAGTTAAAAGTGTTTCTTTACCTCCTCTTTCCTAGAACAAATTAGGAAAAGTTGGTGCCATGTAGTTCTATTTTCCCATACCTTCTTCTGTGAGGACTTTAATTACTCATTTAAGATGTTTATTGCTCTTTTGCATGCATGCGTTTGATATGATTGATTTTCTTAGCAGCAATTTTTTAACACATCCCATAATAATCTACTGTATTTGACTTTCATTCAATTCAATAGTATTTTATTTCCCTTGAGACTTCCTTGAACCATGCATTGTTCAAAAGTGTGATGGTTTCTGAGTGTCTCAAGACTTTCTGTTGCTGTTGCCATACTTCAATAACCTCCCACCCATGCGCATATAAAAACCCAAATTAACTCAGTGGAAAACACACACATACACACACACACAAACACACACACACACCCGCACGCGCACGCGCACACACACGTGCTCACACTGAAAGTAGGAAGGATATTAGTTAGGAAGAATGGGTTTACTGGGAACTAGTTAAGAAGGAGCAATGGGGTGAATACTATCAAAATACATTATAAACGTATGTGAAATTTTCAAAAATAAAACTTATAACATTTTTAAAACATCGATAAGGTGGCATTTTCATCAATTCCTTCAATCCATTTAACACAATGATTTGCTCAAGACTGAGCACAATACAGTGACATGTGAAAGTAGTTTATTTTTCAACAATATGTATTCTCAAATTGAAAACTTACCCACTCAGAAAATGTTTCTGTTTCTTTTTTAAAAAATGTATACACACACACACACACACACACACACACATATATATATATACATATACATATAATTTGTTTATTAATTTTGAGAGAGAAGGAGGCAGAAAGAGATTGAGAGAGAGAGAGAATGGGAACACCAGGGCCTCCAGCCACAGCAAATGAACTCCAGATACATGTGCCTCCCCCTGGTGCATCTGGCTTACGTGGGTCCTGGAGAATCAAATCAGGATCCGTTGGCTTTGATGGCAAATACCTTAACCACTAAGCAATCTCTCTAGCCCAGAAAATGTTTCTTAATGGTTAATTTTGCTGTATGTCCTTCCTTCCCAGTGTCTTACTTCTCCTTGGCCCATTCTTTTCTCTACTATATTCGTGTGTTTTCCCTTTTAATTGAGGTAGTGGATTGATCTTGCCTTGCTTCTTTTTCTTTCCTCCTTGTCCACCATCTCCCTCCATTACCTTACCATTAGTTTCAGATTAAAGATAGAGGAAATGAGGCTCAAACAAGTTCAGTCACTTGTGAAAGCTTACGTATTTAGCAAGTATAGGACTAGAATTCACCCTCTGAATTATTAACTTGTTGTAGAATGAATATTATACTGCTGTCCACAGTTCATACATCATGGTTCAAGAAAAGGAGGTACTTTTTTGTAAAACATCTATATGTAGTAGTAATAAACATTCACATAATAACATAACACATCATAAATGTCAGGTATTTTTCAGTGCCCTAGTGTGTACTATTATATTCAATTCCCACACAAATCTATTATTTTATTTTTGTCATTGTAATTCTACAAATAAGCACACAATTATAAAGAACAAAGAACTGGCCGTAGGTCCCTTACCAAGCCAACAGCAGAGCTAGAATCAATTTCATGTACTTTTGTCTGCCAACTCCATGCTCTGAACCATGGTGTTAAGCTGACAGACTTAACCAAATATTTTGAGTGTTTTTCTGACTAGTTCATTTAGAATAAGCTGGTTAGCATATTTCTTAAGCCTCCAATAGCTTGTAATTTGGCATGTACCCTAAAGACTGTGATAGATAAACAGATGTCCTTTCTCTGTCCTCAAGCTTACAACCCAACAAAGGTAGTGTATATAAATGATGAGATCCACTATGATTTAATATGTGGGTAATATCTGATTAGATATTGTGATGTAGACCCTTGGGGATGAGAGCATCTGGTGCTAACTTGTTAAATTACACCAAATGGAAAGCAACTCCTTCAAGCTACTTTGAGTCTAAAAAAATGTTTTTCTAAACTTTTGTGTATTTATATATTACCAATTTAACTTTATTTATATACACACATATATGTGTATGTGTGTGTATGTGGGTGTGTATGTGTATGCATTTCCTTAGTTTAAAATTAATTTTGTAAAATTTGCCTTATGATGCTAAAGCCTTATAATTTTTCTTATGAAGTTCTTTTTGTTTTTGCCTACACATCTGTTGTGTGTATGTCTCTGTGTGTGTGCACTGTGATGTGTGCGGTGTGACATATGTGGTATTTGCATGTGTGCCTGCAGGTGCTTTCACCCCATATATGCAAGGAGAAGCAAAAGAAGAATATCACATGCCTTCCCCTATTGCTTATCCATGAATTTTATTGAAGCAGAGACTCTCTGAACTCACAGCTGTTATATTTGTGAGCCCTAATGATTCTTTCATCTCTGCTCCCAACAGCACTGCTATAGGCCATGCCTATATGTTTAAATGGGTGCTAGAAAAGTGAAGTCAGGGAGAATCAGGTCCTCTGTGGTACACATGCTTGAATGGCAAGTTCTCTTACTCCCTGAGCTATCTCCTCAGCCTCTCATGCAGTTCTTTAATGCACATCAATTGCATCAAGTGTATTTGCTTTGTTTTATTTGCTATGTATCACACTCTAATCTTGGCTGACATGGAGTTTGTGGTGATTGTTGTACCTCAGCCTCCCAAGTACTGGAATTATAGGCTTGTGCCACCACACATGGCTTTGTATCAAGTTTATTCTTAACATAACATGACTCAGCCCTTGATTCAACCTTCCTCAGACACCCTAAGCCACTTCAAAACATTATGTTGCAAAATTGATATCTGAGTGCTCTGTGTTCTTTGCTAAGTTTATATAATTGTGTTTTATCTCTTTCAGTGGGAAGAACAGAAAAGTGAGTGGGGGAATTTCTACTTTTTCATTATTATTTTTTCATGTTTGTCTCCTCTCTCTCTCTCTCTTTATTTCTCTCTATATCTCTGAACTATATGTTTTGACATTACACCACATATCATTGAGAATTTATTCATTTCTAATCAATTTTATCTTTATTAAATTGATAAATCTCAATGATTTCTCTTGAGAGTCACTGACATTTTCTTCCATTGCCTGCACTGTTAAGCCTTTCAAATGAAATATTCATTATAAATATTTGACTCATATTAAAAATTGTTTTCATTTCACTGCCATGCCAAGATTTTACAACTGTTCATTCATCAGGATCAGTTTTGTTTGTTAGTATATTTATAAGTTATTTGAAATGTGTTTGCAATTAATGATTTCTAAATCATCTTCAGTCAACTTTGACTTACTGATTTTTCTCTTGATTATAAATTGCTCTCATTTTTGTACATCTATGTTTTAATTGTTTCCTTAACACTGTGGACAATATACTTCATGGGAAGTAGATTCTGTTATAGCCCCCTGAAGAATAATTGATTTGTAACCAGCTAAATTTGTTTGAATCAAACTCCGTATTTTGGCATGCCATATGCTGAAACTGTCCAGATATCCTGTTCTAACCACTACTTTTACTTGAAACTTCTTGTGGGTGAACAGCTGAGAAATTATTCAATAATTTGAATAAGGCTTAACTTCATATCTATGTCCTCCTTCTTGTAACATCCTCATATCTGGGATTTTTGTATGCTGCATCCTGTTTGCAAGCTTGCATTTCCCCATAGGCACTTAAAAATCCCTTCAACTTTTTAGCTGAAATTAGCATTCTCCCACACCATGAAATCCCCTTTGAGCCTTTAAAAATAAAAGACTGTGGCACTTGACATAGATGAAACAAAAGTAAAATACTATAAAAACCATTGAAAGGGAGATTATGCATTTCATAGATTCCTCTGTGAAGTGCTAACACCATGGATTTGTGTCTATTTATGAGAACAACATCAAACAATTTTAACTGGAATTTAAAAATTCTACTTCCTAAAATGCAGATCAAATGGCTGAACCTTCACCAGGCCCTTACAGGAAACACCTGAACCACAAGACACTGGAGAAGGTAGGATCAAGTCTAACCTAAATCTTCTACATCTTCCCTCCTTCCATCTCCCCCCTCCCCTCCCCTCTCTCTCTCTTATCTAACTCTTGTATCTTGTATCAAGTTATCTTTTTTCTTATTTTCTTAGTGGGCACTGACCTGTAACTCCCAGTACCAGCATGGGGCTATCATCCACAATGAGCGTTTGATCAGAGAAACCTACAAGGTTTCCTAAAAGAATGACAGATTTCTGTCAGAGTAATTGATGACCCACCAAAGGTCAGTGGTAAGGCCCTATTGCTGAAGACTCCATATGCAGCTGACACATAAAATGGAACGGCATGGCTGGAGGCCAGGAGAGAGTCAGTCCCCAGACTGTCAGCATATCTAGTGCCAGAAGGTGCTACATGGGCGACTGGGGGAAATGACCAATATCTGTCCCAGAAACTCATGGTCTAACCTACTTAGCAACAAATAACGTGTTGTGATGCCCACACAAGTGCAATAGTGGCACACAGCCATGGTGGGGAACCAACTACTCTTGATTTGGCTAACTGATCCCCTCAGTGGTACGGGACCCATAGCTGGAGCTGGGAAACAAGTCAGAACCATATCCAAACATAAGCCCACTCTCCAATATCCAGCTACCATCAATCATGGGGTACAAGAGGGCCTACACCTATTAAACTTTCTACTAAAAAAGTAAGGATTATCTCATTTGTCCTGGTGCTAACTCACTCTCCGTTGGAGTTCTGCTTCTCTTTTTCAGATAGATGCAGATCCTAAGGAGAGAGCCACCCCATCATGCCTCAAAAAGGCCCCAACTGAAACTAAGGAAAAATGACAAAACAAACAAGGGTGCTCTTTTCCTAATGAGCCAGATACCAGCACAAGGGGGAAGGAGACCAACACAAAGAAAAGTCAACTCCTACCAAATCAGAGAGCCAGACCCTCAGAGTCCCCCAACACCTCAGCACTGAAGCAGACAAAAAATGAACCCAACATAGCTCAGGGAAATTTTGTGGAAGAGGGGGCGGAAAGAATGTCAGAGCCACATGTTGGGTCATGATATGCAGAGACATTTATCGTACCAATAACTGTGGGCTAACTCCACAATGCATGACCCATATACCTCAACAAGGAGGGGCCAATGTGGAGGGGGTAGGTCACGGATGAGCCTAATAATGGTACCAAACTGCCTGTATTTGCTGAATAGAAAACTAATTTAAAAAATCAAAAACTTCCCCATCTTTTGATTGACAGCAAACAGTGCTGCTGGTAGTCATTTGGAAACAATGAGCACTGATGCATATTTTCATAGATTTGGCCATGTTCAGTAGAGACAGATTGAATGATAAGAGATTGATGAGGTCTCTGGGATACTGGATTTTAAGATGATAAGGTTCAGAATAAGTTTATGGATGTTGAACTATTCAGTCTTTCATTGTAAGATGTACTTTTGCATCCATGAACTGATTCAGGAAATAAAGTTTCATTTGACATTACTCTTGCATTTGTCATTTTTTTGTTCATTTCCTTTTGCTGAGATTGATGTGTACTTCCATTCCATCTGCGAATAACTACCAGTTGTTTTTTAAGAAGACCTTTCCATATAAAGTATTATCAATCTTTTAAGCTCTCTTCTGGAGTACAGAACAAAAATTAGAAACAATCTACATTTCCTTTTTTTTTTTTTCCAAGCATGCTATAGTTACATCACGCATACTTTCTAGGGAATTATGGAATTCAGAAAGCCAGTGTCCCCAAGAAGTGTCAGCTAGGACATGACCAAATGTGGGCTGGATTTTTATATTCTTAATTTTTAATTTTTTGCAATTCCTATAGCAACTTTCTCTCTTATTTTACTTTGCATCCTGTTTGGGGTATAAATGATGCAAATCTTCTTTAAAAACAAAATAAAATGTTTCAGGAAAAAGCCTCAGGGCAAAACATCAGCAAATCTTCTCTTTATTATTACATATATATCTGCATATATGTATGTATATATGATTTAATTTCCAACATATTACTGAGCTAGAAATGAGGAAAGCAAAGCAATCAAGATAGTATTCTAGTATGAGCCTTTAACTCCATCATTATATGATAAACTAAAGCTATTCAGGCCACTATAAATAAACTGATAACTAAGACACAAAGTTTATTCTCATGAGTTCACTGCCTAGTGAGGCTTATGATGTATAATTCTAGAGACATGAGATATGATATAACAAAGCAATGGTGATGAGAATAACTTTAGGTATGTGTTTACAGAAGTGGTTACCAAGACAATGATGTTCAGCTTGCATTTATAAAGATACATGGAATTTCTATTCTATTTCTATTCTCACATCTGACCAAGATGTTTATTATTTCACATGCTTACAGTGTTGGCTATTGATAGCTTACAGCTTATCTTTTGTATTTTTACTTTTTTGAGACAAGTCTCTCTATATATTCCAGGTAAGCTCCAAAGTCTGGATTCTCTTGCCTCAACCTTCCAAATGCTGGAATTAAAGGTGTGATACACACCCAGATAAAACTGAGTCATTCTGTGACCTGATTTTAGCCAAAGAAAGATGCCTTGTTCATTATTCTGCTACATTTAATAAAGTCTGTTTGGAATACAAAGTTATGGATCGTTTGTCTTAACTTGGTCAAATATTGAATGAGATTGGCTATCATCTCTACAGACAGTTATGATGATTTGACTTTTTTTTTTTTTTTACTTTATGATGGTGTGAAAGTGTTCCTCCCATAGCTCTGCTTTCACTTTTAGGACAGTATTTTATAAATGACATGAGATAATCAACATTTAAAGGCTTTGCCCCAGTTGAGATTGCTTTACTGTAGGCTAGTATAAATATTCTGAGCATGTTTAAGTTAGATAAGCTAAGCTTTGATGCATCATAGGCTTAGAACATTGAATTGCTTTTTTTTGTTGTTGTTGTGTAAAATAGTTTCAATTTATGAAGGGTTTCAGGATATAAACCCATTACAAATCAAGGAACAACTGTGTTTTAAGGGTTTTATGAACTGTTACCCAATTCTACTTCTCTAACCTCCTTTTATTCAGTTTTCAGTCAGATATTCATCTCTAAATATGCATCACATAATCTGCTCCCTGGATAATTTGAAATAAGACATAGAGAAAGGGACATTGTTTCTAAAGTATTGATGAAAGGCAAAAAGCACTGAGTGAACGGCTTTAAAACATAGGTTGATTAGGATTGGCAGGAAAGGCAGAAAATGTGGCTAAAATAAATCACCTCTCTAATAAATTCAGAAGTTGTTTTGTGGACACAAGATCATAAGGATGTTTTTCCTGTGGCATAAGGCATATAAAGAACTCATAGGGAGAAGTACAGATTGCAGTTGGTCAGTTCTGTTTTCTTTTCTGTTATTAAAATTTTAACGAATAATTCTGTCTATAATTTTTGAGAAAAATTACTTCTAAAAGTTATTCTAATTGAGGAAACATGAGGTCACTGTATCTGTTGTCAAACTTTAAAAAATTATCCCAGACTAAAATTGCAAGGAATGTATGTTTCCCATAAGTATGACAACAGAGAAAAAGAGAGAGAGAGAGAGAAAAGCCACATGGTGTGCTTGCTGTCATAGGGATGAGAGGATTATTATCATTATTCATTTTTATTGTTGCTAGTGCTGCATGTGCATGTGTGAGTGTGCATCTGCAAGCCAGAGGATGGCCTTGGGCATGGTTCTTCTGGCGTTTTTTTTCTTTTTTAAGAAAGGCTCACTCAAGATCTTGAAGCTTATTCTTTAGGCTGGACAGCCTAGGTAAAGAGCTCCAGGGATCTTCCTGTCTTGGTCCCTAGAACGCAGGTTATAAGGATGTTATACAATGACTGTCATATCCTAAGGAGAGAGCTACCCCATCATACCTCAAAAGGGCCCTGGCTGAAACTAAGGAAAATTGGCAAAACAAACAAGGGTGTTGTTTTCCTGATGAACCGGATACCAGCACAAGGGGGAAGGAGGCCAACACAAAGAAAAATCAACTCCTACCAAATCAGAGAGCCAGAGCCCCAGAGGCCCCAAACACCTCATCACTGAAGCACACCAAAAATGAACCCAACATGGCTCAGGGAAATTTTGTGGAAGAGGGGGCGGAAAGAATGTCAGAGCCACATGTTGGGTCAAGATATGCAGAGACATTTATCGTACTAATAACTGTGGGCTAACTCCACAATGCATGACCCATATACCTCAACAGGGAGGGGCCAATGTGGAGGGGGTAGGCCATGGATGAGCCTAATAATGGTACTAAACTGCCTGTATTTGCTGAATAGAAAACTAATTTTAAAAATGAGGGTACTGAGCTAGAGAGATGGTTTAGCAGCTAAGGCAGTTTCCTGCAAATCCTAAGGATTCAGGTTCAATTCTCCAGGTCCCATGTAAGCCAGAAACACAAGGTAGTGCATGCATCTGGAGTTCATTTGCAGTGGCTAGAGGCCCTGGAGAGCCCATTCTCTCTCTCACACACCCACTCTCTCTCTGTCTCTAATAAGTAAATTAAAATATATTTTTTTAAATGTGGGTACTGGGGATTGAATTCAGGTCTTTAGCTATTGAGCTACATTACCAGCCCCTGTGGGAGGGTTTTGTGAGTGTAATTAAGTAGGCTTGTGCAAGAATGTGTTTCAGTCTTGAAGAAAGTAATTCTTCTTTGTAGTGTGACTCATATTGTGCATCCTCGTATGATTTGAAGATACAAAAATAAAATAAGAATTTAGAAGGATGAGGTTAGTCAGTTTTCTTGCATGCTAAGAGTCTGCTGAACTTCTGGATAGAAAATTATAGATATGTCCATACCTAAGTATTCTTCCCCCAGAAAGAGGGGGGCGAATAAGTTCTGACATTTTGAAAGTTGGAGCAAGAGAATCCTTGGCAACTAGAAATGGAGATGAAGGATTGAGTGGTCAATAAGTTTTAGAAAAGACTGGTATAGGGATAGGTGATTGATTGACAAGGAAATGGTACCTCTTAACCCTGATTCTTGGGTGAAGGAAGAGTGGATTTGTGGAAGAAGCTAAGGAATCAAACTAATGTACTGTTTGACCTCTATAGCAGAGAGCCAAGAAAATGGCTTGCCATCAGACTGCTTGGAAGCAGATTTTGGCCATAGATGCTTCTTTGGTCTTGAGCAATTGACTTAACCTCTTAGTGCCCTGAGTGGATAATGAGCGTATGAAATGATGCACAGTTCATAAAACTGCAATGACGTCATGTGCATATGAAGCACCTAAAACAATAGAGGTTGGAGAAAATAAGTGAATCCAACAAATACATGTTAACAGTAGGTCACTGAGGGGAAAGTGAAGGGTCATTCGGAAGTCTGTAGCAGGAATCAAGGGGCAGTCATAGTAGCAACACAGCTGATTGATGGCTTTCAGATAGTGTCCACATGAAGGTTGGAAGGTCCACTTCATTTATGCACTAAACTACTTCATAGACGACCTCAGGATGAATGTAATGATGATGAATGTAATGATGGATGAATGTAATATGAACGTAAGAATAAAATTATCGTGTCTCTTTCTGTCTCTTCTCTCATGTGGGTGTGAGAAAGAATGTCATGGTTTGTGCCTTCTTAGGCAAATCCACCTCCTAGTGAGTGTGCTTTCCCCTAGATGTGGTGATACAGAGCACAGGTAACCACACTGGGGTCAGCCTTGCCGCCGCATTCTCCTCCTCCCACCTGTATCACCGCAGGGAACATAAGAAAAGCTGATACATGTGTTTCATGTGATCCTTAATGGGCCCCTTAATGTATCACTGGCACAGCATAAGGTACTCTGGAAACTTCTAAGACAAATGAATCAAATGTTCTCAGAAGTTACTGTGAAGTAGGAAGTGGTGCATGAACAAGAGTGGGAAATATTATGGAATTTTGAGGCATATGGAATTATTTTTTATTTTATAGAATTTCTATCAAACTTGATAGACTTTCTCAAGAGTATTTTATCAAGGACTTGATGAGTTAGAAATATCTGAATAGGATCTGAAAGTCTTTTCATACACTATGTTTGCTTTTTCCCAGTTGTATTTTATATGAGGCTTTCCAGATAAATGGTCAAAAACAAAACCAAACTAAATAAAAGTATACATCTTTGCTTTTTTCATCCACGTGTAACCAGTAATGTGGAATAATTATCTTTTTTAAAAAGATTTTGTTTATTATTTGTTTATTTGAGAGTGACAGACAGAGAAAGAGGCAGAGAAAGAGAGAGAGAGAGAGAGAGAGAGAGAGAGAGAGAGAGAGAGAGAGAGAGAGAGAGAGAGAGAAAGAAAATGGGCGTGCCAGGGCGTCCAGCCACTGTAAACGAACTCCAGAAGCATTCGCCCCCTTGTGCATCTGGCTAACGTGGGTCCTGGGTAATCAAGCCTCGAGCCGGGGTCCTTAGGCTTCACAGGCAAGCGCTTAACTGCTAAGTCATCTCTCCAGCCCTACAATAATTATCTGAATGTAAGTTTTCCTTTCAAACATGCATTTTCTGTCCCTCCATTTTGAGCAGAACCACTTGGTATTTTGTAGTGGCTTAATCCCAGTTGGTGGCACTGTTTGGGAAAGTAGTGGTGGGGCTTTGCTAAAGGAATTGCGCCCCTACCCTGGGCCTGGGCCTTGACATAGTCTTCGTGTTCTTTCTCTCTCTCCTTCCATCCTGTTGATGCCATTGTAATTTCCTGCTCTGCCATGCTTTCCCCACCATGATTGACCTTTCTGTCTGTAACTACAAGCTGATATAAACTCTTTTCTTCCCTAAACCTCTGCTGGTAGGCTATTTTGCCCCAGTATGAGAACGTGACTGATACACACTTTGAGCTTCATTCTGCTCAGTAGGAAACATGAGTAGTTAATCCTCTTTTGTGTCCATCTGAGGATCAAAGGTGTTAGGACTGTGACAGCCTTTTGTAAACTGCAAATTATCCCATGTCAGGGAGCAGTTGTAATCAGAACAGTAAAATTTTAGAAAAATCAGGGAACTCATTTCAAAAAGTGCTGGATGACTGAGCTTTAAAGCCAAGCTCTTAATACAGTATTCAATGCCCTGAAAGTATAAAGTCAAGAAAGGGGAAAAACGGAAGGAAAGGACTTCGGCGTCTTGAAGGGGACCGAGTCCCCATTAAAATACACCTACCAGAGGACATAAAACCAATGAGAAGGAGCAGTTTATTTTTATTGCCATGGCAGGAGTAATGAAACTATTTTTACTAACTATCGTTGTTCCCAAGCCTATCGGAGTACCTAAAATATTTATGATAGTGAAGTCTGCATGAGACACTGTCTTCTAGGCAGGAAGGCCAACCTGTATTGGAAGGTGTTTGCTCATTTTATTTTCTGCTAAGTAAAAGAGTGAACATGCAGAGGGGCTGAACAAAATCTTCATATGGCATATCAAGGAAGAAAAATGAGGAAACCATGGCCCCATGCCAGGAGCCAGAACTGTGCCAATTTGGCACTTTGCCTACCTAGACTTGGGGATTGCCCAGTAGTATATTAAAGTATCAGCTTTTTAATTTACCATATTATTTTCCAGATGTTTTGGGTAGAGTGGGACTTCTCAGCAAACACTTGAGTGCTTGTCAGAGAATTACACATTTAATATTACAGTACTCATTATTTTAATTAATGACAGGAAAAAGTTGCTTGAAGACAATTCTTAGTCACAGTCACACAAAAAAGAATGTTAATATTTTATGAGGGGAGGAAATTATCTATAACACTGATGAATAGGAATGCTAAGAAATTATAATTGGAGAAATACTGCTAGAAAAGACTGAAATGGTTATAGTGCCATTTGATGTTACACACCAGTTTTGTCAGAAAGAGATCAGAAGGAATAATTAATACTCAGGAAGCATTATGGAACATTAAGAAAAATATGTGGAATTAACACATACACATATAAAAGGTCAGTAAGCAATATTTCAGTTAGCATAAGGAGATTTAAAAAGAATGTTGGGTTCAAGAGACATAATTCTTAATATCTGGAAAAAAATTTGCATCAATGCTACCACTGTCGTTTACTGAATGCTCCTTGTGCTTGAGGCCGTGTGTTAAGCACCTAGAAATAAATAGTGGGATTTAAAGCAGATGCTTGTTACTTTTGAGGAGAATGAGATTAAGAGAATTTATCATTTCATGCATTAAGTAAAGAAGTGGCTTACCCATTCTAGAGCCTACATTTTGGTCTACATTTATAATTACCTTTCTAAATCCATCATGATGTGAAAAGAGATTGATTTCTTTATATTTTCACATTAATAGCTTGTTGTGGGAACATTATTTGCTCATATCCAGTTTTTAAAAATCTGAAGTCTCATTTTTTTCTGCCATGTTCCAGTCCCACCAGCGACTCCATGATCAGTTTCACTGTAATGTGTTTATTGAATTCATGCTTATAGATAATGCTTAATGCTTTGCTTCATACTTGGTGCCCAAAACATCTAAAAAAAAATAATGCAGTGATATTTCTGGACTGCCCTGATCCAACCAGGCTGAAACAATGAAACATGCATGCTTTATGATTTATAAGATGTTACTTTCCTACCAAAGCTTGTTTGCTTGCTTGTTTCTTTCTTTCTTTCTTTTTTTGGTTTTTCAAGGTAGAGTCTCACTTTAGTCCAGGCTGTCCTAGAATTCACTATGTAGTCTCAGGATAGCCTCAAACTCTCATGGCGATTGTCCTACTTTTGCCTCCCAAGTGCTGGGATTAAAGGCATCTGCCACCATGCCTGGCTTGCAAAGTTTCTTTTTTTTAATATTTTAATTTTTTATATTCAAGCAGAAATAGAAAGAGAAATTATGGCACCAGGGTCTTCAGGTGCTGCAAACAAACTCCAGATGCTTGTGCCACCCACTCCATGCCTTTGGCTTTATGTGGGTACTAGGGAATCATTCGTGGGTCATGAGGCTTTGCAGGCAAGCAACTTCACTGCTGAGCCACCTCTTCAGCCCCTGCTTTTTTGAATCAGAGTTGGATATCACTCTGCAGGCCAGGCTGCCCTCAAACTTATGAAAATCCTCCTATCTCAGACTCTTGCTTGCTGGAATTAAAAGTATGAGCCACCATGCCAGGCTTTCTCATAACTTGTCTCTGATTTTGCTATTGCAATGGTCAGAATTTTGGTGTGCATCTTTGTTCCTTTGAACTGGCAATTTCTTTGAAAGGCAGCTATGCTCACCACTACATCACCAACACAGATTTAAAAAAAAAAAATTGTTCATTTTTATTCATTTATTTAAGAGTGACACAGACAGAAAGAGGCAGATAGGGAGAGACAGAGAGAATGGGCACGCCAGGGCCTCCAGCCACTCCAAACGAACTCCAGATGTGTCTGCCCCTTGTGCATCTGGCTAATGTGGGACCTGGAGAATTGAGCCTTGAACTGGGGTCCTTAAGCTTCACAGGCAAGAGCTTAACTGCTAAGCCATCTTTCCAGCCCAAGATTTTTCTAAATTTAATTAATTTATTTATTTGGGGTGGGGGGAGAGAGATTAAAAGAGAGAGAGGGAGAATGGGAGTACCACGGCCCCCAGCCACTACAAAACTGCATCCAGATGCATGCACACCCTTGTGAATCTGGCTTATTTGGGTCCAGGGGAATTGAACCAGGGTTCTTTGGCTTTTTTGGGCAAATGTCTTAACCTTTAAGCCATCTCTCCAGTCCTGGCAAATTCTTTGGAAACCCTCCTAACAGAATTGTTTTGCTTGTGTCTTGAAGGTTGATATCCTTGGTATCTATAATGATGTGGATCTGCAAAATGTGGATATAAGTGGTAATAGGATGAATGTTAGATGATCATTCCTTTTTGTAACAAATTAGTACAAAATACCTCTAAAGTCATTCTCATGCACTTCTATTCCTATGATGATTTCTTAAATTGGACAGAAAATATTGACGTTATAGCCAGCAGGCAAAATAGTTGAATTTATTGTTGATAGATAAAAAGTAGCTATCATTTATTTTGTACTAAAAAAATTATAAATAGTGGTTATATCACAATGCTAAGATCAAAATGATTTCTTTCTCAATCTTTTTATGTTAAATCCCTTCAATAATGAACACCCATCTGGGCTTTTCTGTAGGTAGCATCATGGAGAATATAGTGGCATTTAGTGTTAATCTTATTTAATAATACCCAAGGTCAATGTGAACCAATGTTGTTAGTGTACCTGGAGGCTTGTGTCTGTGTTCCACTGTCATTCACAATCTCTGCCTCACCCAGTCCTGCAGCCTGGCTTGTAATACCAGCTTTCCTTCTGCAGAGCAGTACAACTCACCACCCAGCTCCCAATGCCAGCTTTTATCTCACTTTTCTTATCTTAATTACTTTGCCCTTTTGCATGAACTTTTATCCCTTTAAAAATAATTATTTCTGCATTTGGAAGGAATAGTACAGAAGTATACTTTATGACTTAGGGGATTTTTAGGCAACAAAAGTTTGCTTTTAAAACTCAATACAGAAAGGGTATTTTCCACTTTTCTATTGAGAAATCTAAACTTCAGAATGCTGATTCCGTCCAAAGCCATGCAGAAAGTTCTTAACTGTGATTATTAAAATAGGAAATCTTAAGAAAAATGAACCTACACATTAGGTACACATAAATGAAACTTCAAAGAAAATGCTGTAATTCATGTCTGTGCAGATCTTCCATAGTAGCACCTGGATCCCAAAGCATGTCCAGGAAAAAGGAAGTAGCCTGCAAAGGTAACATTCCAATTATCATCAAGTAGGTGTGAAATGAATTTTAACATTCCTGATATAATACTCTTGAGACCATGTGGCACTTGTTTTTTGATGATCATGTGAGTTTGTTGAGTATGATCTGTTCCAAGTCAGTCTGTCCATTTTTCTACAAATGTCATATCGTTTACTTTTACTGCTGAGTAGACTTCCATTGTGCAAATGTACCACAACTTCCTTATCCATTTAGCCAATATGGGCACCTGGGTTGATTCCAGTTTTTAGCTAAAATTAATTAAGCAGATATAAACATGGTTGAGCAAACATCTATGCAGTGAATCACAAAACATTTAGGATAAATACCCAGTAAGGGAACTCCTGGGTCTCCTGGTAGCTTTATATTCATCCTTTTCAGGAATCTCCATATGGATTTCCATAGTGGTTATACATGTTTACATTCCAATAGTGGATGAGGTTTCCTCTTTCCCCACATCCTTACCAACATTTGTTGTTATATGATGTTTTAATGACTGCCACCCTTACTTTAGTAAGGTGGAATCTCGTAGTTGCTTTAATTTGCATTTCCCTAATGGTTAAGGATGTTGAACATTTTCTTAAGTGTGTGTTAGCCATGCATATTTCTTCCTCTGACAACTCCCTATTCATGTCTCTGCTCTATTTTTGGAGTGGGCTGTCTGATTTTTTTTTAATTATTTGGCTTTTTAAGTTTTTGGAGATGCTGGATATTAGACTTCTGTCTGTGGTAGGATGGAAGGGTTTGAACAGAGGACAAGGTGAGCGTGTGGAAAAACAAACACAAAACTAAATCTGAAATGAACTCGTACCATAGGAACCTTTATCCTTGGAGATAGACTAAAAGATATAACCCTCAACAGGAGTAAGGGGGGAGCAGTTGAAAAGAAGGGCCCTGGAGAGGGTGGGATGGAGCCTAAGCTTATTTTTTTTTTTTTATTTTTACTGTTTGTCTGTGGTCCGTAACTCCCAGTACCAGAAATCAGTTGCTACCCACAATAAGCTATTGATGGGAGAGACTTAAGAGGTCCCCAAAACAAGACAGACTTGTGTTAAATCATTTAATACCTGCCTGAGGCAAAAGGTAAGACCCTATTGCTGAAGACACCATATGCTGCTGACACAGAGCCTGGATAGGCCTGACTGGAATGTGGAAGAGAACCAGTCCCCAGACAGCCAGTTGTTGAAAAGTGCTATGTGAGCTACTGGGGAAAATTGTCCAACAATAGCCTGAGCAACCAGAGGTCTAAGCCACTCAGAAGCAATCCCCTGACACAATGTACACACCAGTGCAATAGTGGCACACAGCCTTGGTGGGTAACCAGTAGCTTTCTTAGCTTTCTGATTGGCTAAAAGATCCACTCAGTGTTAAGAAACTCATATCTGGAATCAGGAACCAGATCAGAATCCTGTGGAGACAAAGGTTAGGTTCTCCACTGTCAAGCTCTCACTAGTCTTTGGCTAAAAGAGAGGTTGCATACTTCAAATTGTCCCTTAATTTATAATAAGTTATCCCATTTAAACTATGCTGACTTCACTCCCCATTGGCGAATGCATTTTTTTACAGAAGGTAGCAAGACCCAAGGAGATTAACTACCCCTCACACTTCAGCCAATCCACAGCTGAAACCACAGAGTAATTGGGGAGATGAGCAAGAGTGTTGCTTCCATGCTGAGCCTGATAATCAGTGCCAGGGTGAAGGAGACAGACACTGAGAATACTCAACACCTACCAAAGCAGAAATCCAGAGGCTCCTAAGAGCTCACCATTGAAGTAGACTTAAAATTCACCTACCATGTCTCAGGAAATTTTGGGAGAGGGTGGAATGATTGTAAGAGCCACAGATTGAGACACAATGCATAAGCCACAACCCCAGAGGATATACCTACAACTCCACTGAGGAGCGTTCCCAGTGGAATGGAGACAGGGACGAGGGAAAAGAGGATAACAACACATGATGTATCCATACAAAATATGTTGTTCATAATTTTAAAAAATGCACTTGACAATTTTTTTCTCACTTCTACTAAATAAATCTTATGTTCTTCAAAAATTTCCATAGAATCTTACTACCTCTCACTCTCACTGACTGTGGACCATTTCCTTTTTCTTTCTTTTCTTTTCTTTTCTTTTCTTTTCTTTTCTTTTCTTTTCTTTTCTTTTCTTTTCTTTTCTTTTCTTTTCTTTTCTTTTCTTTCTTTCTTTCTTTCTTTCTTTCTTTCTTTCTTTCTTTCTTTTTTTCTTTTTTTGTTTTTTGGTTTATTGAGGTAGGGTTTCCACTCTAACACAGACTGACCTGGAATTCACTATGTAGTCTCAGGGTGACCTCGTATTCACAGTGATCCTCCTATCTCCCAAGTGCTGGTATTAAAGGCATGCGCCACCATGCCAGACCATTTCCCATTTTTTAAAACATTCATTATTTCATCCACTCACCTTAGTTCCTCACTGGTATAGACAAAGCCTGTGACACATGTTGCTGCTATAAGCTTCAGTACTCACAGCTCAAAACACCACCAGAGTTCACAATATGCTGTGGTGGTTTGAATCAGATCCTACCATACACCTATGTATTTTGGATGTTTGGTTCCCAAGTGATGGCAATTTAGAGGTGGAACTTTGCTGGAGGAGGTATGGGGGCTGGCTTAGGTGTGTTGTAGTTGGCACCCCTTGTCAGAGAATTGTTTACTCTTCTATTGCTGGTTTCTACTTGTTGCAAAAGAAATAATGTCCAGCCTCTGCTCATGCCATGCTTTCCTCTGCCATCATGAAGCTTCCCCTTTAGGCTATAAGTCAAAATAAAAATTGTCTCCTCATCAACTGCTTCAGGTCAGGTGTTTTGTCTCAGCAACAAGAAGTTAACTGTAGCAAATTACTATATTCTAAGAAACATATTCAGTTTCACAACATAAGGAACCAATGTGCAGCCATCAGAAAACTTGCACTTCAATTTAATATTTCTAAAAATCATTAGCTTTCAAGTTATAGCATAACACTACTTGTGGGATTCCTACTCCATCTAGGGTTTTAAAAGGTGATTTAGATCAATTCTGTGAAGGAACTAAACCTCCCAGGAGAGACTAAAATGCATTTTCAGGCTAACATTTCATATTCCATCAGATATGTAGAGATACTTGGTATAACAGAACGTATGCTCAGTTAATAGGAAGGTATACCAGAGAACACTGAACTTTTCCTCTGTTAGACTCTCCTCCATCTCTAAGGGCAGAGGATGAAGCATTCTAGAGAGCTGTTGTGAAGGACGTAAGCACCTTGGGGAGAGATCTGGTTGGAACTTCGACTGTCTCCTCTTCTGTTTTACTCCTCCTAGTAACTTTACCTGTACAATAAGCTGAGGCACAAAACATTTCAAATAAGTCTTTCTCACAATAAAAAGACATTCCATCCAAATAAGGACAGTGCATTAATTATCAATTTATACATAAAAAGTGCCATTCAAACTTAGTGGCTTACTAATGCATGGCTTTTATGAGCCAAAAATGGTTTATGAAGGTGGTTATAGCCCATTCTCCTAGGAGATTTCAGTTAAACTGCTGATCAATGCTGAAACTGTCATATAACTCAACTAGTGTCGGAAAACCTGTTTCCAAACTCACTCATGATGTTATCAGTAAGCCTTAATTGTTGTCTTTAAAAATATTATATTTATTTATTTGCAAGAGAGAGAGAGAGAGAGAGTGTATATGTACACCAGGGTCTCTAGCCACTGTATATAAACTCCAGATACATGTGCCACTTTCTGCATCTGCTTTATGTGGGTATTGAGGAATCATTTCTGGGTTGTTAGGCTTTGCAGGTAAGTGCTGTAACTGCTAAGCCATCTCTCCAGCCTTAATTGCTTTGTTATTGTTGATTGGATTTGACTGAATGTCTCCACTTGTTACCAAGCTCTGATCCTGGAAATGCATGCCTTAGGAATTGGCTTCTATAAGGCAAGGGATCCAACAATGAGAAATAATGAGGACAAATTTCCACAAAAGTAGAAGCTGAAGCCTTTATTAACCTTCTCTCATATATGTGACATTATCACTTCTTTCACATACTTTTAGTCTCAAACAATCTGAAAGGATCTATGCAATGATTTGTATAATTGGCATAACTGGAATAATTTGAAGCCTATCTTGCAGGCTGGAAACCACAGTTTAGCCCCTGCCCCTAATGATTAATCTTTTTCATAAATAAAAGATATGTACATCCTTACCCAAAGCCCCTCAAATAATCATCCTACTAAAACAACCTCTGAAATTCTAGAATTTCATCCCTAAAACAGTTTCATGTGGGAGTGAAATTATTTATGTACACACACCATAAATGGGGAGTTGTATGTATCCTTTTACCCATGATATCATGACAGATTAGATACCAAGTAACTCCTACAATAGAGTGTAACTCCACAGACATGAAAATATAAGTATTTCCTTGATTAGGTATCAGCATTGCCTCACATTAATCCAATTTCATATCTTTTTTATGTTTTTTATTTTTTGTTCATTTTTTATTTATTTATTTGAGAGCTACAGACACAGAGAGAAAGACAGATAGAGGGAGAGAGAGAATGGGTGCGCCAGGGCTTCCAGCCACTGCAAACGAACTCCAGACGCATGTGCCCCCTTGTGCATCTGGCTAATGTGGGACCTGGGGAACCGAGCCTCGAACCAGGGTCCTTAGGCTTCACAGGCAAGCGCTTAACCGCTAAGCCATCTCTCCAGCCCAATTTCATATCTCTTGAAAGGTAATATTTGCAACTGAGTAGTGCTTTTGTCAATAGCATTTGTAACCTGTACATGTTTCTTCTCATTTTGTACTATTTTTTAATCAATTTTAGTCCAAACTGGCTTTTTACACAATTATAATTTTAAACCTCTTGTCAATCTTCTATGGGTCACTCTAAAATTTGCTTCATTAAGAAAAATCCACATATATCTCTGTGATCATCCTTCCTCTTTATCTTCTGTTGAGATTCGGTCAATGCCCATAAATGTCCTAGAAGCTCTCTTGTACTCAAACAATATATGCATGGCCTCTTCTCATCTGACCTACTAATACTTGGATATGTCTTCTGTGATTCATGCAGGTCTTCAAGAAAAGTCTGTAGTCATGCTATCAGATCTATCTTTAGCTCATCTTATCCTCTCCAGAGTCCAAGAGCCTTTTAGTGCCATCTTCTGCAAGATCCAAGTCTTTCTTCACTTACCTTCTCAAGTTCCACTCCAAAGATCTGATATTCCCACATTTTAGGCTTTATGCTAAAGCAGTACCTCACTTCCTCTGTATCAGTTAGTTGTAGCTGCATAACAAGTTTCTATTTTATTTCACATTTCCTGTTAAAAGAAATTGGTGAACATCATAGTTGTGTGATTCTGGCTCAGGATTGCTCCCATGCTTGCAATTAGGTTTCTGGCCCTCCTGGGGATAGAGAATTGGTTTCTGAGCTCACATACATGGTGGTTGAAAGGCCTTATTTACTTTCTGACTCTTGGCTTATTAAGGCCTCTATTCCTTACCATGTGGCCTTCCTTAGAGCTACATGACACTGCAAATTAAACAAGAGGAGAGTACATATGAAGGAGAAGTGTTAAAACCAGAAACCAAGGCCTTAGAAGTGACAACGTCTCTTTTATAATGCATACTATTGATCATACCAGTCACTCCCAATACAATGTAGTAGATTATACAAGTGTGTCAATAGAAAAGGTAGTAATAACTAGAAACATCTTGGACACTGCTGCTAGTCATTGGGAGAATGCAGGAAATGAGAAGGATGATATAAGAAGATAATACATTGAATGAGGAGGGTGAAAATATATTGAAATTAATTTGATGTTTCAAGGTAGATTCACATTGTTGGCAATAAATGTAACAAGTCCATATTATGTTGTTTGAAATGAATAAGTACAAAGAATTTTGAAAACAATACCAACCACATTGAACAGGATACCAGCTACACTGACTATTTGATATCCAATGTTCTGGAAATTTTTATATCAAATACCCTGTTATGTAGTAGATTTTAAACTTCTATCCCTAGACTTCAAGTGAAAATGGTAATTCTTCATTTACTCTCACAGTAAATAACCATCATAGTTCACTGTGACTCAAGTATTTGACAAACAAGAAGGTTGAAAAAAATCTGATTATCTTCCTATAGATGGAAACCACTGATGATTTCTTCACTATAACAATAACATTGTATACATACATACATACATACATACATACATACATATATATATATATATATATATATACACACACACACTAAGAAAAGATCTGGTATAGTCAGTCAAGTTTTTCATTAACAAATAGAGGTCTGAAAAGGGATTCCTGTGACTTTTCTCTAAGAACACTAATTCTGTGAATTCCCCAAAAGATTTCACCTACCCTGATTCTCTTTTTTGTCCATGTTCTATAACATAACTCAGAACCTATAGGTAAAATATACCTGTAAAGAAGTTACTATGATATGTTCATAATATAAATTTAATAAAACATTCTATAAACCATTAAGTAACAAAGCAACTTTTGTTTTCTCCCACATGCAGGTCATTAGGCATAAACCCACATAGAGCATCATCTCTGATGGAAATGTCTGGCACTACTTAACACATTGTATATTTGAGGATACAAATTTTAAAATAATTTTAGCAACCTTTTTGTATCAAATTGTTCATTAACATATATCACATACTTTGATCATATTAACCCTCTCTGTTATTTCTTACCTCCTTCATTCACCTTTTCCTTCCATATTCAGATAATTCGTTTTCGATTTGGAAATAATACAAGTCCACCATTTCAAATCACCTTAATAATAAATATTTTGGATCATAGTTAACAACTGTATAGGTACATCTAAGATCTGGTAAGATGATTAACTTAATTTTAACTATTCATATAGGTATCGAGAAAATTATTACTTATAAGGATGTAGCACAGAGAGGGTCTATATTTTCCTTTGGGATGATGAAGGCTGAATGCGAGGGCCTAAAGAATTATTCGATATATAGCTTGTTTGCTGGTGCGTAATTGAGCAGAATGGACAATTCCAACATGTCAAATGTCAAGATTATTAAGGGCCATTCATACTTTGAAAGTAATTTTCTGAAATACTTCGTTCTGATAGGGATATCCCTTTTTATTTCTTAAAGACACTTTAAAATAGCTCTGATGGTTTGATACCAGAATACACATTGAGTAAGGCTCATAATTCCTCATTCATGGAGACATTATAATTATCTATCGTATAGCTATAAACATTTATGTGTCACCAAGGAAGTCTCAATGGCCACAATTAATAAGAAAATTGTGTTACTTTACTTAGAATATATTTCTTTCCTCTAATTCAGCATACTTTTTCTGATTAATAACTCTCAAAGTTTTTCATTTATAATTTTCAATGCTAAAGAACTTAGGTACAGTGCAATAGTGACCGGACTTCAGGGTTTGTTATAATGATATGCTAACTGTTGTGACAGTGTGGAGAATTTTTAGTCTTGATACGGTGTTGCTCATTTTAACTTGATGCCTTCCATTTGTTACCTGTCTCTGTCCTCATTTCACTGCAGGTGTTGTTGTTGCACAATGAGTATGGAGATTCTCTTTGTCATATTCTTGATTAAAATAATGGAGGACATCCAGCGGAAAGAATATTCCAATGCAATTTACTCATTAGCATAGCTTCCCTTTATGATTATTGCTCTTCCAGTAGCTACACAAAGAATATTAGTCTGTGTGTTCTCAGAAGTGATTTACAAAACTCATTAAATATAAGGAAATTATTTTTGAAACTCTCTAAATTGAATTTAGTAGTGATGGTAAATCCTATCTATGATTTCAAATAGTACACATATCATGAAAAGCTCCAATAAATACAGAAAGATAAAATTGGATTTTCCAAGACAAAAATTTGCATCCTGAAAATATGATCATCCTACTTGAAAAGAAAAGGGAATGTGAAAAAGCATATGAGGTTTTTAGACAGTGGATCAATTACTAGACCCGTTCTACCACTCATTGGTTCTAGAACAGTCAGTATTTCATACCAAACTGAGCGTGTCAAGACTTAGTGGTTAAATGCACATGCTTGCCAAGACTGACAGCCCAGGTTCAATTCCCCAGCACCTATATAAAAGACAGATGCACAAAGTGGCACATGTGTCTGGAGTTCATTTGCAGCAGCAGGTGGCCCTGGTGTATGCCCCATCCTCACTCTTTTATGTCTGCTTTTTGTCTGTGACTCTCTTTCTCTCAAATAAATGAAAACATTTTTAAAAACCTAATTTAGCCATTCTTCATTTTGTGCCTGTGGGTAACTATTACTATTAAAAGTAAAAAGTTACTGAAGTTTTCTACTAAGTCTTATTTGTATTTCTTACCTTTTCTTGTTATTTCTACTGTTATAATTGGTATGGAAATAGTCATCTTGCATTGCATTAAGTTGTTTTGCATTATTATAATGAAATATGTGAGTGGGCTACCTTCATCTTTGAAAAATTTTATATAGCTCATAATTCCAGAAATCATGAAGCCTTACTGGATCAGCCTCCAGCGAGGACTACATTATGGATGGATGGATGGATGGATGGATGGATGGATGGATGGATGGATGGATAGGTTATAGGTATCCATGAGAGGAAAACAAACTGGATCACCAATTTGGAAACCAGAGAAGCAAAATTCCTTCCAAATCCTATGTTCTACTGACATAATGTCATTATACGAATACTCCCTTTTGTTAAACACCCTGCCAAGTCAACATAGTTACTCTGAGGTTCAGAAGTACAACACATGAGCCTTTGAGAGACTGAGGGACTACCATTCCCAAACCATGACACTCACTGAACCAGAATTCCTCAAAGGTCATGATTGTTGCTATCTCAAGCACTACACAAGTTTATTTATGTCTTCATCTCACTTGTATAATCATCTGGATCCTTGTCTATCAGAGTTTTCATAGAATATGTTGAATTTGGGAAGAAAAGGTCTTGCCTATATGCTATGATCGTTTTCTACTTTTCTACAAGTCAAGCACATTTTACTTTGTTTTCCGATTATGGATCATACTTCTATATGGAGAACAGCAAAGCTGTGCTAGACTTTGATGCCTCTTTAAATACAAGAAAATAATTAGTAATGACATTGTTTACCTGAAAGAATGTGTGTGTAAAGAAAAGAACCAGTAAATTAAAAAGTAACCTCAATTTTTTTTCAATTTAGATATTTAGGTCAGATCACAGAATTGTTTAGGGAGATCAACAGGTTGTTTCTCTCCAAGTCCTTTCTCTGACTCAGGCTTTCTTATTCCTTAAAGAGTTGGTCTGTCTTTATAAAGCCAGTGTTCTCAATGTTCAATGTTAAAAATCAAAACTTCATCAGAACTTATCCTATCCATGTGAAAATCCACTGAAGTCATCCATAGGAACATTATTAATATGGTGCCATAAAACATCATCATATATGTGTAGATATGTGTATACACATATATGAATGAATATATTAACATATAATTATATATAATGATATATATTTTCTATCTATATGTTTTATATATATATATTCTCTCTATGTATATGTTCTATATATAGATATATAGACAAGATAGGTAGATAGATGATAGATAGATAGATAGATAGATAGATAGATAGATAGATAGATAATAGATAGATAGATGATGATAGATAGATAGATGATAGATAGGGAAATGTCATTATTCTTTCTTTTGTCTTTCTCAAGTATGAATAGCTAACCAACTAAATGAGGTGGATAAACTAATCTTACATAGTTAAGTATGTAGTACATGGACCATATACCACATGTATAAGAAAATTTAAATTACTTCATACTCCCAACTTTTTCCACATGTTGGTAAGAGAATCCAAAAATATATGTCCTATCTCAAAAGGTAACACATCAATGTAATGTCAGTTTATTACATAGGGACTTTAGCATTCATATATGCAGATGAAATTTCTTTGGGTGTAATGGTCTTTGAGCATAGTGTAGAAAGACCAATAAAATTTGAATGCACCATCTATAGATGCCCCTTCCATAATAATTAATAGATCATTGTTATTAGTAGCATGATTCATATTAACTCCATGAAGTGATGATTTTTTTTTTTTTTGTTTTTTTATGGTAGGATATCACTCTAGCCAGGCTGACCTGGAATTCACTATGTAGTCTCAGGGTGGCCTCAAATTTATGGTGATTCTCTTACCTCTGCTTCCCAAGTGCTGGAATTAAAAGCATGAGCCGCCATGCTCAGCCATGAAGTGATTATTAAAGAATTTTTTTTGTTCATTTTTATTTATTTATTTGAGAGCAACAGACAGAAAGAGAAAGAGGCAGTTAGAGAGAGAGAATGGATGCGCCAGGGCCTCTAGCCACTGCAAACGAACTCCAGACGCGTGCACCCCCTTGTGCATCTGGCTAACGTGTGTCCTGGGGAATCGAGCCTTGAACCGGGGTCCTTTGGCTTCACAGGCAAGCGCTTAACCACTAAGCCATCTCTCCAGCCCCATGAAGTGATTATTGATAAATATTTGGATGTTTGTATTAATTCTTTTGTACTTGATTTTGCAGATACTCATTTGACTTAAAATGAAAAAAGTTGGATGCATTGATGCAGTTTTATATCAAATAAGTAGACTGCTATAATCACATTAAGTTTTCTTTCATGTATTTAAACTTGAGTCATTTCCTTTGTTCTTCTTGATCATGCTAAAATATAAAAATATCAGAAAATGTCACCATAGACTGCTCTCTGAATTCCTCCAATGCAGACCTGGAGCTGTATGACATATTCCCAGCAACAAGTTTGACGACCAATTTGCTATGGTACTCAGAAATATGCTGACATGATCATGGTGTATTTAAAAAAACTTCTTATAAATTCATTATAACAGTTTAAGCTCTAAATTGATATCTTGTTTCTGATGGTTCAGGCTTTTCTAAAGAAATCCACATAGATTTTCCTTCACTTCTCAAGTTATCATCCTTAGTTGATTGATTATCTTTCTGAGCTCTGCTACCTTGTGCAAAACAACTTCAATCAGCACAGTTTCTCTTCTTTTAAAGAGCCTTCTTTCAAAGACAGACAGACACATCCATGGTCAACTCTGATAGGATCCAGGGAAACACATGTATATCCCAATTTTTTTTTTTTTTTTCATAGAAAAAGGGTATTTATGAAGCTAATGAGGAAAGCTGATGGAGGTTTGGATAGGGTGTCTGAGCCTATCTGTCTGTGAGCCCTTATGTAACTCTGAAAAGGGAAAAGACAGCTACATAAATGTAAAAAGAACACACCTTAGATGTCACTTTGTATCCATGGGTGTAGGCAGGATTGCTTGCAGGACACTGCTGCATGTGCTTACAGAAAATAGCATAGCATTTACACAAGAACTAGGCCTATCTTCCTATGTATTTTAAATCCTTTCTGCATTATTGAAGACATCTAATGCAATGTAAACGTTATATAAAAGGTTTGCCCGCTGTGTTACTAAGGGAATTATGGGAAAAAAATGTATACTTATTCCATACAAGTGAAATTTCTTTTCAAATGTTTTGCATCACATTTGCTTCTGTTTGCACATGCAAAAACCCTGGATATGGAAGAAGGGTGATAGTTTGTCTTCCCTGAAGAAAAAACAAACAAATAAACCACCCCCAAAGAACCAAAAAATCTTTAGCTGTATGTCAAACTCAGAGGTTTGCAAGACCACTTCAGAATGTGCTGAGCACACAGAGAACATTAGCTGAAGATGTGATATTACTGGCCTCTTCATGGCCTACTTTATGATTATAATTATAATTACTTAAGGTCCTGGACTTAGGAAGTACTTCCCTTATGTCAACTTCAATTAAAACATTTGTGTGGATAGGAGAGATCAATTAAAATGCTTTGATAGCACTTCTTGTAAGAAATTGAACTTCATAAAAGTCTTAACAATACAAAACATTTTAAAAGTCATGATGATTATAATAATGATGTTCATAATGATGGCAATGCTAGTGTGTTTCAGTATACATTTTGCATGTGTACTACTTTAAGCACTCTACGGTAATAATTTTCTGTGATATTATAACTCTCAACTATGATTCCAAGTTTTCAAGCCAACTTGACTACAAAAGCCCTTCAAGCAATTTTTTTTTTAAATATCTCTCATTTGCTATAAACTCTCAATTAGTCAAATAAGGTTTTTGATGGGGCTAGAGACAGTGATGATCCGAGTTTGTCTTTCAGGACTGTAGACAATTTATCTGACCTTGTCAAAAGTTTGTTTTATTGTTTGCTGATGAGTTGATCTCAGAGGAGATAAGGCAATAACAAACACAGATTTGTCATGCAGCTGATAGACTTATTCCTCATGGTAGTGAACCATGAAAGTTAAATATCAACATTGGAAGTTTCTACAAAGACACCAAAGATATTTATTTTTAAAAAACTGACTGAAATACAGAAAATAATTAAGTCTTTCAGCATTTATTTAAGCAAATATTTTATTCCATCTTTTATTCAGCCAATTAAGATTGCATGACCCCTTATAAGGAATCCACTACTGTCATTTTTTGTGACTTTCTTATGTTCTCTATCTTTGTTTAAAACTCAATATCTATGTTATAAGCAAGTGCCTTTAACCACTGAGCAATCTATCCAATCCTTTAATACATGTTATTTTTAATTTATTTTATTAGATATGGACATAGTATGCAAACAACACAAGTTGGTACCATCCTTTCCTTCATCCTTGCCCCTTTTCTGAAGAGGCCCTCCTAGTTGGGGATGCAGGTCAACCCCATGGGGATTTTGGGTCATGCATTGTTGAGGAAGCAGTCAGTTATGGGGGAGAGGCAATGTCTCTCGGCATGATTTCTCAACAGCTGGCTCTAACAATCTTTCTGCCCCCTCTTCTGCAAAATTCCCTGAGCCATGTTGGGTGTATTTTATGTCCACTTCAGTGATGGGCTCTTAGCAGCCTCTGGATCTCTGCTTTGGTAGGAGTTGAGTGTCCTCAGTGTCTATCTCCTTCACCCTTGTGCTGATATAAGATTCACAAAGAAAGCAATGTTCTTGCTCCTCTCCCAAATTCCTCTGTGGTTTCAGCTAGGGCCAGGGTGAAGTGTACTGTGTCATTTATCTCCTCAGGTCCTGCTCCCATTTGAAAAAGAGAAGCAGATTCTCCAATGGCGAGTGAAGTTAATGCCAGTTAAATGGGATAACCATTATTAATTTAGAGATCATTTAAAGGATGTAGACCCTCTTATAGCCCAATTAGTGGTATCTTGACATTGGAAAGTAAAATCTTTGTCTGGATATGATTCTGACCTGTTTCCCAGTTCGAGATATGGTTTCCTTTCCACTGAGAGGATCTGTTAGCCAATCCAAGAGAGTTACCCACCATAGTTATGAGCCATTGTTGCACTTGTATGAGTATCATGTCAGGGTGTTTTCTTTTGAGTAGCTTAGACTGTGGGTTGCTCTGACAGATTTTGGAGACTTCCCCCGGTAGCTCATGTACTGCCTTCCTGTACCGGAGACTCGCTACCTTCTGGATTCAACCAGGTCTAACCATGGTCTGTGCCAACAGCCTTTGGTGTCTTCAGCTATAGGGTCTTACCATTAACATCTGGTGGGTAATCAAGTGCTCTAACAGAAATCTGTCTTGTTTGTTTTGGGAGACCTTTGCGTATAGAAAAGCTACTGGTTTTGGTGCATTGACTTTTGTATCCTGCTGGTTTACTGAAGCCTTTAGAATTTTTTAGATGGAGTCTTTTGGATTACTTATGTATTGGATCATGTCATCTGCAGAACAACTGCTAACTTGACTTTTTCCTTTCCAACTTGAATCCCTTTTATTTCTTTCTCCTGTCTTATTACTAGGATTAGTACTTCTAGTACTATGTTGAAGAGCAGTATTGAGAGTGGGCACCAGTCTTGTTCCTGATCTCAGCAGGAACTCCTTGAGTTTTTCTGCATTACATATTATTTGGGCTTTAGGTGTTTTATATATAGCCTTTACTGTCTTGTGATACAAACCCCCCATGCCTATTCTTTCCAGTGTTTTGATCATGAAGTGGTATTGTATTTTATCAAAGGCCTTCTCTGTATCAATTGACATGATCATGTAGTTCTTATGGTTAAGTTTATTTATGTGGTATATTAATATATTGATTGATTTCCATATGTTGAATCATTCCTGCATCCCTTGGATGAGTCTTACTTGGTCAAGGTGGATAATGCTTTTGATGTGTTGTGGAATTGTGTTTGCAAGGATTTTGTTCAGGATCATCTAAGTTCACCAGGGTTATAGGCGTATAATTTTCTTTTCTTGTTGCAACTCTGTCTGGTTTTAGGATTAAGATGATGCTAGCTTCATAAACGGAGTTCTTTGGGTTAGATCCTTCTTGCCTTTCCAGTGCCTTTATATGGACAGTCAGGTTATTGGGATTTTTCTGCCTTTGTAATGAAAGCATTTAGCACTATGATTTGTTTGTTTGTTTGTTTTCCTCTAAGGACTGCCTTCATTGTGTCCTATAAGTTTTGGTAGGTATTGCTTTCATTATCATTTAATTCTATGAATTTTACAATTTATTTTATGATTTCTTCCATGACTCATTTATTGTTTAAAGTGTGTTATTTAGTCTCCAGTAGCTGGTGGAGTTCTTGATGTGTCTCTTTTTGTTAATTTCTAGATTTAAAGCATTTTGATCTGATATGATGCAGGAAGTTACTTCAATTTTCCTGACTTTATGGAAGCAAACTTTATCGGCTAATTTATGGTCAATTTTGGAAAAAGTTCTGTGTGCTGCTAGAAGAATGTATATTCTGTAGAGAGGGGTAGAAAGTTCTGTACATGTGTGTTAGGTCAAGTTGATCTATGATGCTGTTGAGCTCTATTACTTCCCTGTTGATTTGCTGCTTGGATGATCTGTCTATTGATGATAGTGGAGTACTGAAGTCTTTGACTATGATGGTGGTGGTGTTTATTTCTGTTTTGTTGCCAAGTAGATTGTTTTATAAACTGTGGTACATCTGTGTTAGGCACATATATTTTTATGATTGTGATGTGCTCATGTTGGATCATTGCCTTGATGAGTAAGAAGTGGCTTTCTTTGTCCTTTTTAATTACTTTTGGTTGAAGTGTATTTTATCAGATATTAATATAGCAATACCTGCTTGTTTGTTATGCATATTTGCTTGAAATATCATTTTGCATTCTTTCACTGTGAGGAGTTGTCTATCTTTAGTGTTGAGGTGGTTTTCTTGAAGACAGCAGATAGAAGGTTCCATTTTTTTTGATCCACCCTTTTAATTGTGTCTTTCGATGGGTGAGTTAAGACCATTAATATTTAAAGTTATTCATGTGAGGTTTGAATTAACCCCTGCCATGATGCGGTGTTTTATTGTGTTTGGTGCTTTCTTGTGTTTTGTACTATGGGTAGAATAGTTTGGGTTGGAAGCCATGGGTTTCCATTGAGAAATCTGATTTAATTCTAATGATTTTGACTTTGCACGTTGTGCGTTGTTTCTCTCTTGCTGCTTTTAACACTCTTTGTTTTCATTGTTAAGAGTTTTAACTATGATATGCTGCACAGAATTTCTTCTTTGGTCCTGTTCTTTGGTGGTCTATGGGCTTCTTGTATCTGGATGGGCCTCTCTTGAGAGATTTGGAAATTTTTCTTCAATAATTTTGTTTAATATGTTCTCTATGCCTCTGGCCTGGATTTACTCTCGTTCTGGTATACCCATGATCTGGATGTTTGTTCGTTTTGGGTATCCAACAGTTCCCTTGCATTCATTTCACTTGATAATTTGAACTTAGCAAAGTTTTTGGCCTCTTGATCAGTTTCTTCTTGTCTTGTCATCCAGGTCAGATGTTCTGTCTTCCACATGAATAACTATGTTAATGAGGAGTGCTAGAGAGGTTTTTCTAAGTTCTATTTGATTTCTATTTTCTGTTGTGTTATTTTGCATTGTGTCCATCTTTTTGAGGAGGTATAAATTCAGTTAGAGTTCTGATTTTTCTTGATGCTTCCTGGAATTTATTCTTACACTTGGTCAAGTCTTCATTAACTTTAACCAATCAGTTGTTGAGATCTTCCATATCTTAACTCACCTTCAATTCATTCATATCTCTTTTGAAGGGTCTAATGTTTTCTTTAATCAAGATAATCCTACTGTCAAAAGCTGAACACTCTAAAAGATGATTCTGTTCCATTTCATTGATAAAGTTGTTGCTTCTTTGATGGTTTGCTTCCAGTTCAGTGATTCTTTTGATCAGGGTCTTATTGATGGTTGTATTTCCATTTGGGGATTGAATTTCTGTTGATTTCTCTATGATTTTGTTGGAGGCTTCTTCTATTGTAGGATGAGGCATCCTTGGTAGAGATCTCTCAGTTTTCTGACTTTTGTTGCCCTTTTTGCATTGTGGTCTACCCATTTTAGGGAGACTTTTTTATTTTATTGAGGAGGAAGCAAGTTTTGTCCTTTGGTAGTGTATCCTGTGACTCAGGTGAACAGTGATTTAGTACCCAGTGGCCAGTCAGGATACCAGAGCAAAATGTCTGACACCACAGCCCACCTATGGACCAGGCCTCCCAAGCAAGGCACAATGGGACCTACCAGGACCAGAGGACTGGCAGGAGCCAAGATGCAGGGAACTGGCCTGCTCCCTCCATGTTGCACCCGCCTGCGCACTGTCCAGTGCCAGGAACCTGGACCAGGGAACTGGGAGGAGCCAGGAAACAGGGATCTTACCTCTCAATACATATTTTAAATAGTGGCATTCACCTTTTATGTTCATTTGTAGGTATAGATGACAGTATAATTTTCACTTGGAATCAACCTTCATTTAAAGGATAAATGGAGAGAAAAATTATAAAGCCCTTGCAAAGGATAAAAGTTGTTAAATTGCCAGATACAACAAGGCTGTTATATCAGTAGAGTATGGACATGTATAGTGGTCAAAAATAAATATCACAAATGCATCACAGTAATGCATGTGCAGTTTCAGTGGAATTCACCCCAAAATATATGCTCTCCTCCAATAAATAATACTATGAAAACCTCAAAACAATATGAACATTTATCAAGTAGTGAATATCAGGCACTCTAATAATTGTTTATTAATATTTCATTTAAATATATATATTTTATATATTTATATATATTTGCTGATTTTAACTACCAAATTCTTTGATGTTATTAAAATTTTTGAACTGTTTATGAGATTGCAACAAAGTTATGAATGTTACATGCTCCTTTAGCCTTATTATAAGAGAAGCCATACGTGCTTGAATGGTGACCAGAATTTGCAGACATAATATTTACTTCACTTTATAGGATATATAAATATTTCATACTTTGCCCCAGGATAGATGACATTTGAAATAAAATGTATGTTATTTTTATTTTTTCATAGATATAGATAACTTAAGTTCATAAATCCCTACTGCTAATGGCCCTGTAATTAAAACTCTTCATGAGTTTGCTTTGGTGCCAAAACAGCAATTAAACTGGAAGGTCTAAACATTTGCACCTAATTTGCACCCACCAGAGAAACTCAAAACATTACTTTGTGTATTTTAAAATAATTTTGTTGGACTCTTTTAAAAATGTGTATTTTCTTTGAAATGTAGTTCCAGCATATAGTTTAGGCCACCCTCGAATTTGGATTCCTCAAGTCATTGAACCCCAAGTGCTGAATTTATGCTGTATACCACCTTCAGCTGAATTTTAAAAAAATATTTTATTTTTATTTTTTATTTGACAGATAGAAAGAGAGAGAGAGAGAATGGGCACACCAGGGCTCCAGCCACTGCAAATGAATTCCAGATGTGTGTTCCCCCTTGTGCATCTGGTTTACGTGGGTCCTGGAGAGTCAAACCTGGGTCCTTTGGCTTTGCAGACAAATGCCTTACTACTAAGCGATCCTTCCAGCCCAAGCCATCCCTCCAGCCCTGCTTTTTTTTATTTTTAATGAGTGGCATATTAAAGGGAGTTTTTATTTTCCCTTTTAAGTTTCTGCACATATTCTAGATATTATATAATGAAGTTTGTATATGTACATTATTTTTTAATTCATAATTTAGCCCTTCTCATTACTTTCTTTTGTCCACCCTCTCCCATCCACCTTCCACTAAACCCCTTCTTTCCAACTAGGACTGCTAAAATGAGCTGTTAGGGATTCAGGAAAGTCCTTAAACCCCAAACCCTATGTTCGTGTCTACTACCTTTAGCCAAATAAAAAAAAAAGACTTACAAGGATAAATATTAAATTATTATATTAAGAGAAATACAGAACCAAAGGAAAGAAGGAAAATGAATAGTGAAGCAGGGCCTTAGCCCACATAATGGGCTTGGAAAAACCACAAAAATTGACTTAAAATAATTTACAAAGAGCTCCAGGATAGCAGGGGGTAAAGAGCCCATGTGGGATGTAGGGTTTAGGGGGTTCTACTCTCACCTGTGCCCAACTGAGCCAATGCGGGGGGGGGGGGCACTCACAATAAGCTGGAGGTTGCCCTCCCCAGTGAAACCTATTTATATTCTTATGGTGGTGGGCCCTACATTCTTGCTCTGGTGAGCCAGAGAGACAGCTGATTGGTCTGGGGTACGTGCTGTCTGAAGAAGAATCTAGCCATGGCGTCTGAACTTGACCAACCACAATGTTAGGATTAGATTTAAATCCTAGGAAAGATCTCCTTCCTAGAAGGGGCCCGGGTTCTTTGTGCAAAACAGATCTCCTTTCCTAAAAACATAAGGATTCAGATCATCTTTTGATCTTTATCAATGTAGAGACTTCAAGGATAGGTCCAAAGACAGTCCTGCTTCTTACTTTCAGAGACACAGTCATACTTACTTCCTAACAAAGCTAACTGACTCCCTCTCACAGTTTTTATTTTGATACCTTTTTTTGGCTCTCCTTCCTCATCCATCATGACATATTGGTAGGCCCAATATTACAGAGGTCTTGTGAAGGTAACAACAGCCACTGTGAGGGTCTGAATGCAGCAGCCAGTTAGTGTTCAGAAGACCACATTCCAGTGCCCTCCTCCCTCTGCTTTGGCTCTTGCATGCCTTCTTCCATATGCTCTTTGAGCCTTAAAGGCCTGGTAGAGATGGCACATTTAATTGTGAGCACTCAACTCCCACCTCTCAGCATTTTGATGAGTTCTGAATCTCCCTAGAAGTTTCCCCCATTTAAGTAAAGAAACTTTTCCAACAAAAAGTGTGAGTAGGGATGGAGGGATGGCTTAGGGGTTAAGGTGTTTGCCTGCAAAGCCAAAGGAGGCAGGTTCGATTCCCTAGGACCCACATTAGCGAGATGCACAAGGGGGCACGTGAGTCTGGCATTTGTTTGCAATGGCTGGAGGTCCTAGCGTGCCTATTCCCTCCCTCTTTCTCTCTCTCTCTCTCTCTCCCTTATTTTCTGTCAAATACATAAATAAATAAAAATAAAAAGTGGTGAGGTGTTGGGGGCCTCTCAGCACTGAAGCAGACCAAAAATGAACCCAACATGGCTCAGGGAAATCTTGTGGAAGAGAGGGCAGAAGAATGTCAGTCACATGTTGGGTCACGATATGCAGAGACTTTTATCGTACCAATAACTGTGGGCTAACATCACAATGCACGACCCATTTACATCAACAAGGAGGGTCCAATGGGAGGGGGTAGATCATGGATGAGCCTAAACAATGGTACCAAACTGCCTGTATTTGCTGAAAAGAAAACTAATAAATTAAATTAAAAAAAATAAAAAATAAAAAGCGGGAGCAGCACTAATCAACGGGATAAACATAAATAGTTAATGACAATATCTATTTAGCCAAACAACAGTAATATAAGCTGAAATTAAATATCAACATTTGATTTTGAATTTCTTGTATTAAAAGCATTCAAGAGGCAAGAACCATTCTTCTCACTCCATAAAAGGAAGAAGCCACTGAAGTTGTAAGGTTAGACTCAGTTCATCCTTACTTAAGACTTGCAAACTTGCTTCAGAAACTAAAGATCCTGACGTTCATTCAATTTCACTTGAAGCTGGGTGTGGTAGCGCATGCCTTTAATCCCAGCACTCAGGAGGCAGAGGTAGACTTTGAGTCTATCCTGAGACTATATAGTTAATTCCAGGTCAGTCTGGACTAAGGAGAAACCCTACCTCGGGAAAAAAAAAAATGTTTCGCTTGAAGATTAATAAGATGACGGAAAGTCATAAACAGATGTTTCACTCTGCAGGTCCACTGGATGAGGGCAGACAGCTACTCTTCTAAACTTTGAACTTTCGCTGTGTTTATTGATTTCAGAGGTAATATATTGAGACAGAAGATGTTGCTTGAAAACTGAGTCTTAAACCATCTCAATATTACACTGAATCCAATAGGATGCTGTCACAGGACGCTGAGCCCCCTCCTCTGAGGGAAAGAGCGTCAAGGTGGAGAAACATCATTTATCAATATATAAGTGAGGAAGCAAAGATGGGAAGTTTCAAGGGAAGGTATTTATCACGAGATATTGTTCTATTAAGTTGGCTTTATTTTGGTCACTTCAAGTGATTGGTGTGCAATACATGTAATTATTTTGTCAAAAAGATGTTAGCCTGGCAAAGTGTCACCTGCTCACTGTACCATTATTAAACAGCTGCACTCTGACTTCCAAACAAGAAACTTCCAAGCTCCTGTTAATCACAAATAGGCAATATAAAAACAAAAGCAGGAGTGACAAAAGTGCTTCACAGACTTTTAAAGTGCTAAGAAGAGAAAGAGCCAAATTGCATTAAATACAACATATTGTCAAATAGAAGGTAAAATTGGAAAATTATAATTCTTTACTTTGAAACTTTTGCTTACAATTTACTTTAATGATTATGTCCCTTGAGGAAGATAATTAATCTGGGAAGAGGTTGATAACTTTAAAATTAAAATTTCATTGAAAAAAACTGAAAAATAGTCTCTTTCCAATTTTTATGGTATAATTTCTAGTTGGGAAGAACTAGAATAAGCTATTTTCACTTTGGACCTTTTAAAGTTCTTACATTTTATTTGTATTTGAGAGAGAGAGAGAGAGACACAGAATAGGAGGATCAGGGTCTTCAGCTGCTGCAAACATACTCCAGATGTGTGCCCCCTTGTGCACATGTGTGACATTGTATGCTTGCTTCACTGTGCGTCGGGTTTACATGGGACCTGAGGATCCAAACATGTATCTTAGGCCTTGCAGGCAAGTGCCTTAATTGCTAAGCTATTTCTCAAGCCCTAAAGTTCTTACTTTTGACCCTGGGGTACAAATAGAGAATAATGATTTTTATTTTGTTTAAACATTTAATTTTGTGTGCGTGTTTGTTTTATATTTATTTATTTTTCCTTTTGTACATGCAAGATGTGACTTGTTTGAGTAATGAAAGGTATACAGGCTGTGAGAACCATTCCATGTTGTGTAACTATATAAAAGAGTGTGGTAGATACAGAATTATCTGTACCTAGTGGGAAAGGATACTTATTTCTCTGAGACTTTAACTTAATCATTTGGTCTTCTTTGACTTTCATTCTCACTTTGGTGAAGTGCAGTATCTCAGTCCAGGGTCATACATGTGAGTCATTTACTTTGCCTTAGAAAACAATCAAGTGAATGTTTAAACATTGAGATTAATACAATATTAATAATAACTTTAAAAGGCAGAGCCAATGTTATTTATCTCTGCTTTTGTGCCAGGCAGCATACACCTCAACTTCTGTACATAAGTTTATAGTTCAATGAATTTTCACAAACTGAACACGGTCCTTCGCACTAATTTCAAATATAAAAGAAATTAAAAAAAAAGGGGGGCATGATCAATGGCCCCAGATCCTCCTGATCTTCCCTAAAGCCATCAACCTCTTTCCACAAAGTTTATAAAGATTAATTTAAAAAAAAACACCCTATATTGGTTTCATTTTTTATATAACTTACATAATTAAAATCATGCAATATGTTTTCTTATACCTTCTGCTCAGCACCATGTTGGTGATCTTCATCTTGTTTTAAAACAGTTTAAAAGAAGGTGTATTCTTATTGCTGTATAATGTTCTGATGAGCAAATGGAGCATGTTTTCTTCATCCAACTACTGATGAAAATTTGCGTAATTTTCAGAGGCAAATGAAAAAGGAATAGAAAGCCATAAGGAACATGAATTTAACGACATGAGTCCAACCAAACAAAACCCATCAAAGCAAGCAAACAAAATTCAAACAGTGCTTGTGAGCAATCCTTTTTTCCTGTTTTGGTAATTGACTGTCATTTCGGGAGATTCCACTCCACATTTCATGTGGTACTGGTAAGACTGCTCATAATAAATTCTTTTTCCCACCTCCCAACTAAGAATACCTCATAACTCAAATTAAAACAGTCACTGAACCTACTTTTTTCTTCTCTTCCCTCCTTGTCTTCCTTTTTGTTCTCTTTCTTTTTTGGTTGTTTGTTTGTTTGTCAGGACCTATAGCTTAAGTTTTTCTGGAATGCCCTACGTGAATAATGACCCTGCCTACACCTCCCAGGTGGTAGAACTATAGGTATGTTCCAGTACAGGCAATTTTTGTGGGAGGGAGTCCAGGTTCTTATACTAGCACACACATAAATATTATGACTATGAAGAGACTCTATGTATGTATACCTGCTATTGATAGTTTCCAGTATATGATTAAGTTTTCCTTTCCTAAGTATTCAAGTACTCAGCTAACATTTGTTTCTGTGGCCTATGCAATATCTTTTTAGTCAAGTGATCAAAAGCAAAACATTGAGCTAGAAAAATTGTTTCTATTGCTTGTATCCAAAACAAAAATTCTCTAGCAGACATAGACAGTTAACTTAATAAAATGTAAAAGGCAAAAATATTAAGCAGTTGTATGTGGAAACTTTTTCTTAACATTTTATTTATTTATTTGAGAGACAGAAAGAGGCAGAGAGAGAGAGAGAGAGAGAGATGAGAGAATGGGCTTGTCAGGGCCTCAAGCCACTGCAAATGAACTCCAGATGAATGGGCCCCCTTGTGCATCTGGCTTACATGGGTCCTAGAGAACTGAACCAGTATTCTTTGGCTTTGCAGGCAAATGCCTTAACCGCTAATCCATCTCTCCAGGCCAGATATGTTTGTTTTTGTGTTTTTTGTTTTTTAAATGTAGTGTTAGCATGTGTTGTGTGAATTTAAGGTAATTTACAAATCTAATGCATTTCTAATTACAAATTGTAGTTACGAGCCTTATGCTTTGAATCAAGTTGTAATAATCATGGCTGATATCCCTTCTCTGGAGGCTTTTGGATGGAATGATCATAACTTTTGCAAGTATCTACCAAAAGTTTTATTACATATGTTTGAGAGTTCATTTCCTTAAGAGTCAGCAGGGAAAGAGCCATATGTGACCAATGCAATGTATAGTTTCCTGATACTGTCCTCACCGGGGAAACTACAGTGTCTGTAATGGAGTCCTGCTTTGGCCTGATTCTCTGCTTGAGAGCTGTCTGAAACATGATTGGGCATGACTTTTATGAGAGAAGAAAGCAGAAATTATTTGTTAGTAGCAACAGAAAAGATAATATATGTCATATTTAATTTCTTATTCATGAAAATTCAGAAACATTCTTTAATCTCTAAAGAAATGCAGTATCTCACCATAGATTGTTGCAAAAGGAGCTGTCAATTCACTGAGTTACAAAGCAACTTGTCTCCTCCGTATACCTGAGGAAAATTCACTATTGTATTATTTTGAAAGGTAAATCTCACTGCATTCTTTTTGCTTTTATTTGTTTAATCTCCTAGACAGCTCATGTATAGCCATGATAGTGGAAACCTTTCCTATGACATAATGTCTTCTGAGAAGTTGTCAACTATCATAACATGCATGGAAATCATGAAAATTGTCACTATGAATCTCACCCACTTTTGTCCTGCTCTTTTTGTGTGGAAGAAAAGGCAACTCAACATAAGCCATATGTACTAGTATGGTATTTTGAAATAAATAGCTGTACATTCTAAGAGAGATATTTTGTACTCAATTTTAGAAAAGCTTTAAATGTACAAGTGAGAAAAAATAGATGTGATGTCTGTTTTTCTCCACTTAAGGCAGGTTGAATAATCTTGAAGCATCTGTCAGCCTTCTTAAGTAATTTCAAAGCTAGTCTGCTTACAAGGGCAATGTAGAATACTAGCTGATTTCTAAGATCATTTAATCTTAGTACAAATGAATAACACAGAGATGTACTTTAGAAGTTAAGTTGACTTTCTTCATGCAAAATAATTTGATTTATCAAAACGTGTAGTTTACTATTTGCCAGATAATCTTATTGGCCAACCTGACCAACCAGGTATCTGCAATTACTTAACTGCTAATCAACTCAGTATTTCAATTGTAGATTAGTCCAATTTCAGTCAGAACTTCAGGACCGAGTTCAAGTAACTGCTTTTAACCACTTAGGCATCTCTCCAGCCCAAGACCAAGTTCATATACAAGTTTAGTAGCTGTGTGACCTTGCTTAGGCTAGTTGTTTTTCCTAACATCTGTGCAGTTGACTAGGCACTGGGAAAAAGTGATACCTGTCACAGGGTGTAGGGGAAGACTGAGGATGATAATACCTAGAAAGAGACTGGGTAATGGGTGGGCCGTTTCCAGTTTCTATGTAATACAGTCTTGAATCCTTTTCATTTCCTGTTTTCGCCATCTAAAACACCTTGTGTTTCATCATAGTGACAATACTTTCTTAATATAATTGCTTCTTAAATACTCTGCTTCTAGACTGAGTTTAATTCTCATATCATTAATACTCAGCATTGATAGGATTTCTTGTGGTCATTGATAAAATCATCATATGTATTTAATTTTATTTAATTATTGAATTATAAACTGTGAAGATATCATCCTATTTTGTTTCCCATTTGCTCACAACTTGAAGTTTAAAATTTGACATGTAGTGCAAAAATAGCTTCTCCCCTTACAGTTACTTTCTTTAGACCTACTTTCTAGTAACAAGAAGGTAGGCATAGTAGAGGCAGCAAAGGATCTGGAACTCCTTTAAAACCCCTGTGTGAAGGTATCTGCCCAAACTATAAGCAGTTCCCCAAATTTTACCTTTTGAGCCTTGGTTTTAGAGCCTGAAATGTGCCATGTCATTTTTCATGTTCTTTTGGGACTAAGATTAAATGACCTGCATTTTTTTTTCAATGTAATTGTTTATTAATGAATGAAAACAGTCAGTCATTAATTGTTTGGAATTTCTTCTAAGCCTTATTTTTGGACACCAGTCATGTTTACAAGTGCTACCCATAATCGGGACTCCCTTACAATTCACTTCATTACTGGCTGGCTATCTTGTGAACATATATAAAAATATTTATTACATATATATTCTAAAGGCAAAAAAGTCAGTATTATGTATTAAATCATCATACAATAAAAGCACTTATTACTAGTGGTTTTTCAAAGAGTGCAATCATTCTGAAATCATCAGCATAGCTATTTTCAGGATTCTGTGGTGTTCCTTGCTTCCAGTTGCTATAGAAGAATGACTCGTTTCATGTTCTTCCCTGGATTTGGATGAGGTTGGTTACAACCCCAGGTTTATCTGGGGCAAAGATTTTCACCAAAAGTGAAATTGGTTTAACTTAGTAATTTTTACATTTTACATTTTTCTTGAAACACAGAAAGGTCCATTATTTAAGAACTTTATTTATCCAAGTTCAAGATAAAAACATTATGCTAAGACATGGTACCTGGTATGCACCTTCTCTGTAAACATTAGGAAATGAATGTCATTGCTGAATTTAGCCAGTAAGATAGAGTAAATTTTTGTTTTTCTTAAGCTTACTTTCTATTGAAGGAGGTTACATACACATTGATTATTTTAAATACACTTATCATATTATTTTTCAAACATTTTGTTTCCTTGCACATCTGTGCTTATGAATTGGGGTTGTCTGCTACCAGGGTCCCTTGCTGCTACAAATGAATGCTAATCCAACTTTTTGTGGGTGGCTAGGGATATGAACTTGGCTGATGGGCTTTGCAAGCAATCCTCCTTGATATTATTTTAATATCTATGAGAGCACATAGAAAGAAATAAACTTGGCTTGAGATGGAGGGAATTTTTCTGGTCGTGAAATGAGAGCACAAGTCCTTGGAGGAACTTTCTTTTCCCACGTCCTTCTCTTATCAGTTATATACATGGTGGCTGGGAAGCAGTTTTGATAACATGAGAGGACCAGAATAGCTGAATCCAACAGAAACGGAAGAGAATTATAGAAGAAATAACCACAGGGAAAGTCCTGAAAGGCCCTATGCCTTAACTTCCTCATCTATAAAATGAAGCTAATTATCATCACGTATGTATCTGATGAGGTTGCCAAAACCCAGTGAAACTCTCAATAAAAGGGTATATCTAAATTATAATCAATCTATAAAATTCTAGAAAACCACATGACATATCTTTTATATGTGTACAAGTTATATTTGAGAACAATGTGCCATGCCATATGCAAGTAGGAAGTACATCTATGATCTGTTCATGCTCTAGTAGAACTCAAAAATTTATTGAGAGGCACCATGATATGAGGAAACATAACATTTGTTCCATAACTCACAAGCTAACACTGGAACAAGACATTGAACAGAATTCTCTTCAGACCCAATAAGATCTATTGAGTGAATACCAAAAAGAATGCCAGCATTCATTACATCTGGGGAGACAGATGGTCTGGACTGAGACAACCAATTAATGTAAAATGTATTCTTTGTTGGCTCTTACCACAAAGGAAGATCATCTTTTGAAATGCCTTGTTCTGAAAGTTTATTCTATTTTCAGCTTAATGTTACTTTATGTAGAAATTAAAACCATTTGAGTCTTTGATAGGTAAAATTTTACTTAGATGTTATGGCATATATAAAAGGCAAATTCATATGATTTATTATTTTTAGTAGTAAAGAATGCAAAGTAACATATTCATTTGAAATATGCTGATGTTCCATTTATCACATTTTTCATGTGGCAGAATATTATAAAGGAATTATTTTCTCCCAAGATTGGTCAATGTGATCATTTCTCACATATCTAGAAGTCCTGTATTAAGTTGTACAAGTAGAATTGCTCTTGAGTATTTACCAAGAAGAGAAAACACAAATGTGTTGTTATTTATGATATATCCCTTCCTGTCTTAGCTGTTTGATCAAATGATAGAAGAAATTTTTATAGACAGAAGTCTTCTAGGGGATGCTTATACAAATATCCAGTTAGCAAGTATTATTAACCCTCAGGCTCACTCTGTGTCCCTTTGCTTCTTAACCTAGGCCAAAGCCACTGCAAAGTATAACTTGTCTGTCTGGAGTGAAAAATGATAGGTAGGACATAAGGTTAGGGAAATATCTTAGCATTGTGAATTTTACCTTAGAGCTTTCAAGCTAAGAAGTTCAGAGACTAAACAGTATCTTTGGTGTCAAAGTGAAGTGCGAGGTATAATTTATTGAAGTGTGGGAAAATACATATCAGAGTTTGTCAATAAATTTTTTAAAAGGGGGGCTGGAGAAATGGCTTAGTCATTAAGGCACTTGTCTGCAAAGCCAAAGGACCAAGGTTCAATTCCTCAAAACCCACATAAGCCAGATGCACAAGGTGGCACATGTATCTGGAGTTCATTTGCAGGGCTGGAGACTCTGGCACACCCATTCTCTCTCTCTCTCTCTCTCTCTCTCTCTCTCTCTCTCTCTCTCTCTCTCTCTCTCTTTCTATCTCTCTCATAAATAAAATAAAATAAAATAAAATATTTTAAAAAATTTAAAAAGATTCAGGGTCTTATAAAAGCCTTCTGACATGTTATATACCTTCAATAGTCAATACTTTAACAGGTTATTGAATAGTTCTATTCACAAATAGTCATATTATAAAGCAGTGCATCACAATGGATGAAGTCTCAATGGCAATACTAGAGATAAACATTATTTGTGAATTGTCTGGAACAAGTTAGAGATTTGCAACTCAATGCAGAGCCCACAGACCATCAGCATCAATACCTCCTGGGTGCTTGCTGTAAATACAAAATCTCAGGCTCTAGATTCCTAAACTAGAATCTGTATACTTCCGACAAAATCCTGGGTTTCACATGCACATTAATTTTAAGAGCACCAGTTTGGAAGAACTCTCTACTCCTTTACTTTTTGAAACATTTTTGTTGTTGACTTCCATAATTATAGACAATAAAGCATGATTATTCTCTCCCCTCTCCCACTTCTCCCTTCACAAATCCACTTTCCATCATATCCCTTTCTTCTCTCAGTTACTCTTTTATTTTGATGCCATCATCCTTTCCTCTGATTATGAGTGTCTTGTGAAGGTAGTGCTAGGCACTATGAGGTCATGGATATCCAGGCCAATTTTCCAATGATTGCATTGTAAGTAATCCTGCCCACCCTTTGGCTCTTACATTCTTTCTACTACCTCTTCCTCAATGGACCTTGAGCCTTGGAAGGTGTGATAGAGATGTTTTAGTGCTGAATACTCCTCTGTCACTTCTTCTCAGTACTGTGACAACTTTTCAGTCATCCCAGTGGTTACTGCCAACTGAAAAGAGAAGCTTCACTAACCAAAAGTGAGAGGAAAATTAATATATAGGTATGAACTTTAAGAAAAGTGCTTACAAGGCAGTTTGATGAGCATAATATATGCATTTAGAAAGACACTAGCAGGAGAGAGGTTAATTTCCCCCATAACAGACATGCAACTGTTGCATCTGTTAGCTTATTTGGCCTGACCAGCTAAACTTAAGGCTTTGCAGTGTCCATTGTTTCATTTCATTTCATTCATGTCATTCTTTCTCCCATAGACCTGCATATAGAGTAACTTTTTCCAGGTTTCTGTCAGCTAGTCTACAGGGAGGAAGTTTTCAGTTCAGCTCCACCAAGATTTTTCAGTGACCTTTCAACCAAAGCATGTGGAATCTTTAGCAATAGGGTCAGATCATCTATTCTAGTGGAAAACCAAGAGCCTTGGCAATGCCTGTAATGCTTTGGGTACATCTGGGAGCTCCCTAGCCAACAACTCAGTGGAAGGTAACCCATTCCTGACACTGAAAAATTTCTATTAACAGTCTATGGTTTTTGGTGTGCCATTGTCCGAAAAAGTAGATTTCCATATGGTTTAGTCATAACATCTTGAATTTTGATTAACCTACCTCCCACTGCTCTTTCACTCAATATCTTCCCATGATCTCACTTAGACCATTGTACTTCCAATAATCTGTTCATCTACTTATATATATACCATTCCATCCCCTTAAGTCATCCTCTCTCCTTATCATTTATAGCCCTTTTCTAGCTTATTGGCTTCTGGCCTTGATTTTTACTCTAACACACATATAAGTCTAAACATTTGTATCTAGATCCACATATGAGAGAGAACATGTGACATTTGGCAAGCTTGGATTAGCTCACTTAGTATGATCCTTTCCAGATCCATTCCTTTCCCTGCAAATCTCATAATTTCATTTTTTTTCTTTTTGTATATTAGTTGTTTTTTTGTAAATTGAAAAAAATTAAAATTTTGTTTCTTTGAGAGAAAGAGGAAGAGCAAGAGGTTGGTATAGAGACAAAATGGGTGCAAACAAACTACAAACACATGGGCTCCCTTGGCATCTGGCTTACATGGGTCCTGGGGAATCAAACCTGGGACCTTTGGTTTTGCAAGCAAGTACTTTGGCCATAAAACCATCTCTCCAGCCCAATTTCATTTTTTTCTTTAGTGTTGAATAGGAATCCATCATATAAGTGTACCACATCCTTATTGCCCAGTCACTAGTTGAGGGAGATATAGCTTCTTCCATTTCCTAGACATTATGAATAGAGTAGCAATAAATATGGATAAGCAAGTATCTATAATGTAGTGAGAAGAGTCCTTAGGATATTTGCCTAGGAGTGGTATAGCTGGGCCACATAGTAAATCTATTTTTAGCTGTCTCAGGAACCTCCACACTGATTTTCACAATGGCTGAACCACATTATATTCTCAGCAGCAGTATAGAAGTGTTCTTCATTTTCCGCATACTCACCAACGTTTACTGCAATTTATTTTCTTGATGGTAGCCATTCTCACAGGAGTGAGATGGAATCTCAAAATATTTTTAATTTGCATTTCTGTGATGGCTAAGGATGTAAACTATTTTTATAGATGTTTATATGGTATCTGTATTTCTTCTTTAGAGAACTTTCTATTTAGTACCATAGTCCATTTTTTTTAAATTTATTTTTTATTACTTAAGGACATACTTAGCATGAAAACAACACATGTTGGCACCATTCTTTTGCTTATCCCTGCCCCTTTTCCAAAGGGGCCCTCTTCACTGGGGATGTGGTTTATCTCTGCAGACATTGTGGTTTGTGCATTGTGGGAGCAGCAGTCAGTTATCATGGAGCGACAATGAGTCTGGGAATAATGATCCAGCTTGTGGCTCTAACAATCTTACCACCCTTGTAGCCCATTTTTCTAGTTGGTTTGTTTGATTTTTTATTATTTACTTTTCTGAGCCCTTTATATGTCCTAGATGTTAATCCTCTGTCTTATGTATAGCTGGCAAAGATTTTCTCCCATTCTGTAGTTTGTCTCTTTATTAAGTGTCCTTTGCTGTACAAAAGCTTAGTAATTTCATGAGGTATCTGTGGTTGATTAGTGGTCTCATTTCCTGAGCTACTAGGGTTATATTCAGAAAGTCATTGCCTATGTCCATAGGTTGAAGGGTTTCTCCTACTTTTTCCTGTAGTAGTATTAGAATTTCAGATCTGATATTAAGGTCTTTGATTCATTAGGACTTGATTCTTGTGCATGGAGAGAGATAAGGATCTATTTCCATCCTCTATGTGTAGATATCCAGTTTTCCCAGTACCATTTGTGGAAGAGACTGTCTTTTCTCCAATAACTATTTTTTTTACTTTTTTTTTTTTTTGATTAGGTGGCTGTAGCTGTCTGGACTCACATCTGGGTCCTCTGTTCTACTCTGTTCTTTTGAGCTGTGTGTCTGTTTTTGTGGCAACATCATGCTGTATTTGTTACTATGGTTCTGTGATATATGTTAAACACAGATGTGGTGATACTGCCAGCCTTTTTTGTTGTTGTTCAAAATTGTTTTGGCTATTTGAGATTTTGTTTGTGCTTCCAAATGTTAGGGTTGTTTTCCTATTTCTGTGAAGAATGCCATTTGAATTTTGATGGGGATTGCATTGAATGTGTACATTGCTTTTGGTAAGTTTTCTATTATCACAATATTCTTTCTTCCAATCCACGTGCTTGGGATGTCTTTCAATTACCAAGTATCATCTGCAAGTTTTCACCTGAGTGTTTTAACGTTTTAATTATAGAGATCCTTTATTTCCATTGATAGGTTTATTCCAAGGTACTTTATATTTTTGAGGCAATTATGAATTGGAATTATTCCCTGATTGCATCCTTAGCTTGTTTGTTGTTAGTATATAGGAAGATAACTGATTTCTGTGTGTTTATTTTGTATCCTGCTATGTTGCTGAAAGATTTTATCAGCTCTTTCAGTTTGCTGGTAGAGTAATTAGGGTCCTTTATGTATAGACTCATATCATCTGCAAATGATAATAATCTGATCTCTTCCTTTCCAATTTGTATCCCTTTTATGTATATTTCTTGCCTTATTAGTATACCTAAGGCTTCAAGTATCCTATTAAATAAAAGTAAGAACAGTACACGCCCTTGTTTTTTCCTGATTTTAGTGGAAATGCTTCAAGTTATTCCCCATTTAGTATTACGTTGGCTGTAAGTTTGTCATAAATGACCTTTATTATGTTGAGATATGTTACTTCTATTCCCAGTTTCTTTAGGACTTTTACCATAAAGGGATGTTGGGTTTTGTCAAATGCCTTTTCTACAACAATTGAGATGATCATGTGACTATTGTCTTTCAGTCTGTTTACATAGTGTATTGTATTTATCCATTTGCATATATTGAACCCATCCCTGCATCTCTGGGATAAATCCTACTTGGTCAGGGTGAATGACCTATCTGATATATTATTTTTGCCAATGTTTTGTTGAGAATGTTTACATCTATGTTCGTGAGGGAGATTAGTGTATAATTTCTTTTTCTATCTATATCTTTTTTTTTTATCAGGGTGATGTTGACTTCATAGGTGTTTAGTAGTATTCCTTCCTTTCCTATTTTATGGAAAAGTTTGAGATGCATTGGTGTTAGTTCTTCCACAAGCATCTGGTACAATTCACCAGTGAATTCATCTGGGCCTGGTCATTTTTTAGTTGGGAGATTTTTCACAACTACTTGGATTGCTATATTTGTTACAGGTTTGTTTAAATGGTTTATCTTATCTTGATTTAATTTTGCTAGGTCATATAAATATAGGAAGGCATACATTTCTTTCAGATTTTGAAACTTTGTGGGATATATGTTTTTAAAGTATATCCTTATGATAGTCTGAATTTCTTTGGTATCTGATGTAATGATGAATTTTTCTTCTCTAATTTTATTTGTGTTTTGTCTAGTTTTATTTTGTTAGATTTGCTAAGGGTCTATCAACCTTGTTTATCCTTTCAAAGAACCAACTTTTTGTTTCATTGATTCTTTGTATTGTTTTCTTTTGTTTCTATTTCATTAATTTCTGCTCTAATCTTTATTATTTCTTCCCATCTACTGATTTTTGGTGCCTTGTTCTTTTCTTAAGCCCTTAAGGTGAAATGTTAAGTTCTTTACTTGTGTTCTTTCTAATTTCTTTTTTTTTTAAGATTTTTTTTTAATTTTTATTTATTTATTTGAGATAGACAGACACAGAGAGAAAGGCAGATAGAGGGAGAGAGAGAGAATGGACGCGCCAGGGCTTCCAGCCTCTGCAAACGAACTCCAGACGCGTGCGCCCCCTTGTGCATCTGGCTAACGTGGGACCTGGGGAACCCGAGCCTCAAACCGGGGTCCTTAGGCTTCACAGGCAAGCGTTTAACCGCTAAGCCATCTCTCCAGCCCTCTTTCTAATTTCTTAAGATGGGCACTTAAAGCTATAAATTTCCCTCCGGATTGCTTTCATTGAGGCTCAAAGACTTTGGTATGTTGTGCTATCATTATCATTTGATTCTATGAATTTTAATTTTCTTTTTGATATCTTCAATGACCTAGTCATCATTTGGTAGTGTGCTGTTTAGTTTCCATGGTTTAATATATGCTCTGTAGTTTTCCTTGTTGCTGGTTTGTAGCTTAATCCCACCGTGATCAGATAGAGTAAAAGGAATTACTTCAATTTTCTTGTATTTAAGATTTGCTTTGTGTTCTTATATATGATCTATTATAAAGAATGTTTCATGTGCTGTTGAGAATAATGTGTTCTCTAGCATTTGGGTGGAATATTCTGTAGGTATAAGTTAGCTGCATTTGTTCTATAGCATCATTTAATCCAGATGTCTCTCTATTTATTGTTTGCCAGAATGACATATCATGTGATGAGAGTGGGGTATTGAAGTCATGAACTACAATTGTGCTGTGTCTTTAAGTCTAATGGTGTTTGTTTGATGGAATTTGAAAGATCCACTAATGTTGGTTTGAAGTCTGTACTGTAAGATATTAGGATAGCAATGCCTGCTTGTAGGCCCATATGCTTGAAATACCATTTTCCATCCTTTCACCTGGAGATGGGTTTCTTAGATGCACCAAGCAGCATGATCCCACCTTTGGTCCAGTCTGCAAGGCTGTGTCTTTTTGTTGGGGCATGAGGCCATCAATATCAAGAGTTATTATTGAAATTTATGTATTTATTCTTGCCATTCTTCTTATTTTGTATTGCTTGCTGTTTTTAGTTTATTCTTTTATATGAACAACTATTTGAGTATGGTTTATTTTTCCTGTTTCCTCATGTGTGTGCTTTCCTTTCTCTTCAAGAGGAAGGATCCCTTCAAGTATTTTCTGTATAGCTAGCTTACTGGTCACCAGTTCTTTAGCCTGTTTTTATTGTGGAATGTCCTTATTTCTCCATCAATTTGTATGAATAAAGATTGGATAAAATAATCTTGGTTGACATTTGTGGTGGTTTGATTCAGGTGTCCCCCATAAACTTATGTGTTCTCATGCTTAAGTCTCTAGCTGATGGCAATTTGGAAATTGAACCCTGCCAGAGGCGGTGTATTGTTGGGGGTGGGCATATGGGTGTTATATCCAGGTTCCTCTTGCCAGTGTTTGGCACACTCTCCTTTTGCTGTTGTCCATCTGATGTTGGCCAGGAAGATAATGTCCACCCTCTGCTCATGCCATCATTTTTTCCCTGCCATCATGAAGCTTCTTCTTGAGTTTGTAAGTCAAAATAAACTTTTTTTTTTCCCCCACAAGCAGCTCTTCGTTGAGTGTTTTCTTCCAGCAAAGCAAGCCCAACTATGACAATAGCTGTTGTCTTTCAGAACTTGGAATACATCTTCCCAAGCCCTTCTGTTAAAGTTTGTGTTGAGTTATCTGCTGTTACACCATGATGGGCTTGCCTTTGTAAGTGACTTACTGTTTCTATCTGACTACTTTCAATATATTTTCTTCTCTTTGTATGATTGGTAGTTTAATTATAATATGAGAGGACAGGTCCTTTCCTGGTTCTGTCTGTTTGTTGTTCTAAAGACTTCCTATATCTGTATTGGCATCTGTTTCCCAATTTGGGGAAATTTTCATGAAAACATATACTATGCACTTGGACTGAAATTCTTCTCCTCCTATTATACCCTGAATCTTCTGTTTGATCTTTTCATAATGTCCTGTCTTCAAATTCCCATTCATACCTTCTTATTGCCTTTTGTATCTCTTTGTTTAAGTCTATTAAATCTTCCACTTGATCTTCTAGTTGAGATATTCTGTTTTTCACTCATCATTCTTTTTTATTATTATTATTAGATTTTGTACTCAGTGAATACAGTGAAGTTGGTACCATTGTTAGCCTTCTCCCTGTCCTTCCCCCTACCCTCGCCCCTCCTTGTTGGGGTATATGGATCATACATTGTGGGCTTAACCCTCAATTCTGGGTAGGAGGAAATGTCTCTGTGTATTGTGACCCAATGTGTGGCTCTGACATTCTTTCCGCCCCCTCTTCCACAAATTTCCCTGAGCCATGTTAGGTTAATTTTAGGTATGCTTCAGTGATGAGGTATTGGGGGCCTCTGTGTCTCTGGATGTCTGATGTGGAAGGAGTTGATAGTTCTCTATGTCGATCTCCTTCACCCTTGTGCCAGTACCCAGTTCACCAAGAGAATAGCACTCTTGCTTGTTTCCCCAATTGTTCTTAGTTTCATCTTGGGCCATTTTGAGGTATGATGGGGTGGTTCTCTCCTTAGCATATGTGTCTATCTGAAAAGGAGAAGCAGATGATCTGATAGAGAGTAAAGTCAGAACCAGATTAATGGGATAATCATTATTTTTTTTAGAGAGAATTTAATAGGTGTAGGCCCTCTTGTAGCCCATGATTGGTGGTAGCTTGATAATGGAGGGTGGGCTCATTTCTGAATATGGTTCTGACTTGTTTCCCAGCTCCAGCTATGGGTTCCATTCCACTGAGCACATCAGTTAGCCAAATCAAAAGCAGTTGGTTTCCCACCATGGCTGTGTGCCACTATTTCACTTGTGTGAGCATTATGACAGGTTATTTGCTGATAAGTAGGTTAGACCATGAGTTGCATGGACAGATATTGATCATTTTCCCCCAGTCTCCCATGGCACTAGACATGCTGACTGTCTGGGGACTGACCTACCTCCAGCTTCCAACAATGTCACTTCATGTTACCTGTCAACTGTATAAGGTGTCTTCAGCAGTACGGTCTTACCACTAACTTTTGGTGGGTCATCAAGTACTCTGACAGAAATCTGTCATTCTTTTAGGAAACCTTTAAGGTCTCTCTGATCAGAAGCTCATTGTGTATGATAGCCACCTGTTGGTACTGGGATCTACAGGTCAGTGCCCACAAAGAGAAGGAAGAAAAAGATAACTAATATAAAAGAGTTAGAGGGCTGGAGAGATGGCTTAGCGGTTAGGTGCTTGCCTGTGAAGCCTAAGGATCCTGGTTCGAGGCTCGATTCCCCATGTCCCACGTTAGCCAGATGCACAAGGGGGCGCATGCATCTGGAGTTCGTTTGCAGAGGCTGGAGGCCCTGGCGTGCCCATTCTCTCTCTTTCTATCTGCCTCTTTCTCTCTCTGTCTGTTGCTCTCAAATAAATAAAAATAAAGACGAAAAAAAATTAAAAAAAAAGAGTTAGAGAGAAGAAAGAGAGAGAGAGAGAGAGAGAGAGAGAGAGAGAGAGAGAGATAAAGCAAAAGATTAAGGTCAGTCTTCATGGTACCCTCTCCAGGGCCTTGTGACTCAGATGTTCCCTCTAAGGGCCTGGCGAAGGTTCAACCATTTGGTCTGTCTTTTAGGATGTCAAATTTTGTGGTACCATTGCCATATGGGTCCATATTTATGTCTCCCAACCCATCTCTTACTCTCCCCTCCCTCTTCACCTGCTCTGTTGTCCAGTCCTTGAGATGCTTTCTGGGCATGTTGGCATCTTGGGTAGATTCAGGTTAGGTGCTGTAAATGAGTAAGACTATGTGACAATTATCTTTCTGTGATTGGGTGAGTTCATTGAGAATGATCTTTTTTAGGTTAGACTACTTTTCTTTAAATTTCAATGTGTCATTTTTTCTTACTGATGTATAGAATTCCATTGTGTAGATACTCTACATCTTAATTATCCTTTCTTCTAGTGGTGGACATCTGGGTTGATCCCATCTCTTAGCTGTTATAAATTGAGCAGCTTTAAATATGGTTGAGCAAATCTCTCTGAGCTGAGGCTTGGATTTTTTAGGGCACATGCCCAGTAATGGAATAACTGGGTCTATTGATAACTCTATAGTCATCCTGAAGTTGTATTGGAGCTGTGTAGCTGGTACCTATGATCCTCTTCCTCACAAACCTCTCAGCTGATCCCTGCTATCTTCTCCTTTAGGTTTCTTGACTTTGCAAGGAGGCTGGCGGAGGTGGATAATCCCTTCACCTGGATTCTCTTGTGGCTCAAGCAGAGCCTGGCAGACACATGGAGGGGTTTCATTGTGTGAGCCAGTTCTGCCTGCTTCTGTGGTTACTAGAAGCTCTGGGTCTCATGTGCTTCTTTGCTGAGGCAGATAATTCTTTTTTTTTTTTTTTTTTTTTTGGTTTTTTGAGGTAAGGTCTCACTCTGGTCCAGGCTGACCTGGAATTAACTCTGTAGTCTCAGGGTGGCCTTGAACTCATGGCGATCCTCCTACCTCTGCCTCCCAAGTGCTGGGATTAAAGCAGATAATTCTTTATACACCTTCACCTTTAGGTAGAAAAGAGTATTTTGCTATTTTCCTGCTTATTTCCCCCTAGGCTGCTTTGGCATGGCTACTATGCCACCATCTTACTTGGAAGTCTGGAACCCTGTACTCTTGAATGGAGACAATAAAAAATTCCTTCAGGATCATGTAGAAGATGGCTTGAGCTAAGTCCTGAATTATTCCACAGTCCAATCCTATTTTTTCCCTCTTAGCTATAAGGTGAAATCTTAGCATTTGTTTGATTTAAGACTTCCACTCAAACTTACCATGATGAATCCATCAAAAGTGAAAACTTTGATGTAGATATCTAAAGTAAGAAAGATTAAGTACCCAGAGCAATCCCAGTGTGTGATGCCTGCTGTGTCTGTCAATTTCCTTTTTCACTGTCAGATATGTCTGGAGATTTATATATATATATATATATATATATATATATATATATATATATATATATATATATGTACGTGTATATAGATATATGTATATATGTATGTATTCTGCTTATCAAAAAAATAAAACCAAAAGTAATACTTTCATGCTTTTTATATGAAGCACACACAGATTTTGTGGTGGTAACCAAACAGATGAACTTGAGAGATAAGGGCACCTGCCATGAGGCTGGCTGCCTTCACTTTAGTGTACCTAAAATTGTTTCTGAAACAAGTGACAGCCTGCCCAAGCAGAGCGTTCAAGCCTCTGACTCCTACAAAACAGATATCTGTTTCTGATTTTGAAATGACATTTCTTTACAGATTCTTCTCATTGTGTCCTCTATGGGTTTAAAGGCTGTTGGGCCAACTTTTATTCCAAGATCAAGCCTGCACTAAGAAATCTCTGCAAGGAAAACAATTTACTAACTATCTGGCCAAAAGGCTCAGTGTTTGAGAATAACAGGCTAGGCTTTCTTTCTAACTCCTTTCTTATTGTACAAAACCACAATGGTGACTCCAATGACACCCTTTTCAAAGGGATTCACCTTCCTTACAATAGCATCTCCATTTGCTGAAGAGTGAGCACTGCATCTCTATTTCCTCCCACCTTCTCAGATATTTTTTATTTCTTTTAGGTTTAACAAAACGTTTAGTAATATTCTTACCTTTTTGCACCCTTTCTCAACAAATAATTCCAAGGAAAAGCTACCCACAAGCAAAACAACAATTAGCTGGAACAAAGCTCTGTTATCAATCATCTACAGTAATGCATATCAAGACAGAATATTTTATAAGTCAAAATAAATATTTTCAAATCAATAGGCTTTACTTTGAAGTATTAAATATTTTTTCCACACAACTACACAACTCTCAAAATATTCCCTAGGGAGAAAAATACCTAGCCAAATGATAGCCATATTTTTAGGATGAATAAAAATTTCTATTTCCCCTGACAATGGTAGAAATATAATAAAGCTTTAACAGAGAAAACTACACTGATAATCAATATGACCCATGTTGTTACTCATGTATTTGCCCAGAAACATTGTTAGCAATGATTTCCAACACCACAGAACACACACTCTCACTGCCAGCACAACCCTCCTTCTATAGCAAAGGCAGCACATAGAATTAAGTAACTGGAAAGAGAGGAATTGTATTTCCATTTTGCTGCTTTCTTTGGTATTAATTGCAAATGCATGTATCTGCTTCTTTCTCATTTTTTTTTGTTCTGAAAATCAGCTCCTTTAAAGGTGCATGAAACCATTTATAATACAATAACTTGCATAGTACTGTAAGCATACATAAAACATTGGGAAAAGAGATGCCATTAATAAAAATGTAATAATTTTCCTGAGCCATATACTCTGTGCTTCCTGTCAGCCAATGCAAAAGAGAGAAAGAAAGAGAGTTAGAGGCAGGGCAAGAGGAAAGGAGAGAAATTTGGAAGGAGATAAATTTCATTGTTACTCTTACATGACAGTAGGTAGCTCCACAATTAACCAGCAAGTTTGGTAGCAATGATTTTTAAATAGGTGGCAGTGCTGACTTCCTGATCAGTGTCTCTTCATGATTCCTCAGCCTACTCCTAAATATTGTCATACATAGTAAAATTTATATTAGAGCATATGTATTGGTAGAAATATTTCCCTGGCTTACATCTTTCACTTAATGGTTCATTACTCACATTTGCTCTTAAAGACAGTGGTTTTAACAGCTGTCTCTAGTTCTATCAAAGTATCCTAAAAATCCTATAATATCTTCCACCTCATTGCCTCCTCTCTTTCAACTGTGTTGTGATAAAGCAGTGTATCTGATAAGGAAAAGTGACAGCCTTGTCACACTTCGGAGCAGGCATCTGCATGCTGTTATATCATTCACATGATTACAGCGGCCCCCAGAAGCTGAAGGAATTTACTTTTCTTACATAATACATTTTCACTGATTATGGTGTTTTATCCTGCAATCTGTCACTCATTAACAACCACTTCTATAATTCTGTCTATTTAAGTAAAAAATGCTCCATATTTTATGCAAAAAAATATTGAAAAGGAAACCAAATCAGCACACAAGCACTGTATACTGACACATCCTTATTTTATATGAGGGATGGAGTAATAGTCATTAATGCTGATATGATGAATTCATTAAGTACTTCACTGTTTCTAAACCCATAAGATGAAGGTGCTTTACAAACCTTTGTGAGTATTTCAAATGTTTGTGGTGCTTCCTCGCACAACCCAATATCTGCTTCAGAATTATTATCTTTATATCTTGTCACCTATGGGGGAGAACTCTCTCACAAGTTTTGGTATGACTCACTCTCTAAAGAATAAGGTGTTCTTTAATGTTTTTGAGGTCATTATTTCTCAGACATGTTTATCTATATGGTATGGTGAGTGAATTAAGCATTTTTTAAATCAGCATTTGTTAGCTTTGAAAGCAAGGCAATCAACCAGGAACCACTGAACAGGGATGGAGAGATGGTTTACTGGACAAAGTACATACAGCGAGCATGAGGACTAGAATTTAGATCGAGAGTTTGGAGTGCAGAGTTAAAGAACCAGAAACAAAACATTTCTGGGGTGAGCTGGCTCTCTAGCCCAATCACAGAGCCCTAAGTTTAAGAAAGAGACCTGCCTCAGCAAGTAAGGTGGAAAGTAATCAAGTAAAACTTCCAACATCACCTTCCAGCTTTCACATGCACACACATATGCACACCCAACCTCACATATGTGTACCCACACACTTACAGACATGCACACCACACCACATACAAATACACATGCAAAAAATATGACGATAAATCATTCCCTCTATTCCATGACTTTTAGAATGCCTATTCCAGGAAAAATCCGTTTTACAGCATGAAACATAGTATTAAAAAGTATATTCAGGGCTGGAGAGATGGCTTAGCAGTTAAGGCATTTGCCTGCAAAGCTTAAGGACCCAGATTTGATTCCCCAGAACCTACTTAAGCCAGATGCACATGGTGATGCATGCATCTGGACTTTGCAGAGGCTAAAGGCCCTGTTTTGCCCATTCTCTCTATATATATAATAAACAAGTAAAAATAAAATATATTTAAAAATAAAATGAAGGATACTTAATAGGTTGATATTGTATATATGTAAGTACAATGATTGTAATGGGGAGGTAATATGATGGAGAATGGAATTTCAAAGGGGAAAGTGTGGGGGTGGGGAGGGAGGGAATTACCATTACCATGGGATATTTTTTTATAATCATGGAAAATGTTAATAAAAATTTAAAAATTAAAAAAAAATAAATAAAATAAAATGAAATATATATCTATACACATGTATGAATATCTATATAAAACTGTCTATAGGAATAGTTGCAATTCATTTTCAACTCTGTGTATGTTATCTGAGTCTAATCACATGAACAAAGGTAGAGAAAAGAAGATTGTTTCTGGAAGGGGACACAGCTTTGTCTTTGGATTCTTGCTTTCTTCCTAGTAGTTTTTCTATCTTGGCTCTCTTCTATCTTGGGAGAGCCACTTAGGTCTACTCTACCTTCCTTGTCAATTTTGGAAAGTCTGTTTCTGGTGATGTACACTAGAAATGCTTTGCAGAGTGCACAGAGGAATTTTCCTTAACCTATGAAAAATAAAGAAAACTACACCAGATGGTTCTCTGCCCTGCACGCATGCACAGAAATATTTGGTTTCAATCTGTATTAACAAAGATTTCATGCAGGGCAACATAGACTTCCTATTGTTGTTTGTCATAGTTAATCTCTTGTCACTTTAACGGGATTTAGAATGATGGTGGAAGCAAATCTCTTGGTATGTTATTTAGAGATTTTATAGGTAGATCAACTGATCGTGGGAGACTTATCTCAACTGTGGAAGGTGCTTGGCCATGGTCTGGGGATCCCAGGCTATATAAAAATGAGCAGGTTATCTGGGCACCCGCACTCATCTCTGTGTTGTGCTTCCTCCCTCTTGAACTAAATGTGACCAGCTTCTGCTGTTATATCTTCTCAGCCAAGGTTGACTATAACCTGGATCTCTAAACTGAAATAAACATTTATTCATTTAACTCTTTTTCTCAATTATGTTTTTTCTTTACAAAGAGAAATAAAATGATACATTCCATGGCTAAGCCTTTCCCTATATTTCTTTTCACACTTATGACACTTTCTTGCCCCTGTGAGGTAGTATGGAAATTACTATTTAAATTTATCCTGATCTGTCTGTGGATAGGGCATACTGTAACCCCTTACTAAATATATAACCAACTTAATCATTCTGAATCTCAACTTGCTTTATTTGTGAAATTGGGTTTATAAGAGCATACAGCACTAAAAGGATTAACATTCTAAAGTAGTATTTATAAAACATGCAGGCACCAGATGGGAGGCTTGAATCCTAACATATAGCAAACTTTAATATTAGACTTATACAGCACACATTTATTCCTAGAACACTTTAAGAATAACAAAAGCCCTCCTTATTCTCTAGGGTTGTCTTTCAGCTTTGAATCTCTACCTCACCACCCTTCAGTCTAGCCTTCCTTTACCAGGACACAATCTTTCCACTGTCTCACAGAAACCAATCCACCTTTCCAATAAAAAGTATTTCTCAGCCAGGTGTGGTAGATCATATCTTTAATCCCAGCACTCAGGGAGCAGAGGTAGGAGGATCACTGTGAGTCTGAGGCCACCTGAGGCTACATCATGAATTCCAGGTCAGCCTGGGCTAGAGTGAGACCCCAGTTAAAAAAAAAAAAAAAAAAAAAAGGTATTTCCCTTTGATGAAGCTGGAAATCACTTCAGTCCCCACAGGCAAATGAGGTGGCATGAAGAGAGAATTGTTATCCAAAATATTCATTGTGAAAAACATTACCAGAGTTGAGACGTGAAAACTTTTCTTAGACTTTCTTTCTCAAGAACAGATTTATCAATGTCCTTCTTATTAACACTAGTAGGTACCACATGTGAATTTTGCCTAGAGTTCCCAATTCTTACCTCCAGCATATGGACTAGAGTTCAACATTGCTTTTCTCTGGCTCACACAAAACTTAAGAGAGCAAGTCAGTGCCCTTGAAGATGATTAATAGAAGGTAAGACCAATTAGTGATCTATTTGGTTCTAATTGCTATGACTTTTTGAACAGAAGAATTTATGAATTGGTTAGAATAGCAGGGACATGTTTCCACTGATCTAATGTAACCTTTTGGTTTAAACAAGGCAAAGTGGTTCTCCTGTTATGCCTTCACATTCACTGGGTCAGCTAAACCTGAGAACTATGTTTGGTGTTTTGCAATGATAAAACTTTAACAAAGATATCTTAGGTAAAGTCTAAATGATTATTATTTTTATCATTAACTTCATTATAATATATAATGTTAACAAAGATGCTTAGAAAGACAATTTAGTGAAGATATGACATTCTCAAAATACGATTTCCTTACATCTTAAGTATAATGTGAAAAATAAGGAAAAAGCCACCATAATTCCTAAAATTGTCCTTAACATAACATTTCTTATTTTATACAAAGTAGAAATTATTTTTATTCTATACCAATGGATAATCATTGCTTGTCTTTTTAAAATATACTATTATGTTTCTATTAAAATTAAATAAATAATCAAAATGCATATTTTTATCTGTAGAGCTCAATTGGTAGATTTTTCTAACAACTGTTTCTTTAGAGACAGACTTACTCCATTCCAGAATGCAACAACCATTATAACATGTGCAATTTTAGCTAATAAGAGTTAAACAAAATGTAAGCTCCATGTTAAAGTAAATTGTGTTTGCTTTATAATCACCAAAACATTAGAAAACTCCATTTTCAACAAATTGACATTGTACCTTTTTTATGTGGCAGAACTCCTACAATCCTTAATCCTAGCAGAATCTGATCCAAAGCTGAGCATCCACTACTCAGGATGGTGTGTGTGTGTGTGTGTGTGTGTGTGTGTGTGTGTGTGATTTGTTTTAACTCTTCCCTTGTCCATTTATCTCAAGTTTACATGGCCTTTTCTCTTTCTTGGAGCAAACAGTATACTGCTCATGTTGATCATGGCAGATGACTATTTTCTCGTTATGAAATCATATTCTAGGTCTTTGAATCCCCATGGAATCTTCAGAGTTGTCCTTGTTCTACGAAGCAACACTGAACTATTTCACTTCCTTGATAACTTAGTTAAAGTTACAACAAAATCACTCACAAAGGAAATAAGCCATAGGAATTTAACCCAACAATTGGTCACTCTCCAAGTTCATAGGAATGAGTAAGAAGTGTGCAGATGAAGTAAGCATGGAAAAGTTCAAGCTTGTTACAGACCTTGAAAGGTCTTTTAAGCAATTCTGAGGTTAGGAAGCAGGACAGAACTGAAGCAGCTGAAAGTCAGAATGCTAAAATATTACAAATCTTAAGTCTCTAGCAGCAAGATGTTGAAGCCAAGTGATAGGCTAAAACCTGATATCAGAAAGTAAGCCTGGGCTTTGAAGTCAGGCAGATTAGCCTGGAATTCCAGCTCAACTCTTTCTTTGCTTAGATTTAAGTATACTATGTAAATTATCCAAACATCCTCAGTTCCCCTCTTTTCCTCCCCCATATCTCTTTTGTTACTTTTTTTTTGTTTTTCTTTCTTACTTTCTATTTCTTCTTCTTTTTTTCCCTCTTCTGTATAAAGAGATTAATACTTAACTAACATGCATTTGAGGAACTCAGGTAGAAAATATGGTTCAAAAAACCCTTCTGTCTCTGGCATGTATTATATACTCAAAGATTTATTCTCTTTCTTACTTCTTTTGTCAGAAAAGAGCATTAATTACTGCTTCCTGTTCTTTCTTTCAGACTATATTGTTAATGCTAAACTAATTATTTTTATGTTAGTCTTTCCCATCTCCAAAATTCCCTCTAACAATGCCTGCATGTATAATACGTGGGGGGGGGGGGGGGAGGGGGGATGGTTGGGTGAGATATGGCTTGCAACAATTCACTCTATCAGCAGAGGTTGCTGACATAGAACTGTGAGGGCAACCTACAGAACAGGGAGATTTCAATTTGCTAGGGAAAAATGACAGAAAATGATTGTTTGCAACTTTTCAATGTCATTCTTCAAAAACAAATCACTGTTATATTTTCAAAGGAAATAGGCTTAAAAAAACTTTTATGAATAAGTTATAAAAGTCTGCTTCTAGAAATCTGACAGTAATGAGGAACATTTCCCATCATTGAGAAATCTTTGGAATTATTGTGATATTTATTTTTTTTAAACAAGTGTACAAATATCCTTCAAATGAGCTAAGAATGGTGCCCCCCAAAATAGAATTGTAGCCTACATAAAGGAGTAGTAAAAATAAGACAAGTATTTGAAAAACTGTCAATTTGCAGAGGCATTGAGAATTGATAGGTGGGATTGATTCTCAGTGAATTTACCCAATCACAGAAAGATAATTGCTGCATAGTCTACTCATCTACAGCACCTAACCTGAATCTACCCAAGATACCAACATACCCAGAAAGCATCTCAAGGACTAGACAATAGAGTAGGTGGGGAAGAAGGGGAGACCAAAAGAGGGGGTAGGGACATAAAACTAGACCCAATTGTACCATAAAATTCTACATCCTAAAAGGCAGACCAAATGGCTGAACCTTCAATAGTCCCTTAGAGGGAACACCTGAGTCACAAGGCATTGGAGAGGATATGATAAAGACTGACCTTAATTTTCTACTGCCTCTCTCTCTCTCTCTCTCTCTCTCTCTCTCTCTCTCTCTCTCTCTCTCTCTCTCTCTCCTCTCTAACTCTTTTATATTAGTTATCTTTTTCTTCCTTCTCTTAGTGGGCACTGACCTGTAACTCCCAGTACCAGCATATAGCTATCATCCACAATGAGCTTTTGATCAGAGAGACCTACAAGGTTTCCTAAAAGAATGGCAGATTTCTGTCAGAGAACTTGATGACCCACCAAAGGTTAGTGGTAAGACCCTACTGCTGAAGACACTGTATGTGGTCGACACCTAAAATGGAATGATATGGCTGGAAGCTGAAAGAGAGTCAGTCCCCAGACAGTCAGAACCTCTAGTGCCAGAAGGTGCTAAATGAGTCACTGGGGGAAAATGACCAATATCTGTCTAAGCAACTCATGGTCTAACCTGTTTATCAGCAAATAACCTGTCGTGATGCTCACACAAGTACAATAGTGGCACACAGCCATGTTGGGAAACCAATTGTTCTTGATTGGCTAACTGATCCCCTCAGTGGAATGGAACCCATGGCTGGAGCTTGGAAACAAGTCAGAACCATATCCAAACATGAGCCCACTTTCCATTATCAAGCTACCACCAATCATGGGCTACAAGAGGGTATATATCTATTAAATTCTCTATAAAAAAATAAAGATTATCCCATTTGTCTGGTGCTAACTTTACTCTTTGTTGGAGAATTTGGTTCTCTTTTTCAGATAGACGCAGATCCTAAGGAGAGAACCATCCCATCATACCTCAAAAGGGCCCCATCTGAAACTAAGAACAATTGGCGAAATAAGCAAGGGTACTATTCTTTTGATGAACCGGGTACTAGCACAAGGGTGAAAGAGATCGACACAGAGAACAATCAACTCCTACCATATTAGATATCCAGAGGCCCAGAGGCCCCCCAACACATCATCACTGAAGCAAACCAAAAATGAACCCAACATGGCTCAGGGAAATTTTGCAGAAGAGGGGACAGAAAGAATGTCAGAGTCACATGTTGGGTCATGATATGCAGAGGCATTTCTCCTTTCCATAACTGTGGGCTAACTCCACATTGCATGACCCATATACCTCAACAAGGAGGGGCCAGGGGGTGGGGGTAGTACATGGATGAGCCTAACTACAGTACCAACTTGACTGTATTCACTGAATACAAAGCTAAAATAATTAAAAAATTAATAACTTTTTTTAAAAAAGGAAAAAATCTTCAAAATAGAAGAGGGGCTTTGTTGGAAGAAAGGAGTTCAGTGCAAGGAAACGGGAGGGGGAATGAAAGAAGGTAATGTCGACTGTTGAGATGGCTTAGACCCATGCTCTACTCCCTAGATCCCACATAAGCCAGGTACACAACGTTACATATGTGCAAGGTTGCATATGCACACAAAGTGGCACATGAGTCTGGAGTTTGATTACAGAGGCTGAAGGCCCTGGTACACCAATTCTCTCTCTCTCAATCTTGCTCTTGCTCTCTCTCTTAAACAAAGAACAAGCTGGGTGGGGTGGTACATGCCTTTAATCCCAGCACTTGAGCAGCAGTGGTAGGGGGTTCACCTTGAGTTCGAGGCCACCCTGAGACTACATAGTTAATTCCAGGTCAGCCTGAGCTAGAATGAGACCCTACCTTGAAAAACAAATAAAACAAAACAAACAACAATAAAAAAAAAAAAAACACTCTGCTGGGTTTACCTCAAAAAAAGAAGGTAACAGGAGAGAATTATCATCAAAATATATTATGCACATATATGAAAACCATGAATAAAAAGTTAAAAATACAAAATACTTGTTCAACCACTATGGAAATCAGTAGGGAAGTTCCTCAAAAAACTGAAAGTAATCATATGACTCAGTTTTACCACTCTTGAGTATATACCCAAAGGAAATTATGTGTGTAACACACAAACACTCATGTTTCATTATTTATTGCTGCACTACTCACAGTAGTGAAGGTATGGAACAAGCCTGGATGCCTATCAACAGATTAATGGGTAAGGAAAATGTGGCAATATAGATACTGAAGTTTTATTCAATTATAAAGAAAAATAAATTTGTATAATTTTCAGAAAAATGTATGTAACTAGATATCATCATGTTAAAAGAAATAAGCTAGATCAGATCAGAGACAAATATCATCTTGACTTTCATATGTGGTCTGTATATTTGTAAACAGAACAAAAAAATGGAAATTAAGGCATAAGGGGTACTCCTTAGAAAGAAGAAGGTACCATTGGAAAGAGTGAAGGAAACATGAGAGGAGGCAATGCAAAGTGAATATGAGAAAAGTACATGATTCATGTGTGTATGAAAATCTCATATTAAAATGTATTCTCTTGTACAATGAATATACACTAATAAAAATAAGTCTGCACCTGCCTACTTCAGAATGAACCAAGATTTTCATGTAGAGCTAACACAAATAGAGAGTTGGTTGCTTTGTTTGAATTTGAACCTTGACTTTATGTGTAGTAGGAACTTAGAAAATTTTAGTCATTTACTATTTCTATTTATATGGAAGGTAAAATAATTGAAAGGCTTTTAATTCATTTAACATACACAAGAAGCAATGTTATATATGCTCACATATGTACCAATAGAACTAACATCATTATCTTCTTTAGCTCCACCAAAGTGGTTATAGACTGCATAATCTAACCCTCATTTTTCTAGCTATTAAATTCAAGGACTTAATTATTGCAAATAAGTTCACAAGGGTAGTAAATAAGGATTTGGAATCAGCCTCATTATCTTCTTTCAAACCATGGGACTGTGAGAGCGAAGAATTGCTGAGCGAGGATGGAGACAGGCATAGAACTCTTCTCTGCATGCTTAGTTTGAGCACAAACAGCAAAATGTGTGCACTTGAAAGTTTTAGACCTCATGGAAATCAATTTTGTGAAGAAAGCTTACCGACTGATGGTCCATCAAATATAAATCAAGGTGACATTCACCTGCTAAATTGGTTCTTCATGACTTGTTTTTCACTGTATCGTGTTAAGCTTATTTTGTACTCTCCCTGTTGCTGACAATGTGCATATCTGTATCCAAGTCTTTGATTGTGAGAGTCAAGAAAGATTCCTGGAGTCCCATTGTGGAATCTATTACATGCATTTAAGGAAAAAGTTTTTCAAAGACCTTTAAGATGTATGCCACAGATTTAGGAACAAGTAAGATTGTTATAGTTATACATTTCTATGCCCTTCATCTCTGATTAACATATGTTTTCCAATAAATATACAGTGACAAACAGTATAAAACTCATTTTTAGCATGAATTTCTTTAAAAAAAAATCATGAATCAGCAGCTGGGTGTGGTGGTGCATGTCTTTAATCCCAGCACTTGGGAAGCAGAGGTAGGAGGATTGCCATGAGTTCGAGGCCACCCTGAGACTCCATAGTGAATTCCAAGTCAGCTTGAGCTAGAGTGAGATCCTACCTCGAAAAACCAAAGGAAAAAAAAAAAAAATCATGAATCAAATCTAGTTTAGAACACAATTATCTGTAACTTGACCCTTTCTTGGCAGTCATCTGTCTTAGCTTCATCCAAACAAAATCTGAGTTATGAGTCCTAAGCTAGAAGCTCTTTTTTTTTTTTTTTAAATTTAATTTATTAGTTTTCTTTTCAGTAAATACAGGCAGTTTGGTACCATTATTTAGGCTCATCTGTGATCTACCCCCTCCCATTAGACCCTCCTTGTTATTGAAAATGGGTCGTGCATTGTGGAGTTAGCCCCCAGTTATTAGTATGATAAATGTCTCTGAAAATCATGACCCAACATGTAACTCTGACATTCTTTCCGCCCCCTCTTCCGCAAAATTTCCCTGAGCCATGTTGGGTTCATTTTTGGTCTGCTTCAGTGCTGAGGTGTTGGGGGCCTCTGAGGCTCTGGCTCTCTGATTTGGTAGGAGTTGATTTTTCTCTGCATTGATCTCCTTCCCCTTTGTGCTGGTATCCAGTTCACAGGAAAACATCACCCTTGCTTATTTCGCCAGTTGTCCTTAGTTTCAGTTGGGCCCCTTCTGAGGTATGTTGGGGCAGCTCTCTTCTTAGGATCTGCATCTATCTGGAAAAGAGAAGCAGATTCTCCAACGGAGAGTAAGTTAGCACCCAGAAAATTGAGATAACACTTACTTTTTTGATAGACAGTTTGATAGGTGTAGGCCCTCTTATACCCCGTGATTGATGGTAGCTTGATATTGTAGAGTGGGCTTGTGTTTGGGTATGGTTCTGACTTGTTTCCCAGCTCCAGCTAAGGGTCTAGTACCACTGAGTGGATCAGTTAGCCAAATCAAGAGCAATTGATTCCTCACCATGGCTGTGTACCACTATTGCACTTGTGTGGGTATCACATCTGGTTAATTGTTGCTACTTAGGTTAAACAATGTGTTGCTTGGACAGATCTTGGTCACTTCCCCCAGTCGCCTATGTAGCGCCTTCTGGCACTAGACACGCTGACTGTCTGGGGACTGACTCTCTCCTGGCTTCCAGCCATGTCATTCCATTTTACGTGTCAGCTGAGTATGGAGTCTTCAGCAATAGGGTCTTACCACTGGCCTTTGGTGGGTCATCAAGTACTCTGACAGAAGTCTGTCATTGTTTTGAGAAACCTTGTAGGTTGCTCTGATCAAAAGCTCATTGTGGATTGTAGGCCCAAGCTGGAAGTGGGGGTTACAGGTCAGTGTCCACTAAGAAACTGAGGAAAAAGATAACTAATATACAAGAGTTTGAGAGGAGAGAGATAGAGGGGAGAGGGGGAGAGGGAGGGAAGGAAGATGTAGGAGATTTAGGTCAGTCTTGATCCTACCCTCTCCAGTGTCTTGTGGTTCAGGTGTTTCCTGTAAGGGACTAGTGAAAGTTCAGTCATTTGGTCTGTCTTTTAGGAAGTAGAATTTTATGGTACCATCTTGGAGAAGTTACTATTGATTGACATGTTAGGTGTTTTGTACACATTCTGTTGATACTAGAAAGTTTTCACCAAGATGAGGTGTATTTATGATCATACTACCCAGCTTAGTAAAATAGGGCTCAAATAATTTAGTTTTCAGAGTTCTCATATTGCTAAATATTACTTCTCAAGGTTTTTAATCTTATCTCTAAGGCATACTGGAATCTCAAGTGGTTGAAGGATAAAGATGAAAATAAGTGATTTTAAGTAAATTTTTCATTAATCTAATTTTCATAAGCTTTGGAATGTTTTTATAGTACAGGTTTTGAAGTAAAACTTCAGATAAAATAGAGACTTAGAAATTAAGATTTGGTTCATTCAAAAATCTAATCTTCCTCCACCTAAGAAAAAGGTTACCATAATATATTAAATGGAAATTCTTAGAATTTATTACCACAATTTATTAGAGAAACCTCTTCATATCACTACTGAGATAATTCTTATTTTAAAAGAAAGGAAAAACCAAATACCAAAACTTTTTTAATATCACATTTGTCTTTATAAAATAAAATTGATTTGCCTTAATATATTGAGGTTAGCTCCTTTACATTATGGAGACAGGAAAACTTCACATCCATTGTAACTCCTAGGATGGTGACTGGACCTGTGAATTAACTAAATTCACATAAGACAGATTAAACAGAGGAAAATTGTGCGATTTATTTATTACAAGTTTTACATGACAAGGGAACCCTCATAAAGAGATAAAGATGCAGAGTAGCTGTCACTCATACTCATGAGGAAGCTGTCAAATTATGAGGGACATAAAAGGGAAGAGTTCTTTATTTTATTTATTTAGTTAATTAATTATTTTATTTTATTTTAGAAAGTGAAAGAGACACAGAGAGAGAGAGAGAAAGAGAGAGAGAAAGAGAGAGAGAGAGAGAGAGAGAGAGAGGCCGAATGGGCATGCCAGGACAACCACAGAAATTGAACTCCAGATGCTTGTGGCACCTAGTGGGCATGTGTAACCTTGTGCTTGCCTCATCTTTGTGTGTCTGGCTTAAGTGGGATCTGGAGAGTTGGAACATGAGTCCTAAGGCTTCACAGGCAACACCTTAACTTCTAAGCCATCTCTCCATCCCAAGAGTTCTTTTTCTATGGTTAGTACAGTGTTTGATAATTGTCAGTAGCCAGTCCTTGAGTAAGGAAGATGTCTTTTCTTGTAGTATGTGGAAGCTATTTTTTGTTTTGTTTTGACATGAAAACATTGTCTTTGCTTTTAGAAATGGTACAAAGGTTAGAATGATCTTCATATACCTTCTCTTTTTTCAGAACACTGAACTCAAATAGTCAACATTCAAAAATAGCAACGTTGATCCCCTTATCATGAAGTTACTCTTTCATTAATGATGCTATGTTGAGGACTGTGTATTTATTATTTTGAAAAGTTTGTGCAGCATTTTCCTAACTGTTAAATTTAAAGCCAATCACTTTGCCATGATGTTTTTACTTTTATCAGAATGATGACACCTTATATTTTGTTTATTTGCAAGTAGAGAGAGAGAGAGAGAGAACGAGAGAGATGGTGAGAAAAGAGATAAAGAGAATGGGCATGCCAGGGCCTCCAGCCAATGGAAAGGAACTCCAAATGCATGTGCCACTTTGTGCATCTGGCTTTATGTGGGTACTGAGGAAATCTAACCTGGGTCCTTAGGCTTTGCACTCAAGTAAGTGCCTTAATTGCTGAGCCATCTCTGCAGCCTGTTGACACATAATAATATAAATTTATGTGTATTATGTTCACAGCTAAATGTAATACTTCAAAATATTCTGATATGTTCACTTTTTATAAACATTATCGCTAGAGGAGTTTTTCTGAAATGAGTATGTACAGATAGGACATCCGCCAGGGGTGTGATTCCTGGAGAAACACCAATAAAATAACAAGATGTTTATCATCCACGTCTCTTAGTTAAATGAATTTGGGATGTGAAATAGTCATCACTTCTGGGCTGGAGAGATGGCTCAGTGATTAAGCGCTTGCCTGTGAAGCCTAAGGACCCCGGTTCAAGGCTCGGTTCCCCAGGTCCCACGTTAGCCAGATGCACAAGGGGGCGCACGCATCTGGAGTTCCTTTGCAGAGGCTGGAAGCCCTGGCGCGCCCATTCCCTCTCTCTCCCTCTATCTGTCTTTCTCTCTATGTCTGTCGCTCTCAAATTAAAAAAAAAAAAAAAAAAAAAAAAAAAAAAAAAGTCATCACTTCCTTACTAATACATGGAATCCTTCTAGTCATTCATTGATGAGTTGTTCAGGGTTCAGTAAAAGTTGGATTTTAAATTATTTTAATTAAGTGCTGTGGGTTAGCTAGTGTTAGCTGTATAACATAGACTCCTTTCTACTATATAACATTTACCATCCAGTGATCACACCTTCATTATCTTTGACAGTTTGTGATGCAGATGTTGCATACTTATACAAAGGACAAAAGGTAATTGTTATTAAAACACCATGCTAAAATCAGACTGATTAGTCTCTGATTTAAAATGTCATGTGGTAAAGGTTATATTTTTTCTCTTTATTCTTTTCTTTTTATGAATACAAGTGGCCATATGTCAGAATACTCTTGAATTAAAAGTGTATTTGGCTGAAAATTATCAACAAATTCAGAAATATATAAAAAAAAAACCCTTTCTTTTTATTGACAAACCATCTTTTCACTATTAGAATGTCATTATATGGTACTCTTGGGTGACACTTCTTTATGATAAATTTGATATGGAAAGCATTAAATCATTCTATATATAAATTTGATGGCACTTTGATGTTAAAGATGTATAAAACCTGTCAATATTCTAGAAATGGCTCATCAGCAAAGAGAATCACTGGTCAATCCAAATAATAATGTAACCATTAAGAGGATAGCAATTTCCAATAGCAATTACCTGCCCTAATTTTAAAGGGGTTATCATTTACAGTAGTTTGGCATATTTGGTCATATTTCTTTCAGGAATTCATTCCTTCATTATGCCTCAAAACAATTTATAGTTCATTTGTAGTGGTAAAGATAATTTGCTTTTTTTATTGTGAATGGAAATCAGTAATTACATACAATCCCATTTTCTGCAGATATAAAGTTAATTCATGGTAGTAATTTTATACAGAATATTAGTTTGTGTTAGCTATGATGAAAATGTAACTGCAGTAAATGCTGCTATTATAGCTAAATTTCCTTGGACTTGATATTTAAAAAAAAAAAAAAAAAGTTGACTTAGTAGTAGTAATTCTATGGATGACTTGTGACAAGCCTACAGATCACTTTGCCCTGGTGGCAGCGTGTGGCCATGATTCCTGCCCACACTTTGGTTTTGAAGAGAACTGTGTTTGGTTCCTAGTGATGTAGGATTTGGGGGTTCAGGAGGGGCCCCCATAATTTATGAACCACTAGTTTTGGGTTCTGTTCTATCTTTAATAAAGAATTAACAAAGATGGGCTCAAGAAGGATAAATTATAAATTATTAAGTTTATTTAGGGGAAAAGCACAAATTGTGGGGTTTAGGGAACACACTGTCATGGTGATTATAAGATTATAAGATAAATTGAGGTTTTAGAAAAGGACTGGAGCAGAGTTGTAAGCACATGAAAATCAGCACTTAGATGTATATGTAGAGAGGCTGAGAGAACACACACATGACATCCTTTATGTGCTTTCCTGCAAAAGGAAAGTATAGTGCGACTCAGAAAGAACACACATGACATATGCCACGTGCTTTTTGCAGGGGAGTATCAAAGCAGGAGAGATATTGAGGGTCTTTGAGGAAAAACTGGAATAGAGTCATAAGCATGTGGACTTCCGTGCAACTGAGGCTTTTAAAGAGAAATTAATATGAAGCTGCAAGCACATGAACTTAAGAGAAACTGAGGCTCTTAAAGAGAAGTTAGGGTAAAGCTTCAAGCATGTGAACTTGGAAGAAACTGAGGCTTTTGGAGAGAAATAAGGACAAAGATACCAGCATGTGAACTTGAGAGAACCTGAGGCTTTTAAAGAAAAATTAGGGTAAAGCTGCAAGCATGCAAAAAGCAGAATCTAAGAGCTTGTGTAGGGAGACCAAGGAGGAACCCACATGCCATCTGCCCTGTGTCTTTAGGGGAGTTAAGAAGACAAATGGTAAGGCTCAATGAAAAACAACAGCGAAAACCTGAGAGGAAGATATCAAAGAAGAGACAAAGAGATTCAGAGGAGAAATGAGTGATGAAGAGGGTTACTTACACTCATGGCTCCCCTGAGTTTACAGTAAGTACACAGCTAGCAAGTCTAGAGTTCGTAAGAGCACCCACGTGCTAGATTTGGAGATCGGAGATAGATCATACATGTATTTTATATGAGGGATTACCCCAAACTATAAAGCAGAGTCAAGTGGAAAAGTTTAGATCAAGAAACAATCTAATGCTCTCTGGTTGAGGCCAAACACACATATTAGGCTGCACAGAGTAAGAACGTGGGGCGGGGGGCGGGGTGGTGGTGGTGGTGGGAGGGAACCACACCTAAGCCCTCAGGGCTTGACTGGAGAGAAGAGAAGGAAGGGCTTGGAAGGCTGCAGCCTTTATCAAATTCAGATGTGTAAGGGGATATCCCGATTGGCTGGTCTGGTAGTTTAAATAAATGTCTCCCAAATCGATTCAGGAGTTTTATCAAAGCTTCTTAGATTTCCCACTACCTAACTGGAGGAGATATCACTGGGTGGATCTTAGGGTCCAGCCCTATGGTGTGGTGGATTTGTAATTCCAGTCTAAAGATAAGCAAAGTGCCTGAGTTCCCCCTGGAGTTCCTGAGTTCCTGAAGTGTGCCTGTAGTGTGTGGCTTTTGGGTTTTTTGGCTTGTGGCTTTTTTCTCTCAGCTTGGACCTGTGAAAGCAGAACAACTACATTTGCCATTTTGGAACTTCCCTGGATCCGTAACCTTCAATAAATGTCCGTCCCTTCTTCCTTAACTGCCTGCTTTGGTAGTTCACCTCAGCAACCAGGGAGCTGTCTGCCACAGCTGGTGAATGTGGAGAATGAACCTGAGGGTCAGCCTAGTTGAGTCAGCCCATCGCTAGCACAGTAGAGTGTGGGCAGAGGTTGGTGTGGATCAGTCTCAATCAGACTTTTTTTTTTTTTTTTTTTTTTGCCAAGAGTGTTCAGTGCCAGGGTGAGTGAGTTGGCACCTTCTGGTTCTCCCTGAGTCCCAGTCCCTAAATAAGACTGCTTTAAAAAGTTAGTTTTTCCTGTCTTCCTCCATTAGCTTCTCTATTTCTATGTTGTCATTTTAGAAAAGCAGGCTTGTTGTCCATGTTTTAATTTTATCACCTACAATATGGGAGAATGCTAATGCGTATTTCATGTTGATGGTAGGGTAAAATGAGAGGGTAACGATACATATACAACTTCAGCTGACTTTTTTCCATACTGATAGACACATTGCTGTTGCTTTTAAAAGTGCCTGGTCTGCCTCATGTATCAAACATGGAGCCCCACTCACACTTCTGATCCTGAATAGTTACTATTGGGAGGAAGTGTAAAGTTAAAAAAAAGAAGAAAAAGAAGAAAAAGGAGGAGGAGGAGGAGAAGAGGAGGAAGAAGAAAAGAAAGAAAGAAGGAGAAAGAAGAAGAGGAAGAAGAAGAAGGAGGAGGAGGAGAAGAAGAGGAAGAAGAAGAGGGAGAAGAAGAAGAAGAAAAGAAGAAAAGAAAGAAAGAAGGAGAAAGAAGAAATTTGTCCTGAAATCTTGTTAGAGAATGTTTTGGCTTACTATTTATTATATTTTCAAATCTAGCAACATAGAATACACTTCAATACATCAAATTTTTGACAGTCTGTGTAGTTTTTATTTGGTCCATATGCATATTTTTTGTTAAATATAATACAACAGGGTATCTGATGCTATTGTAAATATAAATATATTTTATAGTACATATAATATAAAATATATATTATAATCACACTTATGTATATATTATAATAACACATAATAATATATCTAATAGAACATCCAGGACAATGCTAGATGATACTGAGTAGGTCAACCAGGCTTATCTTACTTCTGATATTATAGGGAAATCACTAGTCTTTCAATGCTAAGTATGACAGCTGCAGTAGAATTTTCACAGATGTCCAGAAAGTTTTCTTCTGATCCTCTCCTTGGTGCAGTGACATATTACAAAGAAGGTACATTAAATTTCATCAAATACTTTTTACCTGTTGGCATACTGATGTTTCATCACTTATGAGTCTAATCAATTATATAGACTGATTTATAATATTGAAGCTGTAATGTGCACAATTTGGTCATGATATATTTTTCTTTTTTATAATTTATTTTTTGATTTATCTTAAAACATTTTTGTTAAATGTGCATTGGGTTGCCAGTTTGGAGTTTTATTTCCTTCTTATGTCCTTGTTTAGTTTCTTTGTAAGGTTATGCTGCCCTCATAAAATACATTAACATGAATTTCCACTCTTTTCTGAAAGACTTCGTTTAAAATTCATGTTATGTTTTCGATTAATGTTTATAGCATTCAACAGTGAAGCCATGAGCACAGGAAGATTTCTGTGGAATTCTTTATGGTAATATGGTTGATTGTAATATTCAATACTGTTAGGAAATAAGTTGTTTTAGTGTCAGTCTTGTTTTCAGTGCATACGTCCTCTTCATAGGATGAAAAGGCTGAATCTGTGTTCATGATTATTGTATGTATCGATGCAACTCTTTGTGTGTTGTGTTTTCCTTTTCACCTCCTTGGACCTCTATGTATGCATTTATTCAGGTTCTTGTTTATTTTATGGAGGAAAGTTAAAATTTTCATGCAAAAAGAGAGGACTTTCACTGAGGTTTCCCCCCTATTGTTTTGCTATTTTCTTTTATTGTCCTGGTTTTTATATTTGCTTTCATTTGAGAAAATTGGGGCAAATCTACTTCTTTTATGATAAATGTTCATATAAATTGTTATAAACATTGACCAGAGTAGCAATTCTAGCCTTGTATGATTTAAGTATTATTCACATATACACATTTTCCACCTCTGTTAGTTGTGTGTGTGTGTGTGTGTGTGTGTGTGTGTGTGTGTGTGTGTGTTGCATGTGTAGTATGCTATATATGAGTGACGTGTGGTATATGATGCACATGTCTGTGCAGGTGCATGTGCCCCATGCACGTGAGTTCAGAAGCCAGAGAAGGATGCCAGGTGTCCTTTTCTGCTCTTCTGTGGATTTACTTGAAATGAGGTCTCTCCCCCAGCATGGATCTGCTGTTGCCAGCAAGCTCCAGCAATTCACTGCTCTCCACCCTCAGTGGACTGGGACTATAGACACATGGGGCCATGCCCAGCTTTACACTTGAGTTCTGTGGAGGTGAACTTAGCAACATTTGATCCCAAAGGCCCTCACTCCTAGGCTGCAAGTGCTCTTATCTGCTGAGCCATCTCCCCAGCCTGGTCTTGTTTTAACTGTAAGTTATTTACAGTTATCATGTAACAAGGTCTTTATGATGTTTTGAAATTTTTCCACACCTCTTTATTTTGATTTTTAATACAGTGTTAGTCAGAGATTATAATACATAATGTCTAAGTTTGAAATTCATGAGATTTATTTTATGGTATAGCACAAGAATTATAATTAGGTTTTTAGGATAAGTTAAATCTCTATATCCTTCATGAACTTCTGCATGCTTCTATCAACTGGTAAATGTGAAATATATATCTTCATATGAACTGACCCCTAATCTCATTATGAATATCTTCTTTCCCTCAGTGCCAACCAATACTCTGGTCTCCACATTTCGATTACCCTCCCCGTATGGACTGGGCTTATAGAAATTTGTAGCCACTTTTCAGATGTTTAAATTGCTTATATTTTTATCTTTTATAGTTGGCACATAGATATTTAAGTACCATTCATTCTGGCATTTTCAGAGACAAGTTGGCTTTGGTTGATCCCTGTTCCAATTCCTATCCTGGATCTTCTTCCCTCCTCAACTCCCCATCCCCTGTATCCCCCCTCCATTCTGTTTACATGTCTTATGTGTGCTTCTGCCCTTCGCACACCTTTCTTCTAGCTCATCCATTTATACTCACTTATGATTACAGTTCTGCCTTCATAGGTTTTACCCACACCTGACCCTCTGTAGATACATACTTATCAATATTACAAGCTAAGACCTACATATCAGAACATATAGTTTTGGTCTTTCTCTCTTTCTTTTTGTTGGCCTTTCTGAGTTCGGGTTACTTAACTTAATATTATCCTTTCCAGTTCCATCCATTACCTTGCAAATTTTATTTTTCTGTACTGCTGAATAGAATTTCATTGTGTATATGTACCACATTTTCATGATTTGTTCATCTGTGAATGGGCAACTAGGCTAATTCCAATTCTTAGCTGTTGTAAATAGAGTCTTCACAAATATGGACTTGCAAATATCCCTGTATTAGAGTGTGGTGTCTTTACAGCCCCAGTTTTTAATATAGGTTCTAGGGATTCAAAGTTGGTAATCTCCAGCCAGAGAGGCCCTCAGGCTTATGTGACAAGGACGCTAAAGTGCTAAGCCATTTCCCTAGCCCTCCTGTCTTCAATTTTTTAAGTGCCATATATTTATTTTACTTTCAGCTTTAGTATTAATAGATTATACTCTTCAACATTAATATCTATGATCTTGTTGTAATTTTACCACTTATATGTAATATAAAACCTTTAAAATAACTAACATCAATTTCCAGCCATCTCCCATTGTGTTATAGTTGTTTGCAATTCTACTTGTGCATTTAATATCAACTCCAATTTCACTGTTAATGTTTTTCTCTAAACAATCAATTATCTTTTGAAGATATTTAAGTAGGAAAACTTCTGTATATTTGAACAACTACATGCCAATTTTCCTTCTCTTTATTCACATATATAGGCACAGACAGTGTTGAAATCAACTTTTTCTAATCCTACTTTTAACATTTCTTTGACTTTTGTTATGCTGGTTTCAAATTCTCTTGGCTCCTTAAGCTAACTTATTTTGGTACACTGTAAATGCTGTTTCCCCTGTACAAAGAATCCAAAGATGATTACCCATTTTCCTCAACTTAAATATGCCTGTGACTTATATTTTATTTTATTTTATTTTATTTTATTTTATTTTATTTTACTTTATTTTATTTGTGTGTGTGTGTGTGTGTGTGTGTGTGTGTGTGTGTGAGAGAGAGAGAGAGAGAGAGAGAGAAGAAAAAGTGAAAGCTAGAGAAAACGGTCATGCTAGGGCTGTTCACCCACTGTGAACGAACTCCAGACACATGAACCCTCTTGTGGTCCATGTGGGACATTGCATGCTTGCATCAGTATGTGTCTGGCTACATGGGACACAGAGATTGGAACGTGCATTCTTAGGCTTCACAGGCAAGCACGCTAACTGCTAAGCTATTACTCCAGCCCTGTTTGGGACTTTTATTTGCATTGTTCCAATGAAACATAAGATCCCATCATTATCAATGTTCCTTATATGATTCTGCTTTTCTCATTGGGTTATATTTACTTTTTTGTGGGAAAAAGATGTTTAGTTTGGTTTACAGGCTCTAGGGGAAGCTCCACAATGGCAGGGGAAAACAATGGCATGAGCAGGGGGTGGACATCATCCCCTGGCCAACATAAGGTGGGCAATAGTAATAGGAGAGTGTGCCAAAAACTGCCATGGGGAAACTGGCTATAACACCCATAAGCCTGCCCCCAACAATACACTCCCTCCAGGAGGTGTTAATTCCCAAATATCCATCAGCTGGGAACCTAACATTCAGAACACCTAAGTTCATGGGGGGCATCTGAATCAAACCACCACATTCAGCCCTTGGACCCCATGAATTGATAAACATACATGATGTAAAATTGAATGGATTCATCTAACTTTAAAAGTCCCCATAGTTTACATCAATTCCAATGATGTTCGTATATCCCCACAGTCCAAGATCTTTTATCTGAGTCATAATACCAAAAAAATAACTTCAAAAAACCCATAATGGCACAGAATAAACACACTGCAAAAAAAAAAAAGCATTGGGCATAACAAAGAAATATTCAACCAATACAACATTTAAAACAATCAGGGCAAACATCAAATTCTGTTGCTTCAAGTCCGACAACTCTAGTCAGCGACAAATCTCCAAGTCTGATAATTTTAACCAGCAACAAGTCTCTGGCATTCCAATTCCGCCCCTCTAGCTAGGCTACTCACAGTCCAGGAAAACTTCATTGGGGTGGGCAGCTTTCTTTAGCAGCCATCTCGTGGTCCCAGCATCTCCACTGGGTCTCTACTGCAATCCACAGTTCATCCTCACTGCTCCATTGGGTCTCCATGCAGGCATCCAGCAAACCTGCTTCACACTGCCCATGGCCATTTCCAAAACACAAGACCGTGTTGCAAACTCAATGACCCTCCTTCCATCATTTGTTATACTCCACAACACCAGGTGGGATGCCAATTTGTTAATCCAGGGGGGAATAAAGCAGATTTTTAAGAACAGGACACTCCTTGAGCACTCAGTCCTCTTCAAAAGAGTCTACATTCTTCATGTTGTCCCAGTGCATGTCAGCTAGCCCAATCTCAAAGGTTGTAACCTTTCAATTGCAGGTGAATGGGCAGCAATTCACCCATATATTTTTCTTTCTGTGCCATATCCCTCTGCTCACACCAGTTCATTTCTATGCAAAGCACCCTGCACAACTTCTCAGGACCTGGGTATAACAGCAAGCTTCCTGCACAAACTGCTACCCCAGTCCAGGCAAAGCTGTTTCTCACCCTCATAAGTCAGACATCACAGTTCATAGTTCTTACTGCATTTAGGTCTTTCAACTCAGACCAGAATCAAGCTGTACTTACAGCACTGCAAAGTATCTCTTAGGCTAAGGTTTCAAATCCTTCTACATTCCTCTTGAAAATCAGCTCCAAATGGCCAGAACCACACAGTCAGTTGTCTAGCAGCAATCCCACTCCTTGGTACCACTTTCCTATTGCAGTCAGGTTCACATTGATGGTAGAAATCACCTAACCAAGAGCAGCTTCTGGAATAAAGAGGTTCAGCTTGGCTTTTACATTTGAGGGGAAGTGCCACAGTGACAGGGGAAAATGATGGCACGAGTAGAGGGTGGACATCACCCCCTGGCCAACATAAGGTGGACAATAGCAACAGGAGAGTCTGCCCTATTCTTCACCTTTTAAAAAGTACTTTTATTTATTTTATAATTCCTTACATGTATATAATATATTTTGATCATAATCACAAATTATTAGCCTCTCCTCTCCCCATTTTCACTCCTACTTCTTCTACTTCCCAATTAGTTCCCCTCCAATTCTACTTTCTTATCTTAGTGCACATATCTTATGTATGTGACTCTTTTAGCTTAATTAAGGATGCTTACATGAATGTGACTCAGAAATTATTTACTAGGGCATGGCCAACTTTATAGTGGCTGAAGAAAGTGATTCCTCCTTCCCCAGCCATTGACTATTAACTGTCATTAGCACCTCAGGAAGGGATAAGAACTCATGATAGCCTTCCCCACTCATGATGGAATGTTAATGGGCCTGATTTTGTGCAGATACTAATACTTCTGTGAGTTTATGAGTGCAATGGCCAAGTCATGTCCAGAAGACAGTATTTTATAGAACACGTTCCCATCCTCTGCCTCTTACATTCTTCCCATCCTTCTGTGATGGTTCTTGAGCTATGGAGAGATACAAAAGTTCTGCTTAAGACTGGGAACTCAAAAGTCACATATGCTATGCACTCTGACCACTTATGTGTGACCTCAGCATTAATGTCCACACCCTGCAACATGAAGTTCTCTGACAAAGCTGAGAGCATCACTAATCTATAGGTATAAATGTACTTTCAAAGGTAGTTTGATGACATCTCAATGAATCTGGAACTGAGCTGGATTTTCAAGTTTAGGTTGACTTCGTTTTTATATGAAATTTCAACAATATTATGTTTAAGGCTTGTTGTATTATGCTGTTGTTATTTGTGTTGTCTGGTGTTTGTTTTGTCTGTTTAACCTCTTTGTTAATATTAATATCAAATTTGAATACATTTTCTTTTCTAGATATTTATCTTCTTCTACTTTCAACTTTATGTATATCTTGCATATCTTTGAGTATATTATAAATATTTTTTCTACAAATCAATATTTATATAGTTTTTTAAACTTTTTTGACAACCTCCATATATATAGATATTATACAATGATATTAATCTCCTCCTGCTAACTCTTCCTTTTATCCATCCCAAATCCCCCTCCACTGAATCTCTTCTTCTTTCTAAGTAGTCTACTAATATCACTCTGTTGCTAATTCCTACAACAATGTGATCATTATTTCAGCCTCTTTCTATGAACTGTTCTGCTGATCACAGGTTATAGTTTTGTGATTGGTTGGAGACATGGACTGACTATGTAGCCCAGGGTGGTCTTCAACTTCTGCTAGTGCTGGAATTGCAGCTGTGTTCCACCATGGACATCTAGTTAGAGAAATTCCAACAGCACTGCATGCATGTATGCCTTTGATAATCTGGGCTTCCTTTTAAAAGCTTTCATTTTTGTTCTGTCAAGAATTTAATTTATGGTTTGATCAGTTTGTTGCATTCAAACTAGTTTGAGGTCTTGTTAGGAATTATTTAACATGAGGCTTTCTGTATGACCACATCAGAAGCTCTTCTGAGATTTAAATTTAAAAAATTATTTTATATAACAGGTTATACTCTTTTATCCCCCTTTCCTAGCTCCCATTATCCAGGGAGCCCTCTGTGGAATTGAATACTTGGGTACACAGTGATATATTTTTATATAGCTTATTTGAACTCCAGCCCTTTCCACTATGATTTGGCCTTTATCAAGAAATTTTTTTTTTTCTGGTCTTCATCAAGTCTCATCATGCATTATAGTTAAAGCCTTAAAGAAATCACTATATAGATATGTGTAATTCTTTTCTACCTCACAAAATTCTTCCTGCCCAAATTCTGGTCTCTTCCTTTTGCCCAATGAGACAATTGTTTTCTGACTGCTAATGTTCTGTGATAGTCTAGAAAATAACTCAAGCAGACAGAAGTCAGAGTAGACATAGAGCTGCAATCATACATTTTCATTATTTCTGTTCCTTGGTTCCTATAAATAGATGCTTCATCAAATTTATCTATCAATATACCTGTTTTGTGATCAGAATATATGTAGGCTCTGCAAAGCTCTGCCTTGACCAGAAATGGAAATCCATTTTCATTCTATGTATTTCCCATTAAATTTTGTTGGACTATTTAGCGTGCCTGAAGTAATAGCTTTCTACTACAAAGTCTCTCTTTGTTTATAGAAGCAGAAGAACTAAATTATTTGGTAAAAATGGATAAATTTTCTTAAAAGCATCAGTGACAGCAGGTTTTGAATATGTGCTTATCTCTAAAGTATAAAGAATCTTTAGGTTTGGTAAAATGAAACTTCAGTATTGCTAAATGATTTGTCAGGGTTCATGGGATGTATTTAGTGAGTCAAAGACAGATCTAATATGAAAACCTTGGTGCTTTGAAGCCCACTTTGAGAGCCATAATCTTCCAGGCTGTATTTGGGGCTGAAGAAGAATAGAAAATTGCATGGAGTTAAGTTGCTCAAGAATGGTGGTGCCACCAGAGGATTTAATTTAAATGGATCTCATTTCACACATTGCATCTTTTCCCTCTCAGATGCTTAAATGAATATTTTATATCTTTTAACTCCCTCATCGCCACAGAAGACAAAAAAGATTAGTGAAGTTTACATAGCCTATTTTTTCTTATGGACATTTTCTGATGTCAAATGTTTCCCCTCCTGCACCTCTACAATATATTTGTGAACACCATCATATTTATATCAGTAGGTACCCTGAAAAAACTAGCAGGTTATGTAAGGTTTTCCCCTTAATTATCCCTTTAATGTTTTTGGAAAGCCTTACTTAGTAATAGGAGTTAACAATATATTAAGAATAACAGAAAAGTTTTGGTATAACATGTTACCATTGTCAAATGTTTTCTTGTTCCCCTTGAGAAGGACTGATTTACATAATATTTTAACTATCTTACTTTTTTTTTTTCTTTTGGATAGAGAATTCCCATGCTAGTGTTCTGAATGTGTAACATTAAAAGGCATGGAATTCATCTCTTTATCTTTATCTTTTTTAAGTTGCTAACTGTGAAGATATAAGAAGTGTACCGACACCAACCACTTCAATGTTTTCCTTAGAAACAGAGCAGAGGATTGTGCACAATTCAGTTCATTCATGTTGGCAAAGGACTGAACTCCTCAGGGATCCATAGTGACAACGTTTTCCTTTGTGTGGTTTCTCACAAACTCTGGACCTGTATTTAATAAAGTTTTTGACACAAGTGCCCTTGAAAAATTCCCATGCCTATTATCAGCCTGGATCTAATTATCTTATTTAGCAATTTGTAGGGCTTTTTTTTTTTTTTTTGTCTCACAAGATTATACCAAACCAGAAGGGATATGTAACTAGAGAACATTATGCCTTGGCTGGGGAAACCAGTTTTGGAACTATCTTAGTACCAGGAACTAAACCTTACACTTTTCAAAAGTGAAAATATTATTGGAGATGTCTAAGAGGGTGATTGCCTCTCTTACCCGAAGCATTGTGAAAAATGACTCCAAACAGACATTTAAATAATGGAATTTATGTGACACAAACTTAAGCCTATCACTGCTTTCAAATTCTACATATCATAGACTTTTCTAGTAAAGAAAGAATGCTGAGTATTGTTTGAAAGACTTGCAATACATTTTGCCTATTAATAAGATCCTACCTTGGTCCTCAGATTATGACTAAAGCCATATTAATTAACTCTAATTCTAACAACAAAGCCCTCTTATTGTCCTATTCAATCAGTTACTTTCTTGCTTCTGGGACAAATTGCCCAACCAGAAGAGCTTCTGGACTGAAAGGGTTTATTTGGCTAACAATTTCTGGGGTAACTTTCATAATGGCAAGGAAAACATGGCAGAATAGACAGTTGGGGTAGCATATCTCATTACAACAGCAAGAAGAAAATAGGCTTAATGAGCTAGCTAAGTCCCAAAGCCCACACCTAGTGACGTACCTCCTCCAGCATGGCTCTACCTTTTGGAGATCAAGTATGAGGCTTCATCACAAATATCTGAGGCTATGGGACATTTTACATTCAAATCATTACATTCTACTCCTGACCATAAATATCTGAGGCTATGGGGACATTTTACATTCAAACCATTGCATTCCACCCCTGACCCCCAAAACTCATGGCTATCTCATGATGCCAAAAATAAAGGCAGTCTAACATAAAAATCTCCATAATTTTTACCAGTCCCAACATTGTTCAAAATTCCAAAGTTTCACCTGAGAATCACCTGTGAGGACTGTAAAATCAAAATGCAAGTTACATACTTCCAGCACATATTGGTACAGAATAAACATTCCCACTTGAAAATGAAGAATGGGCATATAGTAACAAAAACATAGACCAATGCAAGTTGGATAACCAGCAGGACAAACTTGAAATCCACAGCCCTGTGTCTGCTACCTGGGCCTCATGATGAAACACTCTGGACTCCAAAAGGCTTGGGAAGCTCTGTTCTTTCTGCTGGGCTGCTTACTTCCTGAGCTTTCAGGTTTCCCTGGCAGTTGTCCCATACATCTCCAACATTCTAGTGTCTCTACTATAATTCACCATTCATCTTCACAGCTCTATGCAATGGTACCACAAGGCCTCCATGCAGAGATTAGGACCTGTTTCCCATCACTGAATCTCAGTGGTCCCTGGAATCACAGTTACATTCAATGACTGTAATTCCTCCAAAACCAGTACCAGGTGGGAACCACCACCAAATATATAGAGCCAGGAAAGATGAAACCCTACCATGAGGGGCAAGAAATCCTTCATCATTCTTCTTTTTTTTTTTAATATTTTTTGTTCATTTTTTATTTATTTATTTGAGAGCGACAGTCATAGAGAGAAAACAGATAGAGGGAGAGAGAGAGAATGGGCGCGCCAGGGCTTCCAGCCACTGCAAACGAACTCCAGACGTGTGCGCCCCCTTGTGCATCTGGCTAAAGTGGGACCTGGGGAACCGAGCCTCGAACCGGGGTTCTTAGGCTTCACAGGCAAGCACTTAACCGCTAAGCCATCTTTCCAGCCCTCATCATTCTTCTTTGAGGTTCCCTTCTTTCACAAGAATTAGCCTTTCTATTAGCTTGAGTCTTCAGGTGGTTGGCTCTTGCCCTCAGTACATCTTTTCTATTCTCATAGTGCACAACAATTGTTTCATTTTTTAATGATGGTGAAATCTTTCATAATTGCAGCTGAAACAGCAGCATTTTTTTTATACCTGGGTCTTCAAACTTGCTTAAAGTTCTTTCTATTGAATGTAATCCCTACATGACTATTCTCTCCAGTGCTTTGATAATGGAATGGCATATTATGTCAAAGACCTTCTCTGTATCAACACAAAGCACCTAAATCCCAAATAATACATAATGGGGAAAGACTTAAGGATTTCCCATTGAAATTGGGAACAAGACAGGTGTGTTCACTCTTGCCACTGCTCCTTTTTATTTTTATTTTTTTGTTATTTTCATTTATTTATTTGAGAGAGACAGAGAGGGACAGAAAGAGGCAGATAAAGAGAGGGAGAGAGAATGGGTGTACCAGGGCCTCCAGCCACTGCAAACGAACTCCAGACACGTGCGCCCCTTGTGCATCTGGCTAAAGTGGGTCCTGGGGAGTCAAGCCTTGAACCGGGGTCCTTAGGCTTCATAGGCAAGCACTTAACCACTAAGCCATCTCTCCAGCCCTTGTCACTGCTCTTGAACCTAATATTGGGTGTATGAGCCAAGCAGTACAGAAAGAATGTCCGAGCCACATGTTGGGTCATGATACACAAAGACATTTTCTCCTACCCATAAATGATGGCTAGCCCCACAATGCATGGCCCATATACCCCAACAAGGAGGGTCCAGGTGGAGAGGGGAGGACAGGGAGGAGGCTAACAATGGTACCAACTTGACTGTATTCACTGAGTACAAAAAAGAAAGAAAGAAAAGTGATAAAAATTGGAAAGGAAGAAGTCAAACTAGTCCTATTTGCAGATGACATGATCTTCTTTATAAGTTACCTTGAAGACTCTTCCATGAAACTTCTACAGATAGCAAATTCTTTCAGCAAAGTAGCAGGATACAAAATCAACACACCAACATTCTTCTTATATGTAAATGACAAATATACAGAGAAAGAAGTCAGCAAAGCTGTCCTGATTTCCATAGCCACACACACATACAAAACCTTCAAATAGCTTGGAATAACACTAACCAAGGTAGTGAAAGACCCTAAAGGCTCCATTCTTCACTATAGAGATATTTGTTCAACCATGTTTACAACTCCTCAATTAAAATATCACCAAGAACTAGAATTGACCCAGATGCCCATCGTTGGATGAATAGATAATGGAATTCTACTCAGCAGTAAGGGAAAATGATATAATTAACCTTGTAGGAAAATGGACAGACTTGGAATAGGTCACACTAAGCAAACTCACCCAAGTACAGAAAGGCAAATGTCACATGGTCTCCCTCATCTGTGGTTCCTAAACTGGAACAGTTTGAATTGTTATCATACTTGAAAAGCAAGTCTGGGGCCAGATAAGAGGTATGGAAGGGTCTGGGGAAATGGGAGGGAATGGAGGGGCAGAAACAAACCAAGTAAACAATGAATTGGTACATAGTAACTGTCCTCCAGGATAGCAGACCAGATATTAACCTTCAATAGGAGCATGGAGAAATTGTCTGGTAAAATGGGCCCTGAAGAGAATGGGATGAAGCATAACCCTCAGATATTTACCTGGCTGGTAAATCCCAGTACCAGAAATGAGTTACAACCCATGTTGAACTTTTCATTGGAGAGACCTAGGAAGTCACTAAAATGAGGCAATTTTCTGTCAAAACACTTGGTTAACCACTTTAAGGTAAGTTAACATCCTATTGCTGAAGACAATACATGGTATTGGTGCAGAACATCAAGATATCTGGCTGAATCTGGAAGAAAGTCAGCTCCAGGATGGTTAGTCTATATAGAGCTCCAAACCACAACAGGATATGATGAGTTAAAATAGCCAACAGCGCTGTGAACAAGCAGGGTACCCTGATTTTATATGCAAGCAACCATCCTCACAAGATGTACACACCTGTGCAATAGTGGCACACACCCTAGGTAGGTAACCAATGGTTTTCTGTTGGCTAAAGGATCTGCTCAGTGGAAAAGAAACCATAACTGAAATTGGGAACCAAGTCAGAATCCTATTAAAACCATGATTTTGGACTCCAGAGGGAAGCTTCCACTAGTCTTTGGCCAAAAGTGAGACTGAACCCATAAAAATTTCTCTAAACCAGTAATACTTATGCCCTTTAAACTATATTGATTTCACTCTCCTTTGGAAAATCTGTTTTCTTTTTCAGAAAGCAGAGAGGATGAAGGACAACCAAAATATATCAATAGGACAAGGCTATCTGATTCCATGTCTTCAGGTGAACCATGCCTAACATGGTAGCTAGGATACAGATGAACAAACAAAGGAATTGGATAGATGAGGAAGAATACTGCTTCCATAGTGAGCCTGACAACTTAAGCCAAGGTAATGGAGGCACTGAGGATATCCAACATGCACCAAAGTAGACATGAAGAAGCTGCTGAGATTGCAACACTAAAGTGGACTTAAAGCATGCCCACCAAGGCTCAGGGAAGTTTGTGGAAGAGGTGCCTGAAAGAATGTAGGAGAATCAGGGTGGGAGGGAATATCTGGAGGCATTGCCTCCCCCAACAATGGCTGACTGCTGCTTTCACAACTCCATGGCAAATACTAGCAATTCAACTAAGGATGGAGAGGGGCTCAGTAGGACAGGGAGGAGGGGAATAATCATACCAAAACTTGATGTATCCATACAAAGTTACAACTTAATAAAAAAGAAAGAAAAAAGTTATTTCTGTGCCAAACTTTATATTTTACATCTTCCTGTTCTGTATTTTCCACTGTCAAATACATCAGCCCATTACTTCTAATTTAACATTGTTGAAGTTCTCAAGACACTGGAAATACACAATTATCCTTTCCACTGGATCATCACACAAACTACCTCTATTCCAGTCCTGAAAAGTCCTTTTCTTCCTCTCTGAAGCCTCTGCAATTTACATTTGTCTTAGCCTTCTGACCTTTCAAAGACCCACAAGAATGTTATATTAAGCTCCACTTATAGCACTGTAAGACGTCTCTAGACCAAATTTCCAAGTCTTTCCATGTGCCTCTTGTACAAATTACTTCCAAAAGACCAGAAAAAAAAAAAAAAAAGGTTAGAATTATCACAGAAACAATCCTATGCCTTGGTACCCATTTTCTGAAACAGTTATCCTCTCATTGCTGGGACAAAATATATGACAAGAAAGAATTAAGGAAGGTGAGGGATGATTTCAGCTTACAGTTTCAAGGGGAAGTTTTACCACGGCAGTGAATGAAAACATAGCACAGCAGACTGGTGGGGCACCACATCTTGTCACAGTAGCAAGGAGGAAGCAGTCTTTTTGAACTAGGAGGCTTTGGCAAGGGGGCCTAGAATATAAAGTGCCAAGCCCCACAACCAGGGACACACCTCTTCTAGCAAGGCTTCACTGGAGACCAAGTTTGAGGTTTAACCACAAACACTTGAGATGGATATTTTACATTCCAACCCCACACCAATAACCCTATTCTATATATGAAAAGGAGCAATTTCTGAAAGGATAAGAAATAGAGTCTGCTACATGCAGCTACTATTAAGACAGAAACTAGATACATATCTTGTGGATGTGATCCTGATGTGGCACATTTGCCTTGAGGCAGGGTTTTATGTAGCCCAGGTTGGCCTCAAGTTCACTATATAGCTGAGGATGATCTTGATCTCCTGACTCTCCTGCCCCTACCTCTGGAGTGCTGTGGTTATAGGCATGCACTACCATTCTTGCTTGTGGTGTTCACAATGTAACCCAGAATTTTGTATATGGTAAGCAAACACTATACCAAAATATGCTATATCTGAGCCCTAATGTGACACATTAACTTATATGATAGATATACTGTAAATATATCCCTTTCCTTCATAATATTGTCTCATGGTATTATCATTGACTTTTATGTATTTATTATTTATTTATATTTTTTATTTTTTGAGAGACAGAGAGAGGGAAAGAAAGGCAGAGAAAGAATAGGTACACTAGAGCCTTTCGGCCACTATGAACAAACTCCAGGTGCTTTTATCCCATTGTCGGCTGAAGACATTATATGCTGATAGTACATAACATGAAGTGACCAAGCTGGAATCTGAAAGAGAGTCAGTCTCCAGACAGTTAGCTCATCTACTGCCAGAAGGTGCTACATGAGTGACTGGGGAAAATGACCAACATCTGTCCAAGCAATCTGTGGTCTAAGCTACTCATCAGCAAACAACCTGTTGTGGTGCTCACACAAGTGCAATAGTGGTACACAGCCAGGGTGGGAAACCAACTGTTCTTGATTTGGCTAACTAATATGCTCAGTGGAATGGAACCCATAGCCGGAGCTTGGAAACAAGTCAGAAACATATCCAAAAATGAGCCCACTGTCCATATCAAGCAATCATGGGCTACAAGAGGGCCTACCCATACTATAGTCTCTCTAAAAAAACAAAGGTTCTCCCATTTATCTGGCACTAACTTTATTCTTCATTGGAGAATTTCCTTCTCTTTTTCAGATAGGCACAGATTCTAAGGAGAGAACCAGCTCATCACATCTCAAATAGTACCAGCTGAACTAAGAGTAATTGTGGAAATAAGCAAGAGTTCTGCTTTCATGGTAAACCTGGTACCAGCACAATGGTGAAAAGATAGACAAAGAGAATACTCAATTCCTACCAAACCAGCTATCCATACACAGAGGCTCCCAAGACCTAATCACTGAAGCAGACCTAAAATGAACTTAACATGGCTCAGGGAAATTTGAGGAAGAGGGAACAGAAAGAATGTTAGAGTCATACATTGGGTCATTATGCACAGAGACATTGCCTCTTACCCATAACTGCTGGCTAATCCCACAAAGCACGACCCATATTCCCTAAAGAGGAGGGTCCCTGGGAGGGGGGAAGGCAGGGCAGAGGGCAGAGGCTAATGATGGTACCAACATAACTGTATACAATGTGTATACAACGAATGATAAAAACTGCATTCTACATAAAATGAAGAATGTGGAAGGCTGAAGGATAAAATAATGAATCTGTAAGAGATTAACATTAACAATATAAGTGGATGCATTAACAAAGCAGAGATGGTATTACAAAGAGTTTAATTAATTTGAAAAAGTCACAGGTATTTCTGCTACAAAATCATGACCATATATATTCACTGAACTATCTTTGAGTTCTTAAAGGAAAGGGAACAATATATAACCTTTAACTTTAAAAGAGATTTGAAGACATGTGAAGTGGCAGGGGTGATGAAGTGAAATCTTCTGTCCCGGCTTGTTCATTCTTCTTCATTTTCTGTGGGTCGACAAGGTTTGCCAGCAGAAGTGGCCCCATAGACACACATAATAACAAGACTGTACTCTGCAGAAATGGCTTAGATTAACTTGTAAATCAAAGGGAATTGTTACTACCTGCAAAATGATGCACTTATTTAGGCAAAGTTTCTTGAGCACAGTGTTTATATCACTAAGCAAGAGAGGCTACTACATTTACTAAGAGAACTGTGATGTTTCAAGCCATAAGCTATGTTACCAAGTTATAGAAATAAGAAATTTCAGAAAAATAAGATAACTTTGAAGTCTCCACTGGCTTATTTCTTCTTAGCGTACTCATGCATGCTTTCTTTTTTTAACAAGAAGTTATGTGTTTGCTTCTTATTTACTGGAGTTTTATGTATTTCTTTAATATAAGGGAAATGTTTTAAATGTCTTTTAATAACGTTGTTGAGATGTATTTCATATAGCATATAATTTGGTAACTTCAAGTGTGTGAATCAATAGTCTTGTATATTCACAATTGTGAGTCACTCTCCAAAATCAATGTTCAAACATTTAATCACTGCAGAAAGAATTCTTTAATATATAAGATGACATATTAAATATGATATCCTGACTAGGAAGTAATTACCCAATACCAGGTCACAGAGTTGACTGACTGACTTATAGGTTTTTCCTAAGAGTTTTATAACTTAACTCATATGTGTGTGTGTGCGTGTGTTTATTTAATTAAATATACTTAAATATATATATATATATATATGTATATATATATATATATATATATATATATATATATATATATATGTAATGATGTTCTTCAGTGGGCCACTTCTAACTTTCCTCCAACCTACTGAACCAAAAGTTAATTTACTTTCTCCAAAGAATTACTCATTATGTACCATCCAAACAAATGGAATAATACACAAGTTTATCTTTAAGATATGATTCCTCTCCATCTTTGATGAATCTGGAGAGGAACAGGTAATATTTAATTATTGCCAAACAGAAAAGATGTTAGCATAATGACTATAGTTTTCATAGTTTCTCACACTATTCCACATTAAAATTATTATTATTACTATTATTATTCCTATACAATGTAATAAGGTAGTGGCCATAAAACTTTGGCTGCAACTATAAATACTGAAAGCAGGTATGATATCTAAACTATATATATGTATTTATATGTATATTTATCCACTGAATCCTATTATCTTGCCTAGTGATTAAAATAGCACACCCAGCATTGCACTTGTTTAACTTTCCCTTATTTGAAGGCTAATGGATGAAAAATAAGGTATTTACCTTGTTAATTTTGCTTCCTGAAAATAACACTCCACACAGGGGCCAAAAATGCAACATACTTTTCTATGGTAGAGGCATTTGGGTATTAAAAAGAAGGAAGAGGGCTGGAGAGATAGCTTAGCTGTTAACTGCTTGCCTGTGAAGCCTAAGGACCCCGGTTCGAGGCTCGATTTCCTAGAACCTACGTTAGCCACATGCACAAGGGGACATATGCATCTGGAGTTCATTTGCAGTGGCTGGAAGCCCTGGTGCACCCATTCTCTCTCCCTCTCTCTCTATCTGCCTCTTTCTCACTCTGTCTGTCGCTCTCAAATAAATAAATAAAAATAACAAAAAAAAATGAAAAAAAGAAGGAAGGATGGTAACTGAAGGAAAGGAATGAATAAATAAGTTATGTAAAGGAGGTATAATACTAAGGTAATAGCTATAAAATAGCCCTGAACAAGAGATATTGTGTCTCTTAACTCAATTATCTCATATATCTGAGATGATGAACTAAAGTTTGGCCAGATAAACTTTATGGCTTAGGATTGAGTTCCATGTGTTTAGACTGCTATAATAGTCCCACTGTTTGAAATTGAGTAATGTATAATAACAGAAATTAATAGCTCCCAGTTATGGATGCTATGAAGCTCAAGATTTGGGGTCAGGTGAGAGTTTGATTCATATATGAAGTCTTTTTGTTGCATGTTTACATAGGAAAGGACAACTTCCTTCAGTCCTCTTATTGAGAGTATTAATTTCATTCCAAGGTTTTCACATTCATAAGAGGAGCTTAGAAACTGTTTTTGCTAAAAAGTAAGGACTACTCCCCTGGCATCTCTGCTTCATTTTGCTTCTTTCTTAAAATTTTTGATCAGACTCCTACTTAGCTCAATATTAGTTTAGTTAATCCCTCCAGCAATACCTCCAATCCCCTTTTAAGGATAATGGCACAAAGATAAGAATCTCTGAGGGATCTTACTGTCAATTTTTACAATGTTTTGGTTTAGATTCCTTCAAAAAGCACCTGAGAGTTTTGAGTCATTGTCCTAAATCTGCATTTTCCTTGGATCCCAGAAAGAGTAGAGTCTCACAAACAGTTCAGGTTGTGATGATAAAACCCACATGTAGGAAATTTGTTTTTCTTCTCAAGCAATAGGCATGTTCAAATCATCTTACATCTAGACCATTTCTACTAAGACTTCTTAGTTGTGGATACCACTTATTACCTCTGCTCTAATTCTTAGTCAGTTTTAACCTAAAACTCATGTCACTATCCCAAAGACAAATGTGTTTTACCAAATCCCATTATCTGTTTTCTCCAGTGTGGTCTCCATTGGTTAGATCTTTCTCTGTCCATTACTTCTACTCATCTCTTTTACTGGCATGTTGATATTTGTGTCCAAGCCTAGTTTGTGGGGATGCTTGGAGCTGGAGCCTTTTAAAACACTGTTATTATCACATCAAGGGAGTTTCAAAATATGAATTCTATGTCGACACAAATATTCAGACCACAGAAAAATATTACAGCCCCAAAGAGAACCAACAAACCTGAGTGTCCTCTTCTTGTGTTTTCATGTGATATGATAATGGGATTGACTACTGATGCATAACCAAATAGTATTTTTCCAATTTGTCAGTATCTTCAATTTTTGTAAGTCTGTCATAAAGTTGGTAGCCAGACACCAGAGAATGCATTATGACAAAATAAAATATGTGTGTGTGTGTGTGTGTGTGTGTGTGTGTGTGTGTGTGTGTGTCTGTACATGCTGTCTTTCTTTCTATTTTCTGACAAAGGCTTAGGATTTCTGAATGGTTGGTAGAATAAATATCTTTTTTTTTATTCAACTGAGGGGACTTCTGCATATCTGAAAGAAGGGAGCTTGTGATGGGGAAGACTGGCTTATTTAGCACCATCCAGTGATCTCCATGAAGTCTGAGTTGATCAAAGAAGAGACAATGATTTGTAAATCACATTATGGAATGAACCATCCATAAAAAATAAAAAAATAAAAAATAAAAAACTTCAAAATGGACTCAGATAAATTTTGGGTTCATGAATCTTGAGGGGCTAGGACAATGGGAATGCCAGAGAGAACATAATAGGTCCATTTCTCTACTCTCATAATTTTTTAAAAAATATTTTTTGTCAATTATTTATTTATTTATTTGAGAGCGACACAGAGAGAAAGACAGATAGAGGGAGAGAGAGAGAGAGGGTGTGCCAGAGCCTCCAGACACTGCAAACGAACTCCAGATGCATGCGCCCCCTTGTGCATTTGGTTTGCATGGGTCCTGGGGAACCGAGCCTCGAACCAGGGTCCTTAGGCTTCACAGGCAAGCGCTTTACCGCTAAGCCATCTCTCCAGTCCTACTCTCATGTTTTATCCTATACATGACTTCCATATAGTTTTCATTGAGTCATATAATTTTATCAGTCCTCATATGTAAATAAAAACAACAAATAAACAAAACTGAGTTTCAAAAGTTATTGTAAATGACATATAAAATAATGAGAAAATTCATGTGTAAATTCTACAAGACATAAAATATTTATATCCTACATATGAAAAGAACTATTTCCATTTAAATGTCAACATAAGTAAAAGCAAATCTCAAGAAAAGTATCAGTGGCAATATGTGGGGAAAAGTACCTGATCTCACTAGAGATATTTATATTAAAATAATAAAATGCAATAATATTCTGTACTCAGATGACCTTTTTGTTAAAAATCTTTAACTGGTGTAATGAATCTACATATCAGTCAGACTCAGAAGCTCTCAAAGTGCCATATGTGCTTTGCAATGTTACATCATTCCATTTCAGAGGAGAAAGGAGCCATTTTCCTCTTCATCTGAACATGTCTCTTCTTGTTCTACCAAGTCCAGGAGAAACCACTTATCAACTTGGAATATGCTGGGATAGACTGCATTCTAATAACATCAACAAATGATACATTTTACCAGGTCATGACATTTTCTATTTGTATGACATTAAAGTTACAACAAATTAGGCTGTAAAATGTCAGGTGTTAATGGTATTGACAAGTAATTGGGAGAGGGTATTTTTATATTTTTTATATCACCTGACCAGTTCTTTCAAGATGGGAAGCCAGTGATAATGATAACAGAATTTCTATACAAGCAGGCATATTTTGAAGACTGAACTACACGACCCTTATCTCAATATTTGGATTAAAGTATGATTCTAAATATTAATTGAAATAATTCAATGTCGTTGGAAGCATTACTTATCTTCACTGAATACTTTATAGATAGAGATTTAGTAAAGTGGTGAATAAATGACTAATGCTAGCCAACATCAATCTATAATTAAAATAACTTGAACTTTTCTCTCTGTACGTATTTTCAGACAAGACTCCTGCTGTTACAACAGAGTGATCTTCTATCTGATTACTTTTGCTCAAGCTTTTAAATCCTAGTTTCCCAGGAAATATCAACATACTGCTTAAGCCAAGGTTTCTCAGTCACTGTGGGATGCAAAACATGGACACCATGCTGACAAAAGTACCACTATAGTCAGCAACATACCCTTCATGGCTAATGGGGTTCTACTTCTCCAGAAGAATCTTGTTTTTAAATTACTCTCTTACATTATATTTCATGTATTTCTACTGTGAATGTGTGGTTCTATTTTACTGTATTTGTTGCATAACTTATTTATTTTAGGATATGTATTTGAATTTTTCAAGAGGAGGGGCATGCCAAATTTAACTCTAGAAATTAGCATGACAAGTTTTCAATTAATTTCAGCAGGTGATTAATGCTGACCTCTTCAATCTACATTAATTCATCAGTTAAGCAATATCTACTAACGTAAGTTATATTTCAGCCACTGTGCTTTGTATTGGGTATTCATAAATAAATAAGTCAAAGTTCCTACCTTCATAACCTTTACCTGTAGTGCAATAGAAAGACTGTCAAGCAGTTTTTTTTTTTTTTTAAGTAAGTATGAGGTTTTCAAAATATTCATTTGGTATACTAAAAAATGAAATATCCAACATGATGTGATAGAAGTATCATAACTGTAGCTTCCTTGAAGATGAATGAAGTCAGCAAGACTTCAAAATATGAAGATAGCTGTTGTGTCTTCTTATTTTTATTGATGTGTTTGATTCTGAAGGATGGCATTTTAGGTGAAGCAAAAAGTAAGCTAAAAGCTCAGGGAAAGGAAAGACTTTTCATAAAAATCAGAAAATAATGCTATTGAGTGATAGAATGACGATTAACAAAGAATTTGAAGACAGAGTAAGGATTGTTCCTAATGTAATGTTATGGCACTTAAAGCTCACGAGTTATGTGGAGAGAATGAATTGAACTATAGGTCAGCTCTGTATGCAGTAACGCTGCTATTTTCCAGAACAGTAAAGAATGGAGAAGGGGAAAATCCAAACCTTTGTAGAAATGCCAGGTCTGAGATGCCTAGAAGGCTTAAAGTAGACATATTAAGAAAACATTTGCACATATGAGCTTGAGCTATAGGAGATAAGTCTTCAGTCAGAGATGTAAATTTGCATGACAAGTTTGTAGATCCTAAATAATACTACAAGTTCATCAGAAAGGATAAAGAATTAAACAAAACAATCTAATAACTACCTGGAGTTGGAAGCATTGAAGGAGAACAAAAGTAAAGTGTATGGCAAGAGACTTGGGATGGAATCATCAGGACAGGAAGAAAAGATGACATGCAGGTAAGAGAGGTGAAGATATCAGGGCTCTCTCAAGAGGCTAAGAAAATATGAAAAAGGCTCCAACCATATGGAGATGTTGGTGTTCATGAAGTCAGCATTAGGTTATGGCTGTTATGAGGAAATATAGGAAAGGTGAATGATTTTTGCCCAAAAATCCTTCTCAACACCTCAGTGGCAAAACAAATCTTTGTTTCTGATACTATTGTTGAATAAAAGGATCCATAGCTTCTTAGAAAAGTGGAAATCTCTACAATATATGAGGTAAATATACAAGATAAGCCCAGAACATGGCATAGGATTAGAAATAAGAAAAAAAAATAAAGGAAATACGTCTAAGGGATACAAAACCAACTGAAAGATCTGTAATAGTAAGAGTTATAATGATCTGAGAAATTAAATAAAGCAATACAACCTTATTAACCAATGTATTACACTTCCATGAGTTCATATTAAGATAAAATATTGAATAAATCAATAGGAGAGGTAAGAAAAACTTTTCTGAGATTAATTCTGCTAATTTCAACCTGAACATTCCTCCACAGGCTTATGTTGTGAATGCTTTCTCCCCTGCTTGTGGTGGTGTGTTGAGATGTTCTAACACCTTTAGGAGGTTGGGTTTAGGTGGAGTAAGACTGTAAGGTTATAACCAGCCCCTGCCTTCTCCTTTGGTCTGTGCTTCCTGGCCTCTTGTGATACCACTTGCCTCTTCCACTGCTCCTGCCAGTGTGAGCTGTGATGTTCCACGATGGTCTTTCCCCCATGATGGACTAACAAACTCTAAACCTGTACTCTAGAATAAATCCTTTCTCTTTTTAAAGTGCTTGTTCTTTTGGGTGCTTTGGTCACAGTGACACAAAAGTAACGGGTACAAATTCCAAGTAATTTGTGGATATATTCCACACTTACAGAAGTAGAGCCGAACTATCACCTCCTCAAAGCTGATTACACACAGAAATGTCTTTCTAAATAGTGTGGTAATAATGTGGAATGGGTGGGGAAAGGAAGTATTTACAGGAACCAACCTGACAACAGCTATCTGAGCTAGGGATTATGGTTGACATCAGTAGTGATTTCATGTTGATAGTACATTCACATACTATTTGATTGATGAAAATGATACATCTTCTCTGTTGTTTCCCTCTTAAAATCTGTGACACTAGTGTGACATGAGAAAAGCATTAGAAACTCTCTTTTAGGAGGTCATTCTATAATATAGTTAATTAGAGAGCTGGGGAGATGCCTCAGTAGTTTAAGGCATTTGCTTGCCAATCCTACCAAGCCTGAATTCAGTTCCCAAGCCACCCATGTAAACCAGCAACAAAAAGTGGTGCAAGCATCTGTTCTTTGTTGTGGCTAGAGTCCCAGGAAGTCCCACCCTGCACACACCTAACTAAGTAAAATTTCTATATTTTATTTATGTAATTTAAGAGTCAAAGAGTGAAAGAGGGAAAGAGAGAGAATGAGGAAAAGCAGCAAAGGGCATCTAGCCACTGCAAACGAATTTCTAACACACATGCCACCTTGTGCATCTTCTTTTATGTGGGTATCAAACTTGGGTCCTTAGGCTTTGCAGGCAAGTGCTGTAACTGCTGAGTCATCCCTCCAGCCTATAAAATTAAAAAAAAAAAGGCTGTCTAGTACTCCTCAAAACTTTCAATATATCAAAGTCAAGAAAATCCAGACACAATTAGCATCAAGACAAGAATAGAATACATGGCAAGCCCCAAGACAGAAACGATGTTAGGGAGGGGCTGAGAAAATATGAATGAGGTATGGTTATCATGTAGTAATGTTGCCTCAATATTGGATCAATAATTATTACAAATATACCATATTAATGCAAAAAGTTAACCCGAGTAAAGGGTATATGAGACTCTGTACTATCTTGGCTATTTTTCCATATATTTGAACGTATTCTGAAAGTATGTGCAGTTTAAAATTACATGTCAACATATCCCTGCTTAATAAATAAGAAAGCAAAATACAGAGAAGGAAAGAGAATTGGTATGGGGTTGGAAAGTTAATAGGTGTCAAGGAAAATGTTTGATTTTCTTGCATCATGCTGTACACATTTACAGTTGCTGCAGCTAAAATAGCAGGTTTGCCTGTGTTTGCTTTAATTTCAAAGGGAAATAAACTTCTTAGTGCTTGGAGAAATAAAGGCCCATTTAAGAAAACCCGAACAAGATTATTCTGGAAGAACCTAAATAATGAATCAGTCTGATTCAAAAGACACTCATTATTAAAGCAGGTGTGTCTGAATGCAACAACCATGAACAGCATGAATATTAAATATACATTTACTCAACAAACACCAATGATGTACCCAGCTTCATGAGAGGAGAGAAGAAAAAAAGTCCAGGGGTCTGCACCTGATTTAAGAAAAATAACATTTACACCCCAAAAAATGAAAGTTTAGGAGATGGGGAGATTGCTCAGTGGTTAAAAGCACTTGGTTGAAAAGCCTGATGTTCCTGGTTTGAATTCCCAGCACCCATGTAAAGCCAAATGCACCTAGTGACAGTATATATCTGGAGCTTATTGGAAAAGGCAGAAGCCCTGGTGTGCCCATGTTCTTTCTCTTGCTCTCTCTCTCTCTCCCTCTTTTCTACTTCTTTTGCTTTCACTCTCACTCTGTCACACAAAAGAGGAATCATATCCCATGCCCAAAGTCCTGAGCCATCAGGTAGCTTCAAGATCTCAGCAGAGAGGTCAATTAGGATGAATAAGGAAAAGTTTTTTTTCTCAGAAAGATTCAAATGTAGCTGGAAAATAGAGCTTGCATAAAGAGTAATCAGAAAGAAGCATTACTTGGATAGAGTTACAGATACATAATTAAATATTTTCACTATTCATCCTATTTGAAGTACAGAATATATTTGTGCATTTAAATTTTGCTCAGTTTTGATGACTTAAGGAAAAAAAATATATATTTGTGTATAGTTATAATATTTTGCTTGTGATTTTAAAAGTTCAAATATATGAAATAATCCCCAAACTCAACTTTCATATAGTTTTTTAAATTTTTTGTTTAAATTATTTAAATATTTTGTTCATTTTTATTTATTTATTTGAGAGCAACAGACAGAGAGAGAAAGAGGCAGATAGAGAGGGAGAGAGAGAGAGAGAGAGACAGAGAGAGACAGACATACAGAGAGAGTGAGAGAGAGAGAGAGAGAATGGGTGTACCTCCAGCCACTGCAAACAAACTCCAGATGCATGCAGCCCCTTGTGCATCTGGCTAACGTGGGTCCTGAGGAGTTGAACCTCCAACCGGGGTCCTCAGGCTTCAGAGGCAAGCCCTTAATCACTAAGCTATTTCTCCAGCCACAAACTCTGTTTTTTTAGAAAATATACATCCTTTACACATATCTATTTAACATATCATAAAGGGTATAACATTTATATTGAAATCTTTTTATGTACATTAAGTATATTTCTTGTCTCCTCTTTTTGTCATTTAATCATGACTACTGAACAGCTTTTAAAATTCAGTCAATAACATTTTACTGTATATCTCTGACTGTACTCTTAAGTTTCTTTGTTCTGCATAATTAAATGCAAATTAATTTCCTGATTTGAGCTAATGTTTAAAAATTCACTGAATTTGATGTGGTTGGATTAGAATAAATCACCTTAAATGTCAAGTACTCTAGCTGAACTAATTGATAATGTATGTGCATTTATGCCTTGCTGGCATATTTACCTGGTTTGTTTCGTCTTATAATTTAGTATCGATTAGGACCCTTTCGAATAGCTACATGATGACAGACACTGATATGTCAACATTTAAACTGAACTTCTTGCACAGTTCCATATACAAATAGAGTTTGGGATACGATTCCTTAACATGATTTGTTCACTGAGAGCATAAAGAGAAGAAATCACTTACTTACATTAAACAGCAGCCTCTACAACAAGAAAAAGTGGCACATAGTCTGTAAAACAAGACTCATATTGATTTACCCAATGGGTGATTCAAGTCTTGACAGGAGACATATGGAATATAGAAATACTGTTTTCTAAATTGATTTAACATAAAATTGGACCCATTTTTGCCAAAATTTTCCAAATAATTAGAAATGCAAATATTACATTAACCAGAATTTTCTTAACTACAAAAAAGGGAAAAAAAGTGCAATAAAGCCAATTAAGTTACTAAAAACTATTCATTTATTAGGATGTGGTACTGGATAAAGGGGAGAAACCTTATATTTCAAATTGAGAAAGCTGGGAAGTTTCATGATGTCTAATTGGTTCAGAGGAACTTTATACATATTTTTTTTCTTCAGTTCTTTTCAAGGTTGAGTTGAAAAATCAAGAAATTACTATATATTGAAAAGTCTCTTACTTCAGGGTTTTCGTCTATAACTACCAAACATAGATCTTTCCCAGAAATTTTTACTAATGAGGTTACCAACAAGTAAAAACAGACTATGCATTGCTCTGTATAATTTCCTGTTTTAAGCAGTAAATTCAATCAAGCCTTGAGAAAACTTGGAATTAGTAAAAAGCTTTCCCTGCATTACTATCTCTCATGATTACCAAGCCATGCTTGGGCTACTTCTCTATGGCATTGTGAACAACATTCTCATTCTCAGACATTCACTTGGTAAATGAAATGACCATATTCTCTCCACATGCAATGTGTATCTTATTGGTACTTTTAAAGTGCTGAGTAGATTACACAGTGGTGATTAATCAAGCAAATCTCAGCTTTTATCTCTAAGTAATCAGAAGAAATCAGGACTAGTATTAACCCTGCCTGGGCACCCACCTGATAATATGCACAGCTCGCAGATAATCGCATCTTGTGCTGGCAAGCCTCTCCCATAAACTCGTCTATAACTATAAATAAAATTCAAAGAGGAAGCCCAGAAAGGACAAAGGTAATAAGTCCTTTTGAAGATGAAAGAAGACAGATGTCAATTTAAATCATGCAGTACAGATGACAAATACAGACAGGCATAATCTGTAATATAAGTCAATTTACAGTATGTTTCTTTTTTTCTCTTTAAGAAATAATGTGCCATCTAGAGTAGTTGAAATATCATCTGTTAAATAAAAATACCAATTTGTTCCCTGCTATGTGGGTTATAAATTGCTTTGGCATAGTCACATGTTAGCTTCAAATGTCTTTATTGTATTGTTTTCCAATACTTCCAAGGAATACAGGACATTTGTTCAAATGTCTCCTTATATGATTATGCACCCAGAAACCTAAACTATGCTTATACCTTCCATGCCAACAGAAGAGGGAAAATATCCAATGGAGCCTTTAAAATGATTGCCCTGAGAAGACTCCAAAAAATGAATTTTTTTGTCTTTTTAATTTTGTGTCCTGATGACACTAAGTTCAATGCCTTAATACAGGGGAGGCAATTACTTCATTTTTATTAAGGAAAAAAAGCGTCTTTGCAAAGATAAAGGAATCTCCTGCCTAACAAGTGTAGAATCCTACATTAAAGCAGTATAATGAAGTGCTTCATCCAAAAATAATCCAAATAATCTGATCACAGAGAAATCATTGAACAAAATCTTTAACATTTTAATTTTTGTATCATGTGTGCTTGTATTATGTGGGCACCTCTATGTGTGTGTGTGTGTGTGTGTGTGTGTGTGTGTGTGTGTGTACCAGAGGACGATGCCAGGTGTCTTCCTCTTTATTTGTTTCTGCATTCTTTATTGAAACAAGGTTTCTCACTGGACTAGGAGCCCCAGGGATTCTCCTGTCTCCAGCTCCCAAGACCCGGGATTCCACACCTGGTACTGATAGGGCATTTGGGGATTTGAACTCAAGTGCTCACGCTTGCATAGCAAGTGCTTTACTTAGTCATGTTCCCAGCTCCTAAGCCACATTTCCAAAGCACTGTAAGTTATATCTATTTTATTTCTATGAGTTTTATATATCACAAATCTTTATTTTGAAATTTTCATTTCTATATTTTAAAATTATTCACCTCATATTACCCTCTCTTAATGCTCTCCCACCCTGTCTGAGCCCCTTCTTCCCAGTTAGTCCACTTCCTACTCTCATCACACACACACACACACACACACACACACCATCTCTCCAGCCCCTCGTCTGTTTTTATTTAACCCAGTAGGTATAATTAGGCTTGTTTGCATGAGCATTGTTAGGGTGGGTTGGGAGTTCTTTACCAAAGCATGATCGATGTAAGAGTGGCTATAACACTGAAATAAATGCCTCCCCTACCCCCAGCAACCTGTAACTTCGATTAGCTTTGAATGGAGGGGTGGGTCCTCATGGTCCCCTCTCACATGAAGTATGGAATGCAGAAAGGCTCAATCTTATGTGGATTCTGTACCATGCCTTTTGTGTGCTCGTGGGCACAGTAGCCATGTCATATCTGCAAGACTACATTCCAGCTCCTCCTCCCTGTTGTTCTCTGGGCCTTGATGAAGTTGTCCTATTTATAGCTGAGCATACAGTGATCACTTATTCTCAGCACACTGGTCAGTTATGACTGGGGATTAACTTCAAGCAACAAAAGTTTCTCTATCAAGATTGGGTATAAACATAAAGATTAAGAAGACACTTTGGCTACAGGTCGATTTAGCAAAACAACTTGATAGATTCTGTTCCTAGTGTCTGTGACTTGTGAATCTTTTGGGCATGTTTATAGAAACAAATAAGAATTCCTTCCTATGGAATGGACTTTAAATACAATCAGAAAGAGGTTGTTTAGCCTTAAAATAGTCACACCACTATTTCATAAGTAGACAAATATTGCCTTACAGGTTGATATTGTAGATCTCATAGCCCAGAGCTAGGTAAAATGTTGATGACTTTTGTCCCCCGGCAGACTAAATAGCAACTTCCAGCTATGAATACTAGCAAACAGAAAGAAAGCTTTCTGCTCAGTTCCAGCTTTGTTTCTCTGTGTCCCGTGACCTAAATGTATGGTGTCTGCAGCAATGAGGTTTTAACATTTGGCTCTGGTGGGCAACCATGAGCAATAGCAGTAGCTTATACTGTTTTGGGTGCCTTTCAGGTGTCCCTCGACAACTACTCACAGGGATGTATATTATAGCTGGTGCTGGGAATTTCATTTAATAACCTACGGATAATGGGGCAGAATTACCCAACAATGCAGGGTACATTTGTTAAAACAAATTTTTAAGTTATAGTTTTTAACTAGCTTTTAAAGTAGTAGGCTTTTTCATATATCCTTAGTTTTGGTTAAACCTTCACCATCTCATCCTTTCCCCAAGTCTCTGCCTTCTTCTCATTTAACTTTTTCTATTAAAGGCACTATTGTTTTCTAAAGATATTCATCCAATTATACAGATAAGTTAAATAATGGAATAAAGAAAAAAATAATTTGGGCTGGGTGTGGTGGTGCATGCCTTTAATCCCAGCACTCGGGAGGCAGAGGTAGGATTGCTGTGAGTTCAAGGCCACTCTGAGACTACATAGTGAATTCCAAGTCAGCCTGGGCTAGAGTGAGACCCTACCTCAAAAAACCATAAGTAAATAAATAAAATAAAAATAAAAATAAAAATTTGGTAATACTCATGAGTGTAGTTTTAAATATGTAATAATCACACAAATGATAGGATTGAATTCAAGCCCCAATTAAAAGAGTTTGTTCTATTTGATTTGCTAAAACAAAAAGAATGTTCATCCTTCAAGCATATAATAAGATCCAGTGTTGGCACAGAAGTGTTATCAGTTTTTTTTTTCAATTGTTCCATCTTTTTTTCTTTAAGGAATACTATATATAATTGAGGTTGCCAGTTTGGCCATGAGTAGATTATTTTCTTACCTGCCTCCTCTTAAATGTCCTCAACCTTCTATTTCTTTATTATTATTGTTATTCTTAGTTTTGTACTCAGTGAGTATAGTCAAGTTGGTACCATTGTTAACCTCCTCCCTGTTCTCCCCTTCCACAGGGACCCTTCTTGTTGGGGTATATGGTCATGCATTGTGGGAGTATCCATCAGTTATGGGTAGGAGGAAATATCTCTGTGTATCATGACCCAGTGTGTGGCTCTAACATTCTTTCTGTTCCCTCTTCCTCAATTTCCCTGAACCATGTTGGGTTCATTTTAGGTCCGCTTCAGTGATGAGGTTTGGGAGCCTCTGTGTCTCTGGATATCTGGTTTGGTAGGAGTTGATTGTTCTCTGTGTCTATCTCCTTCAACCTTGTGCTGGTACCAGGTTCACTAAGAAAACAGCATTCTTGCTTATTTCCCCAATTTTTCATAGTTTCAGCTGGGGACTTTTTGAGGTACGATGGGTTGATTCTCTCTTAAGGATCTGCATTTATCTGAAAAAGAAGGAGATTCTCTGAAGGAGAGTAAAGTTAGCACCAGATAAATAGAATAACCCTTATTTTTTTTTATAAAGAATTTAATAGGTGTAGGCCCTTTTCTAGCCCATGATTGGTAGAAGCTTGATAATGGAGAGTGGGCTCATTTTTGGACATGGTTCTGACTTGTTCCCCACCTCCAGCTATGGGTTCCGTTCCACTGAGCAGATCAGTTAGCCAAATCAAGAGCAGTTGGTTTCTCACCATGGTTGTGCACCACTATTGCACTTATGTGAACATCACATCAAGTTGTTTGCTGCTAAGTAGGTTAGAGCATAAATTGCTTGGATAGATATAGGTCATTTTCCCCCAGTTGCCCATGTAGAACCTTTTGACACTAGACGTGCTGACTGTCTGGGGACTGACTCTCTTCCAGCTTCTGCCATGTCATTCCATTTTATGTTTCAACCACATAAGGTGTCTTCAGGAGTAGGGTCTTGCCACTAACCTTTGGTGGGTCATAACATACTCTAATAAATCTGTCTTCTTTTGGGAAACCTTGTAGGTCTCTCCGATCAAGATCTCATTGTGGATGATAGCCACCTGCTGGTACTGGGAGTTACAAGTCAGTGCCCAAGAAGAGAGGGAAGAAAAAGATAAGTGTTATAAAAGAGATAGAGAAATGAGAGAGAAGAGGGAGAGAGAGAAAGACACAGAGAGAGAGAGAAAAACAGAAAAAGATTAAGGTCAGTGTTCCTCATAAACTCTTTAGATTTCATACATCACCTTTTGTGTGTCAGGCTTATGTGGGACCTGGAGAGTTGAACATATGTTCCTAGGCTTTGCAGGCAAGTGCCTTAACTGATAAGCCTTTTCTCCAGCCCCATCTTTAGATTTTATACATCATATTTCCTGATGCACTGGGACTAAACACAGGAAAGTATGCAGGGTGTCACTGGGAAATTTTTGCCTCATTTTCTAAGCTTTAATGAATTTCTCAATGTAACTATAGGCTTGGAGATGACTAGAAGCCCAGGTCATGGTCTGCTGTTATCTGGGCTTATCTACTAGCAAAAGCAATCAGTGGAACATGTGGACAACCCTCCCCCCACCCCATAGCCTTCAGAGCATTGAATTTCCCACAAATGCTTAACTTATTCTTGGTTATAAGGCTTAGAGTAGTATTAATTTAATCATGGGAAATTTAAATAGGGAACTTGGGATGCTAGCTGATAAGTAATGCTGTTTTGAAGGGGAGTCATTGGTTTCTCATTGGTGAAAAAAATGGTCTATTGAGGAGGAATCTCAGAGAATGTATTTTCTGTAGGGAAGTTTTAAAAGTGATGGGTCAAAATGTTCCCTGTTGAGAAGGGGAAGGGGCACCAGCAGCAGAGCGATCAGAATCCAAAGCAAGCAGAAAACAAGCAAAGAAACAAACAAAAACAAGATCAAAATCTTTAGCTGCATGTGTGTGCCCTTTTGTTTTATTATTCACAATTTTCATATATACATGTAATTTACATAATCTCCCCATTTCCTTTTTTTGTCCCACTTCCCCCTCTACCTTCCATTAAATCTCTTCTTTCTGACTAGTCTCTCTTCTCTTCTCTTTATTTTTTGTCTTCCTCATCCCTAGAAAAATGTTGATGGGCCTGATACATCCTTCAGGTCCTATGCAGATCATGACAGTGGCTATGAAGTCATGAATGTAACTGCTACTTTGTGTCTGGAAGGCAGCTTTTCAAAGAACTCTTTCCCATCCTCTGGCACCGTTCTTTCTGACATCTCTTCCACAATGTTCCCTGAACCTTGGAAGGTATGGTAGTGTGTGGTCTTTTGACAGCCAGCACAGCTCTCCTGAAATCTCTTAAAATCTGCTCTCCACCATTTATTTTTTCTGAAAGCTTAGCTCAGCTTCTTGGCAGTAGCCATAGCAAAAAAGGAAGTAGGGTTGCCATCTTTCAGTGAGCCAGTGTTTTCCCTTCCCAGACTGTCTGCTCTTCTGATTGGTACTTTTCACTGTATTTTCAAGCCCCCAGTTAATCAGGTCCACCAGGACTTAGAGAAACCCATGTGAAGAGCCTGAGACTCTGGGCTTGAAGAAAGAAGAGCCTCTTTGCCAGCCTTGGGGACAAAGTTCCTAAAATCCTGGAAGAAATGCTTCTGCCTTTGTGACGTGTTAGACCCTACTGAGCCTTCCTCTGAGACCCACCACTCTGCTTCTTGCTTTTGTAAGGCCCCTTCTTACTGGCAGTCTGAAACTTGTCACTGGTTCAGAGCTGCCATGGGTGATACTGACTTCTTGGTTTGCAACAACTGCCACCAAGAGTCAGAGCTGCATCTTCCACCTTTGCAGCATCCTGCAATACACAGCTGAGATATATTCCAGCATAAATAAATCTTCCTCATCTGCCAACTTCATTCTTTTTTTTTTTGGTTTTTCGAGGTAGGGTCTCACTCTGGTCCAGGTTGACCTGGAATTAACTCTGTAGTCTCAGGGTGGCCTTGAACTCATGGCAATCCTCCTACCTCTGCCTCCCGAGTGCTGGGATTAAAGGCGTGTGCCACCACGCCCAGCTAAGCCACTTCATTCTTTTGGTGGAGAGACCAGAACCCAGAAGAAGAATGAAATGTTTTGCTGGGCATGGTGGTGCACATCTTTAAAAACAGCACTTGGGAGGCAGAGGTAGGAGGACTGCTGTGAGTTTGAGGCCACCCTGAGGCTCCACAGCGAATTCCAGGTGAGTGTGGGCTAGAGTGAGACCCTACCTCAAACACACATACACACACACACAATGGGATGTTTCACTGTGACTCTAAGCAAACTTTGATTCAAATAGTTCCTCCCCACACAGGGACAAGTGCATGTGCCCTGAGGTAAAATTATGTGGACTTTCTTCCACAACATAATATATTTCCTCTGTTTTCAGTGTCTTCTGTTAGGAAATGGGCTTTATAGTTTACCCATATAAAATGGTCAGAGAATAAATATTGCAATTATCAAAAATGTGTTTTATAGTTTATAAATTTTAATATGATAATAAGCTATTACTACAGCAATTACAATTTCTCTTATTTAAATTCGACATTCAGGCACCTAGGTTGAAAACAGAGAATGAGAGAGAGAGAAGAAAGAAAGGAAAGAAAGAAGGAAAGAAAGAAGGGGTAGAGAGAAGGAGGGAGTTCTAGTCTCACTATAGATAAATATAATGAGAACATGAAAATAGAAGGGCAATTATATAACTGAGCTGACTCTGCTAAAGAGCGGATAAACGCATCATTCTGGGATTTCAGCATTGTGAATAATTTACCTTTCATTTCTCCAGAGCTTTCACTTGTTTGGTTTTTTTTAAACATTTGCCTATGATTTGGAAATGAATGCACCTGAGACAAAATTATTTAGACTTAGAGAAAATTTTGCTATCTAATGTGAAGAAGTACTCTTATTCTCTCTGTGCTTTCTCCTTTCATACATATATATTTCATGTTATTTTATTCAGCTTGTATAAAGATAATATATTAGGTATAAAATTCCATAGTGTGGATTGGACTTTCTAGCCTTCCATTGCTGTGACAAAATATATGATATACTTAACTTGAAAGGATGAAATGTTGACTTTGTCTCATGGTTTAGAGGGTTTCAATCCATGGTCATTTGTCCCACTGCGTTAGGCCTGTGGATAGGACAGTGCATCATGGCAGGGGAGCATGGTGATAGGGGGCTCCTCACCTCACAGCAGTCTGAAAACAGAACGAGAGGTGTCTATGGATATGGAGCATTCCACAATGACCTAATTTTCTCCAAATGGACCCCATTTCCCAACAGTTCACAATCTTTCAAAAGCACCACAGTCCAGAGACTAATAGCACCATGGAGTAAGGACCAAGTCTTCCATATGTAAGCCTTGGAGAGACATTTCATATCTACAGTATTGGATAGATATATAGTAAGATATATTTAATCATGAACCTCCTTCAGACTTGTTTCTATTTAATGATAGGTAATTATATATATATATTCTAATCATATATATATATATATATATATATATATATATATATATATATATATGGATAGTTCCAAAATGGTATCCCATGTACACAAATTTGAGCAAAAATAGAAGTCTTCCTTTTTATGCCAAAATATACCCATCCTCCTCTTGGCTCCTTTATTGAGCACTATTTTTTTTCTTCACCTTTTAAATCATGTTGTATAAAAAGTCCGTACCTTCAAAAACATGAAGTCCAAAAATAAGAGGACAACTTGCATTGAGGAAAAATTAAAACTAAAACTTGTTCTTCAAGGAAACCAAAACTATTTTGGCAAAAGTGTTTCTAAAACCATTTATGGAGGGAAGAGAGGTCATTGGGGAAGTGCCTGAATTAGGACATAGACTGTAAAGACAATAAATTTCATAGCAATCCATGGGAAAATAGAGTGAGGATGGAACAAGGAAACAGCCCATTCCTATGTATTAACAACAGCTTAGATGCACTTTTCTAGAGAGAAAATAAATGCTACATCCTTTAAACTAAACTCAGTGTCATGTCACAGAGTATGGGCATCTCTATGATAGTTAAGAGACACACTTCAATCAACTCAAGCACCGGCTGACCAGTATCAGAAGGTGAGCAGATAATCACATGCAGTTAGTACCACCAAAGCCATTGAAACATCAAGGTTTTAGGCATTTTATTAGCAATAAGTCATCTGATTAATGTGGCTGTTGCCTTAAATATGGAGTGCTGTCATTAAAATGGCAATTTCCAATCCAAAGACCAATTTGCACAAAGGTATGCTTATTGTGAGGGCTTTTCTCTCTGTTAAAACTACCCAGGATGCCAACTACAAGAGGAGGTCCAATTTCTTTAATAGATGAGCAAGGTTTAAAACACTCAATTAAAAGGCTAGTTGCACTTTTATTGTACAGAAATAAAGGTCTTTTTTTATCCTTGGCCTTGTAGAAAGCAGTGCCGGGATTAGGGGAAAATAATATTTTTCTTAAGATAACTCTATCTTAAAATGCAAAGATTGTTTCTTTTGGTTAAATCAAATGAGCCTCCATGCGCCATCATGCTCCTCCAAGGAGAGGCCGCCTCATTGATTCTGCTGAGCAGTTTGTCCTCTCACCTTTTCAATTGGCTTCTGAGTCCTGGAATGACATCTGCACTCTTTATGTGTGGAATGTAAGTGAACTATTGAGCCAGATCACTAACGTGGAGGATAGAATGCTCAGAAGTAAGCATTTCATTTACAAAAATGCACGTTATCTAATGCAATAAATGATGATAGTGTGTCTTTAGGCCCTGGTTGTTCCATCATTTGGGAGAATAATAAAGACTTTTCATTTTCTCTCTTAGATCATAAGTGCTGTTATTAGTGCCGTCTCAGCGTTAAGCCAGGTTGCAAGCTGCTTATTCTTCAAAATGAAGCTGTATTTTTTCAGTTTAATTGCTTTTCCAGGAGCATTATTAACTTCCATAAGGGGAGAGAAAAAAAAGCAGCTGAAACAGTGGCTTGGTATATTTGAAACTAAAAACAAAAGAAAAAACACATTTCAAATCTCATGCAGCAATACTGTACCAATTATTGAGAATATTATTAGGGAATATCCATAGTGAGATAATTATAGATGAATAATTTTCTAAATACCAGGTGTGAGAACAATTTAGATTTTTTTTTCTTTTAATATTCCAAATAAAGTATTATTCTGCTGTCCCAAGAGATCTGATAATGCCTTAGCTCCTTGGATGTTTAAAAAGTACGTCTTCAAAAACATTACACCTGAATCAATCATTCAATTCTAGGCCCATCCTTCTTAATGTCTCTCAGACTCATTGTTTTGCTTTCACAAACCTCTGCTCTGTCAGAACTGGGATGTCTGCCATGACATTCTTCTCCTCCCCTCTGCTGCCTTCCCATTTGCCAAACCAATCATTCTTTTTTAAACTAAGTCAGTTCTATGCTATTCCCCAGGAAATGTTAAATCATTGGCACACATTTGTGTTATAAAGAAGGTTAATTCTAATAAAAGGATAAGCAACCCTCTGATACATCTCCTTTGGTACATTTAGTCTAACCAAGCTGCTAGATGTCTGAAATCTGTTAAGTAGCACCGTAGAGCAGGATTGAATGCTAGATAGGGAAAACACTAGATAGAAAGAGTCATATGCCTAATTCTAAAGATGTTTTGCAAAGAGTAGGAATCTCAAATTTCATGTTGATGCCTATAAAAAATAGCATAGATAAGGAAAACAACAAGAAAGAAGAAGTTGACGTTATTCAGGCTCTTTTCTTTGCACCTCATTGGTTGTACAGTGGATTTTTGAGTGAGTGGTTATAGTAGCAAAGAAAGCAGCCCTTGATCATTGACTCCTGAGTCTCAAGAGCAGTTTCCTCTCATGTATGATCCAGCTCCCAGCTGTCCACACATGAGAGCCACACTGTTCTTCTGATAGAGTTTGATTCTTCCAGTAGGCTATCAAGGCGCCTGATGGAAAGTTTCCTAACAAAGATGCTAAGCTATCCAAAGACCTAGTGCACACGTGCTAAGTGTGCTTCTGTTTCTTCTCCTCAGTGCCTACATACTGCTGGAAGATTCACAGACTATCTCATCACAAATGAGCATAACTTGGCTTTGCCCCAAGGAACCCACTTTAAGGCAAAGGAGTGACAGCCCTGATGTTTTTGTGTATTTTGTTTTGGGTTACACAAAACTATAGGTGAAAATGACCTTGAACTTCAGATCCTTCTGTTTCTGTTTTCTGAAGGGTCCCTGACAAATTTTGTGCACCACTGGGGAATAAACTCAAGTCTTCATGCATGTGAGGCAACCACTGTACAACTGAGCAACATCTCCAAGCCTGGACACCTGATTTTTGAGGTTAACTAGGATAACTATAAAAACACCATCCAAAAGTCACTGCCCTAAACATGTATTAGTAGTTCTCTTAAAATTTAAGGCTGAGGGCTGGAGAGATGGCCTAGCGGTTAAGTGCTTGCCTGTGAAGCCTAAGGACCCCGGTTCCCCAGGTCCCACGTTAGCCAGATGCACAAGGGGGCGCACGCGTCTGGAGTTCGTTTGCAGAGGCTCGAAGCCCTGGCGCGCCCATTCTCTCTCTCTCCCTCTGTCTTTCTCTGTGTGTCTGTCACTCTCAAATAAATAAATGAAAAATTAAAAAAAATATATTAAGGCTGAGACTGAGAGACTAGGGAAATGGTTCAGAGTTTAAAATTGCATACTTGCAAAGCTTGTTACCCTGGGTTTAGTTCCCAAGCCATCCACATAAAGGCAATTGGGCTTTATGTGCAACTGCAAGGGACCTTTGCATGTGCACATGTGTGTGAATATGCATATGCACAACACTCAAATAAATAAAGACATACACAAAAATAGTTCAAGTTTAAAAAAAAAACATTGTTGAATCACCAACTTGGAGAGCTCATAGAAGGTGCAGTATCATATGGGAAAGATAACTTTAAAATACACTTTTAATTATTGGTTTGACAGAGATAAATGGGGGGGGGGAAGACTTGGGCATACCAGGACCTCTTTCCATTGCAAATGAACTACAGATACATGCACTACTTTGTACATCTTGTTTGCATGGGTATTGGATAATCTCTCATGGGCCGGTAGGCTTTGGAAGTAAGTGCGTTTAACCACTGGGCAATCTCCCTAGTCCCTGTACTACATAGTTTTTAAACTGAGGTCATAACTACAATAGTAAAAATTAAATTACTATTGGAAAGCAAGATGTGAGTGTTGGAGTTTCTATTCTCACTATCAGTTTCACTGATCACTTGAAGTATTAGGGCTTGCTTTCCTTCATTAAATGTATAATTTGTGGTTCCAGGTACCTATATTCTCAGGTGAAAAACACTTCTACTGAAATGCATAGCCAGAGTCCCAGTGAACTGAAAGCTATACTCAATGCTGAAAAATAAATGGGAAGGTCAGCACATAAGGAAATTAGTGACAATTCATTTGTGTGTGTGTGTGTGTGTGTGTGTGTGTGTGTGTGTGTGTGATTGTTTGTGTGTACCTGAATGTATGACCTTATGAAGAGGTCAGAGGAAAAGTTCAGAGTCGGTTCTTGCCTTCTTCCTTTTCTGAAACAGAGCCTGTCTTATTGTTTGCTACTGTGAACACCAAACTCTTTGGCCCATGAGCTTTGGGCTTCTCACGATTCTGCCTCTCTCTGCTGGAGCATGTTGGGATTATAGGCATCCAGCTTTTACATGGGTTCTGGAGATTCAGACTCTGCTTATCATGCTTTTAGTATTTGAACTATTGAGCAACCTTATCTATTTTTATTTTAAGTAACAATCATCATATACTAATGGCTGGGAGAGAGGTTTTGCACATAATGATCAAATTCCAAGACTCTCTACAAATAGACCAATGCTACAACTTCAATATGATGAGAACTGCTTCTCCATACCTGGGGCTTCTTGGGGTTGAATGTCCACTATTCCACTCAAAAAGTCATTGGACGAGTGGAAGTATAAGTCAAGGGGTAGGGCAAGTTATAAAAATGGTATAAAAAGGCAGATATGTTGTAGTTTTAGGTACACTGAAAAACTAGAAGAATTTTTTTCTGACAACCATCCTTTGACAACTTTCTCCTTTGGTTGTTATCAGTCAGAATAATGGAGAGACTATATCCAAATGAAGTAAACCTAACAGAAGTGATGGATTCTAAGGGTCTGAAGATTGCCTGTCATAGGAGTTGTTGGTGTGCATCTGAGTGGAATGGGTTCATGTACCCATGTTGTAGCTGAACATTCATTGTGCTGTTCCCTTCATAACTGTTGCTACTTTGTAGGTTATTAAAGATACATTGCTAAATTTTCATTGTTCTTAAATAATGCATGTTTTTTGAGTATTTATAGTGAAGCCTCCTCTTGCATTATCCCCGGAAGGAACTGTGACAATTTGAGGCTCACATAGGATGTAGGAATTAGTGCCCAAAGGAATGAGATGGACAGGCACTATTGAATAACTAGATCTCCATGACAGTTTCCACAGGGATCTGCTTTAGTGAAGATGTTACAGGCAACCTCTGTTTGGAAAGGTGTTTTTAAAAGCACTTTGACCACATAGTGGGAAGGAGAGTGTCACTGCCAGACAGGACAGGCCATAGGGTTGCTCTGAGGTCCTTTGCCTCTGACTTCTTATTACTATTGAATGATCTCCATTTGTATTCAATTTTTTTTTTGTTACTGTGCTAAACATCGTGCTATTTCCTTTAGAGGTGAAATAGTGTTATTTTTATTTTGCTGTAAGGAAATATGTGAGTCCAAGATGCTGCCTATATTTTTCTGGAAATATCTTTAGTAGATCAAAATTGTGTGAAAAACAGCAAGTGATTTTGGAACAATTAACTTCCACATGAAAAAAAAAATACATTGAGACATGCTTTTCACAAGAATTTACTGAAAATAAATCATTGACCTAAATGTAAAGCAAAAACAACCATCACACACACACACACACACACACACACACACACACACCACTAAACCTCTAGAAGATAGCATAGGGGAAAAATATAGATGAAGTTTGTGAAGATAATACGTTGTTCAAGATAACATCTACTACAAAACTAAAAAATATGCTATGCTGGACTTAATTAAAATTGAAAATCTCCTATCTGTATAAAACACTTTCAGGAAAATGAAAAGATAAGCCAAAGTTTGGGAGAAAATAGTTGCAAAACAATTATTTTCACATAAGGGAATATCATATATAATATCCAAAGAACTTACAAGCTCAACAAAGAGAAAGCAAAAAATAATAATGTAAGAGCTGAACAGAACCTTACCCAATAAAATAGGTGAATGCAAACAGGCACATGAAACAATGCTCAGTATCAAAAGCCATTAAAGAACTATAAATAATGCAGTGAGGAAACTCCACTGCTGTGGTAGTTTGGATGTATGTTCTCAATAGACTTGGATATTTTATTAAAGCTTGTATCTTGGGTCTCAGCCATGTGGCTGGAGGAGGAGGTGTCACTGAGGGTGGATTCTGGGTTCCAGTACTAAGGTATGTTTGGGGACCCAATCTCATTTCCAGAGAAGTCTGAGCTCTGCTGGGGACTTTTCTCTTTCCTGCTTTTTGGTATGTGTGCTCATGTTAGTGCTGCTGCTGGTGGTTTTGCTTGCTGCATTTGGTGTTTGGTTGCTGCTTGGTTGTGTTCTCTCTTCTTGGATGAATGGAAGCAGCTTATTCTGCCACTGAATACGCAAGCTTGAAATAAACACTTTCTTCCCATCAACTGTGTCTGGTTTGGATGTCCACCCCAGCAATGTGGAGCTGACACAGACAACTATATACCTCTTAGGATGGCCACATTGGAAACCCTGTAACCACTAAATACTGGTGACAAAGCTCAGAAAGGGAAACCTTCCTCATTGCTGGTGGGAACTTAAACTGATGTAGTCATTACAGAAGACAATCTACATAACTAGCTGTACTCACAATATGATCAAGGCCCCATGGTACTTGGTTTTCACCCAAATAAGCTAAAAGCTCATGTCCCTAGAGACAGCTGTCCAGAAATGTTTATTGTAGCTTTATTCCTAACTGCCTATGACCTTCACTATGTGAATGGATAAAGTGTGAGTCATACAATGTATTATTATTCACTTTTCTAAAGGTGTAGAACATTAAGCACATATTAATAAATGTAAGGAGATATTAAAAACCCTCTACTGTAGGATCCCAATTATGTGGCACTCTAGAAAGTACAACTGTAGAGACAGTTAGCAGATCAGTGATTTTCAGGCATTCAGGAGAGGAAGGGATGTATATTCCCAGCACAGAGGTCTTTCAGGGCCACAAACTATCTTGTATGAAATTATAATGGTCATATATGTCATTATGCCTTTGTCTAAGCTTATAGAATTTACAACTTCAAGTGTACACTGTAATAGAAACTATAGGCTTTGGATGATATCCATGGACTAGTGTGCAAGCAATAATTACAAAAAAAAATTAACAATATCACACTAAGGATGGATGTTGGCAGTAGGAGAAGTTGTACAATGTAGGGTCAAGAACCATATAGAAACTAAACATTTTGCACATATTTGCTTCCTTTATAAAGCTAATTTTACTAAGAAAACCTGGTGAAACAGATTCTGAAGGTAGCTTTTAAAAAACACACATTCTTTATTTATTATTACTTATCTCTGTTCTCCCTAAGAAACAATGCAGGAGTCAATAAGAAATAAGAAATAGGGCTAAGGAGCTTGCTCAATGTTTAAAGATGCTTGATTGCATCTTCATCAGTACCCAAATAAGGAGGACAGATAATCATTTGCAAATGAAGAGACCCTGGAACACCCATACACCCCCACATCTACCACACACATGCAGATAACTTTCTTAAAATATGTATGCCTGAAATTTTTGGCTTTAATTGTATTTTTAAGTATAAGCCTTATGATATTAATGCAGTATCTCATGTACTTTTATACTTATAAAAAGTTTCAGTTTTCATGGGCTGGAGAGATGGCTTAGCCTGCAAAGCAAAAGGACCTAGTTTCAACTCCCAAGGATCCATGTAAGCCAGATGCACAAGGGGCACATGTATCTGGAATTCTTTTGCAGTGGCTGCAGGCCCTGGCACTCCCATCTTCTCTCTCTCTCCTTGTCTATTTCTGTATCTCTCTCTCTCTCTCAAATAAATAAATAATAGTAAAAATATTATAAATATATATTTCAGTTTTACTTCATACTTTATGTTATAAAATTCAGCTCAGCCACAGAATGTTATAAAGCATGGAAGATAGCAAGTATATAATAAGTATACAACTTATATATTTCAACAGAGATTGAATAATTCAGTTTTCTTGCTCAAGTCACAGGTGGGTATGTACTAAGTCTGGATCGCTAAGCTTACTTAAGACATATGTATGCTTTTAAAAAGAGTTTAGCATTTTCAAATTTCAGAAATGTTAACATTAATTAAAGACATACTCCAAGTGAAAAGGATTTCCCTTAGATAGCATATGTTATAGTTCAGCTATTTTTGAATATTGTAAAGAAGTTTCATAATGACTACTTTCTGGAGTGTCATATTGTTTCTCAAATTGCTGGTCTGATGCCAACTGGTGTGATTTGCTGCTGTTTGTTTCCTATGTCTACAGGAAATGTCAGGTTCTCTCTAAATTAAGCAATTTAATTATGCAACTGCCTCCTTCACCATGGTATCAAGTATTCTGTGCCATTATATTGCAGATAATAGGAAAATAAGAAGTAACTTAGTTTTGAAGTCACCATTACTTATTTCCCTCATTCTTTCAGATGCTTTTATTTGTGTATGTATATACATAAAATATACATATGAGCTCATGCATACATTATAATGGTAGAATAGAGAGAATTTCTACATACACTACTTAAATGTATATTGTCGACATTGAAGTGATGACTATTTATTGAACTCCTGCTATGTGTAAGTATATCAGAAGATATTAACCACTTAATGGGGGAAAAGATATGGCTCCTTTCTAAAGGAATAGTTTAACATCTTGGGCAGGATGTAGGAGATTACAGGAGACACTGCAGAACTCAACTGCTTCACAACTATAATGTCACCATCCTTGGTACATCAAAGAAATGATGGAAGACAAAATTAGAAAAGGCAATCACACAAAGTATATAAAGCTGTATTAGTAATGTATTCTATAGGAAAACAATATTGACTTTCCAAGGAAACTAAACTAAACAAAATGGAAAATAAACCCCAAACTCAATTCTAGACTGGGAGAATTACAGCTGCATTTATATACTTTTGGAGTTGATTTGGGTTCATTGTGTATTTGGTGCAAAGGCTTCCCCTTTGAAATTAACAATTCTGGATCAAGGAACATAGCCAGTGTAAGGTGACCATAGACATAGAAAGATGGACATAAATATGCTTGGCTTTCCTCCCCTCTGGGGTGACACTGGGTCCCCAAATCAATTTTGATAGGAAGCCAAGAGCAAGATGGGTGTGTGAGGTTTATACAAATCCTCTGTTCAGAGCAGAAGTTTCAAGAGATTAAAGAATCAAGTGGACCTGGAGTGTAACTGGAAGATAAATGGAATCACAAGGTTCAAGAATATGAGAGCAAGCTGATGATATCATCCCTTGGCCTCAATTATCCAAATGTGTATTTGGATTTTTTTTTTTTTTTAAATTTTAGAGAGAGAAAGTGAAAGAGAATTGGTGCGCTAAGTCCTCAGCCACTACAATCAAACTCAAGATGCTTCCGCCACCTAGTGGGCATGTGTAACCTTGTTCCTGCCTCAGCTTTGTATGTCTGACTTACATGGGATCTGGAGAGTAGAACATGGGTCCTTAGGCTTTGCAGGCAAGTGTCTTAACCACTAAGCCATCTCTCCAGCCCTGGAAAAATTGTTTTGCATATTATAAGATCTCATTATTGGAATTGTAACCAAAATATAATACCATTCAGTACAATATCTAACTGCTTATTTATCTAGAAAACACTAAGCATATCTTTGGGGATTAAGTATAGGTATAAAATATATTTCTGGCAGAACTGGAATACTTAGTTGAGATTCTCACATATATTCTCCAATTTTACTTTCCTTTTAGAATCAAAGCTCTAATTTTATCTCTTATATTTTGTGCTTGTTTATAGTGGTTGTTAAGTAGTTTTAATGTATGTCCCCAATAGAATCAGTTGTTCTATTAAAAACTTTATAACTTAGATTTCCAGCAACCTAGTTGGAAATAGTGTCATTAGGGGCATATCCTAGAGTCCTGCCCAAAGGTGTGTTTTGGGGACAGATCTGAATTTTAGCCCAAGATATGCAGAGTTCTTGAGCTCTGCCTGGGGCACTGATACTTGATGTTTGGAGGTTTCTTTCTGCTTGGATCTGTAAAAGGGAGCTTGCTTCTTCTGCCATCAAGGAAACTTCTGCTTGATCTGTAAGCCTGAACAAAATACCTTTATCCCATAAACTGTTCTACTGGGAAGTTCATTCCAGCAATGTGGAGCTGGCCACAACAGTTATTAACTTGAAAGGACCCAGAATCACCAGTGAAGGATTGTATAGATTAGCTGAGCCTCTAGGCATGCCTGTGAGGAATCAGCCTTATTAGGTTAACTGAAGTGGGAAGCCATTCCTTAACTGTGAGCAGCACCATTTCATGGGCTGAGGTCCTGAACTGCAATAAAAGGAAAAAAATTAGCTGAGCACCAGTATCTGTGTCTGTTTCTTGATTATAGACGGATTGTTATGAGCAGCTTCTTCTAGTTCTTGTTGCCATGTGATAGACCTTAACCTTGAAGAGTAAGTCAAAATAAACTCCTCTTTCCTTAAACTGATGTTTATTTGGTATTTTGTCCTGAAAACATAACGAAAACAGAAATTTGTACCAATTAGTGTCAATTGGGTCATTCGGGAATGTGAAAGAGTTTGTAACTTTGGGCAAGAAAAGCCCTTGAATATCATAAGCAGAGATGTCTGGGTCATTCTGGTGGGAGCTGGGAGACAATACCGAGTGAAATGTGGGCAGTGGAAAGTTGACTCATGAGAATTCAGAGGGGAGCAAGGCCTCTATCAAGAACTAACTAGAGGCAGTTCATACAGCATGCTGTCACCAAAAGTGGCTGCATTCATCTTATATCCTGAGAACTTGAAGGACACAGAACTCAAACATAATGGACTGAATATAAATAATATTTTATTTCATAGATAAAACTACAGAGATATCAAAATGAGTCAAGTTCTACATTTAGTAAATGGAAATTTTAGTTTCCACTTCTGAATTCAAGTTTTTTTCAAATAGTATTATTTTAGAGATTAGTTTGACAGAATTAATTATGATCATAGAGTTATACTGATTATTTCCTCTTTCTGCCACACTCCTATTCTGATGAATTGTGAGCAAGCAGGTGGGAGCAATACAATATGAGTGATAATGTCTATTAGAGTAGAGAATGTGAAATAACTATGAATAGATTTTATGGAGTTACCAGTGTTCCTTTAAACCCAATATGCAACCTCATGGCTTCCTTGTTTTCTAATCTATCAGAAAATTGAAGGCTCTAAAGTAAACAGGATCATATGCAACTAATAAGGGTAGAACATTTAGTTCATGCATTCATTCTCCCAGAAATATAATGTGTTCTTATAAATACTGAATGAAAAGAACAATGACAGAGAAGGGAGAAGAAATCACTTCTATTTCACACCTAAAACATGGCAGCAGGGCTGGAGAGATGGCTTAGCGGTTAAGCGCTTGCCTGTGAAGCCTAAGGACCCCGGTTCGAGGCTTGGTTCTCCAGGTCCCACGTTAGCCAGATGCACAAGGGGGCGCACACGTCTGGAGTTCGTTTGCAGAGGCTGGAAGCCCTGGTGTGCCCATTCTCTCTCTCTCCCTCTATCTGTCTTTCTCTCTGTGTCTGTCGCTCTCAAATAAATTAATTAATTAATTAATTAAGAAAAAAAAATAACATGGCAGCAAAAGGAAGGTGGTAAACAGGTTGGAGTCCCTGAGTTCTAATTTGCCTTTCCTGTCACTGACACCTTGACCAATGTACTGCAACTTTTAGTATTCACACTATACCTATCTAAATGTCTCAATATAAGAATAAAACAAAAAGCAAAAAACACTTGTTCACTAAAGAGTTATTGAGCATCTGATCTGTCTTAAACAATATTCTAGGTATTACAAATGAAGCAGAAAGAAATAGTGGACTCTGGGATCTCCTTTTGTTAAAGGAGACAGTCTACAATATTGTGAAATTATCTTTCAGATTGTGATAACTTCTATGAGGTGTTCTAGTCCTTAGGATGAAGTCTCTGAGATGACAGCATTGCAGCATGTTCCCAGTCCAAAAGTGTCCACCAGATACTGTTTTTTTGGGTTTTTTTTTAATATATATAGTAGACAATGGATAACCTGAACATAAAGGGAAATGAAATTTATGCAAAATCCAAGCACAAATGTTCTGCATGTTTTAACCACATGTTCTGAACTTTATTCACAGCACCTGACAATCTTTCTTCGGGATGTAATATACAGAGAGGACCTTTACCTCCACCCTGAGAGACAAAGATCAGCACAAGTACCTTGAGTATCTTCTGTTTAAAGGACCTCTGGCCATGCTCTGTTGTAAGTCATCTACAAGATCTTATGAACAGAATCAGGAATCAGTTTGTAAATGTGGTAGGTTCTTAGAACACATTTTTTGAAAAGACATGACATTGTCCAAAATACCAGGTTTCCATACAACTTATTTATATCCTCTTAGATGTTGATTAGCCCTCTCTCCACCTTCCTTTACTCACCCGCCATGAGCTTCCAGTAGAGCCTCCTCTATCAGTCACCATTCCCATCTGCAGGCATAGCTAGAATTTAAAAAGCCTGCTGACTTTCAGGTAAGATGGTGGCATAGGAGCCATGCAAATCAGCCTAGGGAAAGATTTAAGCAAAACATCAGCAAAATACACTCTTCTTCTGAAAAGTCAAGGGGTATAGGTTATTCTTACACACACAGCAGAGGAGAAGTTGGAGAGACCAAGATCCACCAGAAAGGAGAAAAACAGCCCCAGCCACAGGATCTGTGCACCCACCGGGCACCACCCTGCCAGAAGCGCTAAGCAGCAGCAGCAGAAACCAATCAAGGGAATTTCTCAATTTCATCAGCCTCCATGCAAAATTAAGATAAAAGAAGTAAAGATAGCTGAGATCAACAAAAGAGCTACTGAAAGGGATACAGGTGGAAATGCATGGGCAACTGCCGAAGTCTGAACTCTCCTGTCCCCCGTCATCAGAACTGGTAACCTCCAGCATACAACCCCAGTGGCAGTGCACCCAGCACAGATGATCAGAACTCCAGCTCTCCAGCACAACATAGAGGGATCAAGGTGGACACTCCACATTGGTGAGATTGGAGGCCACCCCAAAAGGTAAGGAGTCAGACTGACCAAAAAAAAAAAAAAATAGTACATACCCGCAGATGGAGGAGCTAATCTCTCTTTCCTTGTCAGAGCAGGTTATATACACTATATATTTTTTGGTTGGATTTAACATTTTCAAATAAACTGTAATTGGGGGTTGAATATTATTGCCTTTGATGCATTCATATTTATAGGGCCCCTGTCTTTTGCTTCTGTCATTATTGGGGCCTGGGTCTGATCCAGATCCAGGTTGACCTGGAATCCAATTCAGAACAGAAATCTCTACCTCCCAGTTGACAAAATTAAGGATGTAGAAACACACACACCCTTCAGAAATTTGGCATTATAAGACTATCTGTTTGTTTTAATCCCCACAATTCCATACATTGTGCTGGTTTTATTGACTGTGTATGTTGCTCAGTTGAAGTTTAGAATTTGCCAGTAAATTGTTCCACCCAGTCCACTAGAATACTTGTTTAGCAAGCAAACTCAACACCTAGGATTACTTCTGAGGCTGGATTGGGGGACAAAAGCTATGCCTGGCACCTTGATCTCATATCCTGAGGGTATATATAGGTGGATTGCTGCCTCTGGAAACAATAGAGTTAAGTAGAAAACCCAAGCATCAAATCAATTTAGGAAGCAAAAGTTGCAACATTATAATACAAGAAACGTAAAGAATCAAGACAATACAGCCCCAACAAAAATTATAAATCTATCAAAAACAATCACCAATGAGAGTGTTTTAGATGAAATGCATGACAAAGATTCCAAGAAATTGATGGTATCTATGCTCAAAGAAATCAGAGAAGAAATGAGGGGTATCAAAGAAGAAAACAAGGAAATTAAAGAAGAAAACAAACTTCTGAAAGAGAACAAAGGAAACCAGCTCAATAAAATAAGGTCATTACAAGACATGAGTGAGGAAATAGAAAACTGAGGAAAAACCAGGCTGAAATCCTAGCTCTAAAGAACACATTCAGTGAAATTAAAAAAAAAAAAAAAGGAAATGCTCAACAGTAGAATGGAAAAAGGAGAGAACAGAATATCTAAACTAGAAGATCAGATAGCAGACCTAATACAGTCCAAGCAAGAGAAAGACAAACTAATAGCAAGGTATGAATGAAATTTCAAGATATCTGGGATACTATGAAAAGAACAAACATAAGAATTCAGGGCATAATAGCAGGAGAAGAATTTCAATCCACAAGCTTAGTAGGTTTTTTTCAACAAAATCATAGAAGAAATTTTTTTCCCAAATTAGAAAAGAAATTCCAATGCCAATACAAGAAGCTTTTAGAACATAAAACAGACCAATCCTGGAAAGAACCTCTCCTCGCCATGTTATAATTAAACTACTAAACACACAAGCCAAACAAAATATATTGAAAGCATTTAGAGAGAAAAAGCAAATCACCTACAAAGACTAGTCTATCAGAATTACTGCAGATTACTCAACACACATTTTAAAAGACAGAAGGGCTTGGAATGATGTATTCAAAGTTCTGAAAGATAACAACTGTCAACAAGATTACTTTATCCTGCCAAGCTATCTATCCAAATTGATGGAGACATAAGGACATACCACAACAAAAACAGACTAAAGGAATTTATGACAACTAAACCAGCTCTACAGAAAATACTTGAAGGAATTCTTAATGATTAAGAAAATGCAAAACACTCACAGGAGAAAAGAGAGAAAAATCAATCACACTCAAATAATAATCAAAAGAAATGACTAAAGAGAAAACAGAAAACCCTATAAAATAAGAAGAATGGCAAGAATAAATGCATACCTTTCAGTAATAACTGTTAATATCAATGGCTTCAATGCACTAACCAAAAGACACAGGCTTGCAGACTGGATTAAAAAGCAGGATGCTGCCATTTGTTGCCTCCAGAAAACTCTCTCAATAAAAGATAGACCCTGTATTAGGGTAAAAAGATGGAAAATGGTATTTCAAGCAAATGCATCTAGGAAACAAGCAGGTGTTGTTATCCTAATATCTGAAAGGATAGACTTCAAACCAAAATTACTGAGGAAAGATAAAGAAGGTCATTTTAGTGCTCGCTTCGGCAGCACATATGCTAAAATTGGAACGATACAGAGAAGATTAGCATGGCCCCTGCTCAAGGATGACACGCAAATTCGTGAAGTGTTCCATATTTTTTTTAAAAAAAAGAAAAAAAAAAAAGAAGGTCATTTTATACTGATTAAAGGAACACTCCATGGGCACTGACCTGTGACCCCCACTACCAGTTTGGGCCTATCATCCACAATGAGCTTTTGATCAGAGAAACCTACAAGGCTTCCCAAAACAATGACAGACTTCTGTCAGAGTACTTGATGACACACCAAAGGTCCATGGTAAGACCCTATTGCTGAAGACACCATATGCAGCTGACATGTAAAATGGAAGGCATGGCTGGAAGCCAGGACAGAGTCAGTCCCCAGACAGTCAGCACGTCTAGTGCCAGAAGGTGCTACATGGGCGACTCGGGGAAATGACCAAGATCTGTCCAAGCAACTCATTGTCTAACCTACTTAGCAACAAATAACGTGTTTTGATGACCACACAAGTGCAATAGTGGCACACAGCCATGGTGGGGAACCAACTGCTCTTGATTTGGCTAACTGATCCCTTCAGTGGCACGAGACCCATAGCTGGAGCTGGGAAACAAGTCAGAATCATACCCAAACATAAGTCCACTCTCCAATATCAAGCTATCATCAATCATGGGCTACAAGACTGCCTATACCTATTAAACTCTCTATCAAAAAGTGTTATCTCAATTTTCCGGGTGCTAACTTACTCTCCATTGGAGAATCTGCTTCTCTTTTTCACATAGACGCAGATCCTAAGGAGAGAGCTGCCCCAACATACCTCAAAAGGGGCCCGACTGATACTAAGGATAATTGGTGAAACAAGCAAGGGTGCTGTTTTCCTGATGAAACAGATACCAGCACAAAGGGGAAGGAGACCAACACAGAGAAAATCAACTCCCATCCAATCAGAGAGCTAGGCCCCAGAGGCCCCCAACACCTCAGCACTGAAGCAGACTACAAATGAACCCAACATGGCTCAGGGAAATTTTGCGAAGAGGGGGCGGAAAGAATGTCAGAGTCACATGTTGGGTCATGATATGCAGAGACGTTCATCATACCAATAACTGTGGGCTAACTCCACAATGCACGACCCAATTACATCAACAAGGAGGGTCCATTGGGAGGGGGTAGATCATGGATGAGCCTAAACAATGGTACCAAACTGCCTGTATTTGCTGAAAAGAAAACTAATAAATTAATTTTTTTTTAAAAAAAAGTAACACTCCACCAGGAGGATATTACAATCTTAAACATATATACACCTAACATGGGGGCTCCTAATTTCATCAAAAAAAAAAAAAAACAAAAAAAAAAAAACACCATTACACTTAAGATCACAGATAACACCAAACACAATTGTGGTGGGTGACTTCAATACCCCACCCTCATCAACTGACAGATCATCCTGCCAAAAAATAAACAGAGGGACATCTGTATTAAATGATGGAATGGAACAAATGGACCTAACAGATTTCTACAGAACATTCCATCCAAATGCTGCGGAATATACATTTTTATCAGCACATGGAACATTATCTATAATAGACCATATATTAGGACACTGAGAAAATCTCCACAAATACAAGAAAATTGAAAAAAATCCCTTCTACCCTATCTGACCACAATGGGATTAAACTGCAATCAGCAGCAAGAAAGTTACAGAGCAAACAGAAACTCACAGAAATTAAAGAGTACAATATTAAATGGTGAATGGGTCATTGAAGAAATCAAAAAGGATATCAACAAATTCATAGAATCAAGTGATGCTGATAATACAACATACCAAAACCTTTGTGACACAATGAAGGCAGACCTAAGGGAAATTTATAGATCTAAGTGCCAATATTAAGAAATTATAGTTCACAAATAAACAATTTAATGTTTAAACTTAAGGAGTTGGAAAAAGAAGACCAATGCGAACCAAAAATCAGTAGACAAGAATAAGTAATAAGGACTAGGGTAGAAATTAATGAAATAGAAAAAAACTCCAAAGGATCAATGAAAGGAATAGCTGGTTCTTTGAAAGGACAAACAAGATTGATAAGCCCTTAGCAAATTTTAACAGAAAAGAGACAAAAATTAAGAAGAATAGATACCAAAGAAATTTAGAAAATTACAAGAACATACTGTAAGAATATATATGCCTCTAAGTTGGAAAATCTGAAAGAAATGGATGATTTCCTTGATTCATATGACCTACTAATATTAAATGAAGACAATATAAGCCACTTAAATAGGCCTATCACAAGTAGGGAGATCCAAGCAGTTATAAAAAGACTCCCAACTAAAAATGTCCTGGAAGCTCAAGTGAGTCCATGGGTGAATTTGACCTTCATGGAAGAACTAACACCACTGCTTCTCAAAAATGGATATGGAAGGAATTCTACAGAACTCCTTCTATGAAGCCAACATCACCGTCCTACAAAAATCAGACAGACAGGACAATAAAACAAAATTACTGACCAATCTCCCTCATGAACATAAATGCAAAAATTCTGAACAAAATATTGGCAAACAGAATACAAGAATATATCAAAAAGATTATTCACCCCAACCAAGTTAGCTTTATTCCAGTGATGCAGGGATGGTTCAAGATACACAATTCAATAAATGTAATACATTATATAAATGGCCTAAAGGACAAAAATCACATGATCATCTCAATAGATGCAGGAAAGGCATTTGACAAAATCTGCCATCCTTTCATGGTAAAAGTATTACAGAAACTGGAAATAGAAGGAACATATCTCAACATAATAAAAGCTATTTATGACAAACCTAAAGCCAACATAATACATTCTTCACAGAAATAGAAAAAAAAATCCTAAAATTCATTTGGAAGAACAAAAAATCTTGAATAACCAAAATGATTTTGAGCAACAAAAATAAGGTTGGTGGTATCAACATACCTGATTTTAAACTATATTACAAAGCCATAGTAACAAAAACAGCATGGTATTGGCACAAAGACAGACATGTAGATCAATGGAACAGAACAGAGGACCCAGATGTTAATCCAGGCAGCTACAGCCAACTGATTTTTTGAGAAAAATGCCAAAAATATTCACTGGCGAAAAGACAGCCTGTTCAACATGTGGTGCTGGGAAAACTGAATACCTAAATGTAGAGAGATTGAAAATTTATCCTTGTATTCCTACATGCACAAGAATCAAATCCTAGTGGTTCAGGGACCTTAATATCAGACCTGAAACTCTGAAATTGCTCAAGGAAAAGATAGGGGAAACCCTTCAACATATTGACATAGGAAATGACTTTATGAATATAACCCCAATTGCTCAGAGAATAAAACCACTAATCAACTACTGGGATATCATGAAATTACAAAGCTATTGTATAGCAAAGGACACTGTGAATAGAGAATGGGAGAAAATCATTGCCAGCTACACATATGACAGGATTAATATCCAGAATATACAAAACACACACAAAAAAACAGAACAATAAGAAACCAAACAACCCAAATTAAAAAATGGTCTATGCAACTAAATAAAGAGTTTTAATCAGACAAAACACAGATGGCATATAAACGTCTAAAAAAGTATTCTACATCCTTAGTCATCAGGGAATTGCAAATTAAAACTACCTTGAGATCCCATCTCTTTCCTGTCAGAATGGCTACCATCAAGAAAACAAATGATAAGCCGGGTGCTGAGAGTTCGAGGCCACCCTGAGACTACATAGTGAATTCCAGGTCAGCCTGAGCCAGAGTGAAAGCCTAACTTGAAAAACAAAAAACAAAAAACAAAAAACAAAAAACAAAAAAAAAAAAAAGAAAGAAAGAAAAGAAAAGAAAAGAAAAAGAAAACAAATGATAATAAATGTTGGTGAGGATGTGGTGAAAGAGGAACCCTTTTACAATGTTGGTGGGAATGTAATCTGGTACAGCCATTGTGGAAATCAGTGTGGAGGTTCTTGAGACAGCTAAAAATAGGGATATATTCTAATGACTCTCCTCACTACCTTAGAGATACTTGCACAACCATGTGTATTACTGCTTTATTAACAATAGCTAGGAAATGGAACCAGACTAGATGTCCTCAGATGAATGGATAATAAAGATGTTGTACCTCTACACAATGGAGTTCTATGGAGCCCCAAAGAAAAATTAAATTATGAAATTTGCTGGAAATTGATGGATCATGAAAGGAATATATTAAGTGAGGTAACCCATGCCCAGAAAGACAAAGGTCACATGTTCTCTCTCATATGTGGATCCTAGCTACATATGTATAGACTTATGTGTCATCTGGAACCAAAAATCAGTAGCAGAGGTCCATAAATTAGAAAATGTCTATAAGGGAGGGAGGAGAGGTAAGGAGTTTAGGGGATGATATTGTATATATGTAAGTAGAAGAACAGATTACAATGAGGGAAAAGGCCTAAGCAAGGTACGGGGATTGTATAAAAGAAGGGAGGGGGGTCCATCAAAATTCAAGATAGTCTAAATAAGACATATGGAAATCTACTTCCTTGAATAGTGGAACATCCAGAAGTCATAGATTATTACTAGAAAAATTTCAATGCCAGGGATGGGATACCTTCCAGTGAGTTGTTGGCCATGGAGATCCCTTTTGCCTATAAAACATTACAGGCTATTGCCAAAGCCCTTGGTTTCCCGTGAGAAAGAGATGATCAGACCCTAGTGCTGAAGACTTCACATGCCTGAGTAGCAGTCACTGAGAAATCAAGCTGGTGATGAGCAGAAAAGAGTCTCCTCATATCCCAGCCAACTGAAAGCTGGAAAAGCTGCACTGTATGCAGCCGTATTGGAGACAAAAGTCATCAGTGGTGCAAACAGTGGACATTGGAAGCCTTGAGTTTGGCCACACAGGCCAAATGACTGAACGAATCCAACAGTGGCATGTCTACTCTAGGGGAAACCAACTGCTCTTGAATTGGTCTGAAGGCCCACTCTGTGGGAGGGAATACATGCCTGGTACTGAAAACCTAATCAAAAGCCTATGGCAGGGGAGGTCATAAGCCTTAGGGGTATAAAGCCTGCTCTTGTCTGGATAAATGCATATATTACTCTCACCAAATTGCCCTGAAAGCACTACACTTAATGTTCATACTCATATATTAATGCTACTCTCACTTCTGGTTAGAGAAGTTTCTCTTTTCAGATGGCAATGACCACTGGGATTACCCAAAAGGCAACATAGTGCTGAGAAGAAGGGACGGAGGAGTGTAAAGTACTGAAACATCTCACACCCTACAAGGTTCAAGGTCCATTGCAGAAGAGGTGATGAAAAGAATGTAAGAGCCAAAGGAAGGGTACCGTTCCTTATATACAACTGTCCAGACAGAAATTTGCCTTGATATCCAAGACCTTGCAGTGCCTAGGAATAACTACACAAGACTCATAATAGGCAAAAAAAAAGATGATGATATCAAATTAAAAGAGAGGCTAATAGAGAGAGGGAGGGGTATGATGGAGAGCAGAGTTATGAAGTGGAAAGTGGGGGAGGGAAGGGAAATACCATAGTTTGTTGTCTGTAAGTATAGAAAACATCAATAAAAATGTATACATATTAAATAATTTTGTAAAAGTAAAAAACTGCATACACACACACACACACACACACACACAAACATACACACAAACATGCATGTCAAGGACCTGACAATAGGATGGATGGGGAAGGAGAGGAGGGTTCAGATGGGCATGGGTGACACAAAACTGGAGCCAGATGACAATGGTACTGTAAAATTCTACATCCTAAAAGACAGACTAAATGGTTGAACCTTCATCAGGCCCTTAGCAGGAACACCTGAATCACAAGGCCCTGGAAAGAGCATGATGAACACTGAACTTAATCTTCTCCTGATTCTCTCTCCATCTCTTTTATATTACTTATCTTTTTCTTCCTTCTCTTCTTGGCACTGACCTGTAACTCCCAGTACCAGCATAGGGCTAACATCCACAATGAGCTATTGATTAGAGAGACCTACAAGGTTTCCCAAAAGAAGACAGATTTCTTTAAGAGTACTTGAAGACCCAACAAAGGTTAGTTGTAAGATCCTACTGCTAAAGGCAACATATGCTGTTGGTACATAACATGGAGTGACCTGGCTGGAATCTGAAAGAAAATCAGATCCCAGACAGCTCATCTAGTACCAGATGCTGCTACATGAGAGACTAGGGTAAAATGACCAACATCTGTCCAAGCAACTCATGGGCTAAGCTACTCAGCACCAAACAACATGATGCAATGCTCACACAAGTACAATAGTGGTGCACAGCCATGGTGGGAAACCAACTACTTTTGATTTGGCTAACTGATCTGCTCAGATGAATGGAATCCATAGCTGGAGCTGGGAGTCAAGTCAGAACCATATCCAAAATGAGTCCACTTTCCATTATTAAGCTCCCACCAATCATGGGCTATAAGAGGCCCTAAACTTATTAAATTCTCTCTAAAAAAACAAATTCTATCTCATTTATCTAGCACTAACTTAACTCTCTGTTGGAGAATTTGCTTCTCTTTTTCAGGTGGATGCAGATTCTGAAGAAAGAACCAGCCCATCACACCTCAAAAGGGCCCCAGCTGAAACTAAGAGTATTTGGGGAAGTAATAAAGAGTGCTACTTCCTTGGTGAACCTGGTACAAGCACAAGGTTGAAGGAAATAGACACAGAGAACACTGAACTCCTACCAAACCAGGTATCACAGGCTCCCAAGACCTCATCAACAAAGCAGACCTAAAATGAACCCAACTTGTCTCTGGGAAGTTTGCAGAAGAGGCAGTGAAAAGAATGTTAGGGCCACACATTGGGTCATTATGCACAGAGACATGGCCTCTTACCCATACCTGATGTCTAACCCCACAATGCATATCCCCCCTCACATTCCCCAATGAGAAGGGTCCCTGTGAAGGGCAGAGTACAGGGAGGAGGCTAATGATGATACCAACATGACTGTATATACTGTGTACATATCCACTAAAAAATTGTTCAGTGTATTTAAAAATGAATATCATTATCTTATCTGCATATTTATACTCCATACGTATTAACCTAGAATGTTATAGTAAATATATGTTTGCTTAGAAAAGATGTTATGTAAGAAGTAAATGGAATTATTTAGAAGACTCTTCAAAATAAATTTATAAAATTATAATTGATTTTTTACTCCAGAAATATGTATGCTTTATCTAGATTAAAAAAATTGGAAAATTACTGAATATCTGTGCTTAAAATACCATCAATGCAATATCCTGTGTTTCTAGACTTGGTACATGTGTTTTCATTGCCAGGTACATGGGAGACTGTGGCAAAAGGATCACAAGTCCAAGTCTGTCTGGGCTACAGAAAGAATTCAAGGCCACTCTGGCCTATTTAGTGAGACCCTATCTCAGAATAAATAGTAACAGAAGTTCTGACTATACATCAGTGGTAGAGAACTTGATTCACATGGTCTTGGTACTGGGTTTAATCCCCGAGGACACCAGGAGGGCTGTGGAGGTGGGAAGAAAGAAAATGAAAGGTAGTATGTATATTTAATACATTAGTACATATATCAGTGAATCCTCTGATTAAGGTAGAATACATTTATGAGCTTTGTGGGTAATAATTGAATGGTGAAATTCCACCAAAACTATCAGTGATTTTCTTTCCACTGAGAGGATGTTAGCCAATCCAAGAGCAGTTGGTTACTCAACATGGCTGTGTGCCACTACTGCACTCGTGTGAACATCATGTCAGGTTGTTTGCTTCTGAGTTACTTAGAGTTGCTTGGACAGATGTTGGCCACTTTTCCCCCAGTAACTCATGCAGTGCCTTCCAGTACTAGATGGGCAGCTTGGGGACTGGCTCTCTTCAAGATTCTATCCAGGTCTCTCCATCGTGCATGCCAACAGCTTATGCTGTCTTCAGCATGATTCTGTGTTCCATTGTCAAGCTCCCACTAACCTTGGGCTATAAGAGGGTCTACACCCTTTAAATTCTCTCTAAATTAATAATGGTTATCCCATTTAACTGGTGCTGACTTCATTCTCCATTGCTTTTCTTTTTCAGCTGGGAAAGGACTTGAGTAGATAAACTACCCAGTGCACCACCCTGGCCCCAGGTGAAACCACAGAGGAATTGGGGAAGTGAGCAAGAATGCTGTTTTCTTAGTGATGGATATAGACACTGAGGATACTTAATACCTACCAAACCAGAGATCCAGAGGCTCCTAAGTGCCCATCACTGAAGTAGATTTAAATGCTCCAATAATGGCTCAGGGGATTTTGCTGAAGAGGGGCAGAAAGAATGTCAGAGCCACAAGTCGAGACATTTTGCACAGAGATATTGTCTCTCCCATCCCATAATACATGACCCACAATCCCCATGGGGTTGACCTGCATCCCCAGGGAGGAAGGTCTCTTCAGAAAAGGAGCAGGGAGGAGGAAAAGGATGATACTAACATGTGTTGTTTACATACTAAGTATGTTCATATCTAATAAAAAAGAAAGAAACAGCATTGACTGATTGCCTTTACAAAAGAAAAGCAGAATATTTGAGGAACACGAATCATAACAAAATTCAAATGTTCTCTACTCTAAAGGCCAGTAAATTTCTGCAAAATTCCCTTCAATGAAAATGAGATTTGTTCATTTTCAAAGTGGAAAACTAATGCCCTAACAATTCACACCCTGCCATCTGGAGGTTCTGGCTTGATCTGTCATAGAGGATGGGAGCATTTCTAAACACATTGGCTCAGACATCTACCAATGACATGAGGGTGTGGAGAAGCAGTCATACTTGCCTTCTTTAAGAATGATAAAAACAGAAAATAAAGGGACGTAGAGAAGAATACCAAAGCTGTGACTATGAGGAACTAGTGTTAGTATGAAGTTTCAAGGAAATAAATCCCTTCCTTTGTTGGCAAAATAATTTCCCTGACCAGTGTCCATTATTTGACTTTATACATGTATCCTTGACTACCATGCACAACTAGAAATTATTATAAAATTTATATTTTGCAGGGAAGGAGGCAGGATAAAGTTTGTGTTTACTTAAAATATAAGTAACTTTTTTTGGGCTGAAGAAATTGCTCAGTAGTCAATGCACTTGCATGTGAAGCCTAAGGACCCAGGTTCAATTTCCCAATACCCACACAAGCCAGATGTGCAAGGTGGTGTTTGTGTCTGGATTTCTTTTGAACTGGTCAGAAGCCCTGATGTGCCCATTCTCTTCCTCTTCCTCTCTCTCTCTCTCTCTCTCTCTCTCTCTCTTTCTCTCTCTCTCTTCTCTCCCCCCTCTCTATCTGCTTTTCTCTCAAATAAATAACTAAATAAAATATTTTAAAATATATAAGTAAACTTTCTAAAAGCCAACACTGAAACCAAATATATTTTCACTTTTTAAAGTATGACTATATATACAAATGTACAGATATATAAAGGTACACCTACCTTACTTGGAAACTATACATACCACATAATATAATAGGCATTGATGATGAAATATTTAACCAAAAATCACAATAACGTAATACAGAAATCAGAGATAGCTGTTTACATTCTACTGGTAAAGACCCAGAATCTTATTAGGTCCAAAATCTTTAGCAAGTTTACATAATTAATGAATGGCAGAGCTGAGCTTTAGGCTATCTGATGCTAAAAGCCATGTGATTTCTGAATGGCTGCATTTCCCTGTGAGGACTACATGTCTCATATCTACTTTGTCCAAGTTATCATTTCATTTGCCTTTCCCACTTAGATGGATCCGTATAGGACAACATTTGTAAACCATGACTATCCCAGGTAAATTGGGACATGTAATCACTCTATCAGTGTGCAATAGATGTGTCTTCACAGTGTATGATGAGTAGAATCATATCATATATCTAACCTGTAATGTTCTTCTCAAGAATGTGAACTATTCCCTAATCTGCATTTATAAAATGTAGTCTTGCATCCAATTTGCAGGAATTATTCATCACAAATGGTTGATTTCCTGCTTTTCCTAAGATTTATGTAAGTGACTCAATTATAATCAAGAAACAGCAGTATATGCAGTTCAACTATGCAATCACCAGTATGGATCTCAAGCTCTGATGGGATGCTGCTGATATTATATGCAAGCTAGAAAAGAACAGAGCAAATGAAGTATTTGTACTTCACTGTTTCTGAAAAAGCTAATAGTACATTTACTTCATCTCGCAAGATCAGGTCCCCAAATTTGTTATCTTGGTATACATAGGTACGTACTGTGGAAATCATCAGGATGATGATGAACAGATAGACACTGATAGAGAATGATGCAGCCATAAATGCTGTGGTGAACATGAGGAATAAGGCCTATCAGAGTAATTGCTGAGCATTGGCAAATGGGTCTTAGTCCATTTTTAATGCCAGGTCATAGGAGATCTCATAGAGATATATGGTAACTCAGAATCAATCCTCATTTTTATATCTTCCTATGGTTGTGGTGTAGAACTCCAGGGAATGTCACTTTATTATAGTGGTTTCAAGAGGACTTCTCTCTAGACTATTATAAAAATAAAGCATTCTGTTAGGAAAGAGAACGTAATCTAGAAAACACTGCCTGGAAGCTCACCACAGATTCATCTTTCCAAGGCAACAAATGAATAAGAATTTTACAGGGCATGGCTTCTACAACATCAGAACCCAACCAACTAAAATGGATAATGGACACAGAAAAATAGGTCCAGAACAGTAGTCCTCATACAATGAGAGGACACCATAGCATTCATCAATGATTGGCACAGACTTGGCATCAGTATCCAAGAGGTTGGCAAATAAGCTGGCTGGGTTTACAAATGATGCTGTCTTCACAAAACGTTCCTCTTTGAACAGAGCAGAAAGGAGAAATCCCTTCTTGTTAAACACATCTTGCTTCCAGGAGCCCCATGGCACCACAAATCTCCATGTTCATGCTGGGCTTGCAGGGGTATCTCACTGCACTAAAAGGGGAAGCGCTCTCTGAACAACCAAGGGCCACTTCTAGCATCCTTAAGGCCAATTTGTGTTATTCAGTGTTAAAATCTATCTTTACCCTTAGTCTTCTCTCACATTTCAGTTATTTAGTTTAATCTTGCCAGACACGATGGTTCATTCCTGTAGTCATAGCACTTGCCAGAATGATCATAGACTATTCATGGCCACATGAACTATGTAGTGAATTTGATCCCAGTATGGATCACAGTGAGGCCCTAACTTTAAAACAAAACACAGGAGCTGGAAAGATGGACTGGTGGTTAAGGTGCTTGCCTGAGAAGCCCAAGGACCCAAGTTCAATTTCCTAGTACCCATGTAAGCCAGACACACAAGGTGGCACATGTGTCGGGAGTTCATTTGCAGTGGCCCATTCTCTCTGTCTGCCTCTTTCTCTCTCTCTCTAGTAAATAAATGAAAACAAAACAAAAAACTAAAAATAAATAACTAAAAATAAAGGAAATGAAAATACAAATAAGAAAAACAAACATTTTGTTTTATATTATTGTTAGACTAGTTTAAAAATAGGGCTCTCAGTACGTAAACCAGACTGGCATTGAATTCCTAATCTTCCTGCCTCTGCCCGTCACTGAGTGGTCGGATTAGAGGTGTGTGCCACCGTGTTGAATTCTATATTCGAAATCCATGACCTCATAGTGCCTGACACTACCTACACAAGACCATCATAAAAGAAGGGAAGGATCATGGCATCCAAATAAAGGAGAGACTTTTTGAGATGGGGAGTAGATGTGATGGAATCTAAAATTTAAAAACATAGTAATTCTCACTCTTTCTCAAAGACTATAGGACCTACTTTACATATTGTTTTATTTCTTATTTGTGGAAGGCTGCGTCAAAGAAAGGAGATTGCTCCAGATTATTCCAGTCATCAGATGACAAAAGCCTAGAGATTACTATGTCTTCAGGAACCAATGGATGACAGATCTTAAACTGAATGAAATATTGAGAGAAAGGAGATTCTAAAAGGCTTTTGATTTTTTATTTATTTAATATTTTTGTTTCCACTGAGTCCAGACTGACTTGGAATTCACTTTATAGTCCCAAGTTGTCCTAAGATTGACAATACTTTTCCTACCTCAGCCTTCTAACCTACCTAGTTCTAGGTTAGAAGTAAAAGTATGATCCAACACACCTTGCTGCTGGTTTTGCTTATTTCCCACCCACAGCATTCTGACTCATAATACCATGAAATGGTGAATGTGACATACATGATGTCAGAGATGTTCTTCTACAGTTATATCTTTAATCCTAGAAACGACTATAAAATATAGTAACTGTTCAAAAAATAAGCATTTAAATTGTTCAACTTCTATGCACTAGTCAAGAGGAAAACAAATGTTCCTCAGAAATAAGAACACATTGAGACAGCATACTGATAAAATAACAGTTTCCAAAGAGTACATTCATTTTAAACATTTGCTTCAAAGCTGAATGCTTTTTTCTTTGTAAATATTTGTACACTTGGTCATATATTACAGAGAATAAACAAATCTCAAAATATACAATTTCTGTGAAGCATTCCAAAAGGATCCATCCAATAGTGCAATAAGATGGCAATTTTCAATCCTGCAGATTTTTTCTAATTAGGAGATAAAAATTATCATTTCATTGTAACATGTTTTACAAATATATATAAAATCAACTGAAGTCTAATGACAGGAATGAAAGGAACACATTTTATAATCAACTTTTAAAAAATTTGACTATATGACTCTACCATTGTACCAAAAAAAGTGACCTGTGAAAAATCTGTGACTTGGAAGCATAAAAAGAATGAGGAAACCTGAGTCATGGCGAAGGAGACAGACACTAAGGATACTCAAAATGCATCAAAGCAGAAATCCAGAAGCTGCTGAGAGCTCAATGCTAAAGTAGACTCAAAGCACATGTCCACCAAGGTTCAGAGACTTTGGCAGAAGAGAGATGGAAAGAACGTAAAAGCCACAGGATGGGAGGGAATAGCCAGAGGCATCTCCCTCCCCACAATGACAGACTGCTGCTCTTACAACTCATAACCCTCAGTTCCATGGTGAATACCAGCAATCCCACTAAGGGGGATGGGGTGGGCTCAGTGGTACTAACAGATGATGTAGCCATACAAAATTTCAACTTAAAAAATAAATTTAATTAAAAATGTCTAAAATAATCACCAGAATGTCTTAATAAATTAAAACAAATTCATCTGAGGTATGAGCATATCCAGGTAGTTTCAGAAAAGACAGAAATTTGCATATTTTATAATACACACTGAAGCCTATCTTACTTTCATATTTTTAAATTTTTTGTTTATTTATTTATTTTAGAGAGAAAGAGGGAGAGAGAGAGAGATTGAGAGAGAGAGAGACAGAGAGAGGGAGGGAGAGAATGGGCATGCCAGGGCCTCTAGCCACTGCACATGAACTCCAGATGCATGCACCCCCTTGTGCATCTGGCTAGCGTGGGTCCTGGGGAATAGAGCCTGGAACCAGGGTTCCTAGGCTTTACAGGCAAGCGCTTAACCACTAAGCCATCTCCCCAGCCCATTACTTTCATATTAAAAAAAAAAAAATTGTGTGTGTGTGTATGTGAGTGTGTGTGTGTTTGTAGGCATACATATATACGTCTGACACCCATATGGAGATGTGAGGACAACCTTGGGTGTTTGTTCTCTCTCCTTCCTTCTTTGAAGCAGGGTCTCTCATTGATATTCTGATGTATGTTCCCATCTAGCTGCCCATGAGCTCCTGGATTTTCCTGGCTCTGCCTCCCGTTGATGTGGTGCATGGCATGCTCCACTTTGCATTTGGCTGTATATGTGTGCTGTGCACTCAAGCTCACAGTTGTCAGGCTTGCAAGCAAGCACTTTTAACTGCTCAGCTATTCCTCTAGCGCCTATTTTCTCACCTTTGTATATGTGTGTGTGTGTGTGTGTGTACTGTATTAATTAAACATGCTTGTAAAATGTTTAACACCACTGGGTAAATGTCTTCAACCTGTCATCATCAATGATTTCAACAGAAGTTGTTCTTTAGCTACATCTAAAGTTTTATATAAGACCAGGTGGAATAAATCACCTCAGCGTTGGAACTGGTGGAATATCACCCTAGGACCTGAGACCTGAGGCAGCCAACAGTAGACCCACTCATGACACTATCCTGAGACATTGATCATCGTTGCAAAAATAAATCTTACCAGTTTTTAATTTTTTATTTATTTACAAACATAGAGTAAGAAACAGAGGGGTCATGGGCAAATGGGCATGCCGGAGTCTCCTGCCACTGCAAACAAACTCTAAACACATGAGCCACTGTACATCTGGCTTTATGTGGGTACTAGAGAATTGAACACAATTGACATGCCTTGAAAGCAAGCACCTTTAACTGCTGAGCCATCTCCCAGCCCTAAACCTGACCGTTTGTTGTAATTCTCTACTTTATCCAGCCAAGCTGGCTCTACCAGTATCCACATATTGTCCTACAGTCAGGAAAAATGAGTCTATGATCTACAAAGTAGGTGAAACAAAATTGTCACCTGAAGAAGTTTCATTTGTATTTCTGTAAGGATGTTCAACTCTCAACTCTTGATGGGTCATTTTTCTCAAGGGGTTATTAAATTTGATGTTGACTCATATTTCTGTAGCACTCTCTTTCCTGAGCCTTCCTTACTCTAAAGATTACACACACTGGGACCTTGAGGAAATATCACATCTACAATTATGAATCTTATGTAACAACAAAAATAATTTACATCTGTGATTATAGTTACTAATCCATTCTTTTAAGAAGAGGAAATAATCCCAGTACTCAGGAGGCAGAGGTAGAAGGATCATGGTGAGTTCAAGGCCACCCTGAGACTACATAGTGAATTCCAGGTCAGCCTGGGCTAGAATGAAACCCTACCTTGAAAAACAAAACAAAACAAAACAAAAAACAAAAAAAGAGGAAACTTATTCTGTCTATCTGATCACCCTAATATAGTCACAGGATTTCTGAAACAACAGAGGCCATCCCTTGCCTTGTGGCAGAGTGGAAGACAGAGATCAAAGCATGGAGGGTCTGCTACTTTCTTAATCCAAGTGTGAAAGGGATTTGAAGATGAAAGGACTAGGGAGCTCAGTCCACTGATTATAGGGAGCTGAAATCTGTCCACATCCCAAATGAACTTGAAGGAGGTTCTTCCCTGAAAAGACTCTGGACAATTAACTCAATGGCAAAGACTTTAATTGGGGCTATGGGATCTTAGGCAGAGAAACATCTCTCAGCCACATGAGTCTAGACTTCTGGCCAGCGAGGACTAGGAGGTAATCTGTGCTGTTTAAACAAATAAATTAGAGGCACTGTTACAATAGTAAGTGGCTACTAATACATTTCTCTCCATCATCATTTAGCCTATAAAGAAACTGAGTCTCCTAATCCTTCAGTATATACAAGTATGAGCTTAAAATATGAGCACAATCCCATGGTCATACACAAGCTTACTGATCTCCATACATCCATTCCTGTGTTCCCAGTAGCTGCTGTCAAACTTTAGCTTGGATCAGAATCACCTAGCTAGGTGAGGTGGCACATGTCTCCAATCTCAGTACTCAGGAAGCAGAGGGAGGAGGATCCTTGTGAATTCAATGACACCCCGAGACTCATAGTGAAGTCCAGGTCAGGCCAGCCTTGACTAGAGTGTGACCCTACCTCAAACCAAACAAAGAATCACCTGTAAGGATTTAATGTGCAGATGCCTGGCTATCATGCTCACTTTCTGATTCAGCAAGTCTGGAGTGTGTTTTAAAGTTTCGTCATGTTTTAGTAAGTCCCAGGTGGTATTACTGTTGCATCTCTAGAAACTCTACTTTAAGAAGCACTAGTGTGCAAGATGCTGCTGTTTCTAGTCATGCCATTCTTCATCTTCTTGGACAAGGCTTCTTATGTATGGTTTTGAGTTGCAACAGGAGTTCACTGGGTAATAGATGAGACTTATGACACATGGAGCCGGTGCACCCAGCTGTGCCAGAAAGAAAGAAGGACAGGACAGGTATTAACCACCTAAGCTGCTTCTAAGAGAAGGTTCATTGAAGACCATTTAAGCCTATCTTGTGGCAACAGTGTTAACCATATACCCATGTCTATAGATTTCAGTCAAACTCAGCAAGTGATGAATTTTAAACCAAGAGCTTATATTGGATCCCTGGTGTCAAGATCTTAGGAATTAAAAAGTCAATGGACAAATAACAGAAAATCTATGCCTCAGAAATAGTTGAAGTAAAACAATTCAAACAAGGTATCCAGGCAGTATGCAATAATGACAATAAAATGATTTCATTAAAAAATAATTTCATATAAGAGGACAAATAGAGCAAGACATCTTAAGGTAAGCAGAAGCACTCTCTGTTTTGTATATAAGAAATACAAAACAAGTGAAGCTGCTTAGTACTTCAAAAGTCACCTCTTGGGCTGGAGAGATGGCTTAGTGGTTAAATGCTTGCCTATGAAGCCTAAGGACCCCGGTTCGAGGCTCGATTCTCCAGGACCCACGTTAGCCAGATGCACAAGGGGGCGCACGCATCTGGAGTTTGTTTGCAGCGGCAGGAGGCCCTGGCGCGCCCATTCTCTCTCTCTCTATCTGCCTCTTTCTATCTGTCTGTCACTCTCAAATAAATAAATAAATAAAAATATATATTTTTTAAAAGTCACCTCTTGTCTTTCTTCTTCTTATATTGGATGAATTTTCAATATTTTTAGCAAACTTGTTGGAGCATAGTTTACTTAACAAAATGCTCATGAGATTTGAGTGCATAATCAACAATTATTGATATATTTACCAAGTTGTCCAAAGTCTCCATAATACAGCTTTAGATTTTAATCATCCCAGCCATATATCTTAAGCTGGTTGATAGTCCCCATTCTTCTCTCCTGTCCCTAAGGAACATGAATTTCATGTTTGTGTCTATGGATTTGCCTTTTTGTTTTAACATTTCATGTAAAGTAAATTATATATATTTGTTCTGGATTCGTTCAGGTAGACTGCTCTTAAGGTTTTGCACATTTTTCACCATGAATCAACACTATGTTGCTTTTTACTTTTTATTATTTTTTTCTCTTTCATTTATTTATTTTGAGAGGGACTGATAAAGAGAGAATGAGGCTGATAGAGAGACAGAGAAAGAGAATGGGCACACCAGGGCCCCAGCCACTGCAAAGGAACTCCAGATGCATGTGCCCCCTTGTGCATCTGGCTAACATGGGTCCTGGGGAATTGAGCCTCGAACTGGGGTCCTTAGGCTTCACAGGCAAGCACTTAACCACTAAGCCATCTCTCCAGCCCTTACTTTTTATTATTATTAGCAGTTGATTTGTTAAATAATACTGAAAGAAAAACACAGAGGGTGGAAAGGGGGGAAGAGGGAGAAAGAGCGAGAGTGAGGACAGAAAGAAAGAATATGCCCTAATATGACACAGTGGCATTTTTCATTTGTGCAGTTAGCTGATTCCTTTAAAAGAGGAAATGGGAGTGGTTGTTACTGATCCCATAGGAAGGAAAGTAGTAGGGATGGAAAGTTTTAGTCTAGAGAGGAAGACCTAGATATTTTAGTTCTGAGGTCTTTCCATCCATCACATGATGGAGGCTTCTTGAGCTAACAAAGACACCACACATCTTTAGGGGAAGCAACTATCTTGAGACAAAGGCTGGAGGGTACGGAGTTTTTGGTTGAGCTGTTACATTTAGCATACCAATAACTGGGGACTAACTCCACAATGCACGACCCATTTACATCAACAAGGAGGGTCTAATGGGAGGGGGTAGATCATAGATGAGCCTAAACAATGGTACCAAACTGCCTGTATTTGATGAAAAGTAAACTAATAAATCAAATTAAAAAAAAAAAAGTTCTTGTCTTCAATGCCTTCCAGCCTGGGTTTCATTCCCAGCGCTTATGTAAAGCTGAACACAAACTGGCGCAGGTATCTGGTGTTCATTTGCAGTGGCAAGTGACCTCAGCACACCAATACACACATGCGCACCCAAACATGTAAATAATTTTCTAAATAAAAAGACTGCATTTTTTTCATCCCAGTAATGTGCTATTTATTCTGAGGAAAACAAAATTGAAGTATGAAGAAAATAAAACACAGGTGGTTAGCAGGGATTAGAGGAGAGAGAGGAACATATAGTTAGAGCAAAGAACTCTTAAAGGCCCTGAATATTTGGTATGATGTCCAGCACTGCAAGGCACAGACTGGAGCCTTCAGAAGAGGGGCCTGAGCTGCCAGGCATGGCTAAGGACCCCCGTTATACAGGAGATCACTCCCTCTCCAACCCCGGCACAGCTAAACTTTTTGCCCATAGCCCTGTGACCTTTGGCCAGTTGCCTGGGAAATTCCTTATCACCCAACACCTTCACACAGCTCATCCCTGACACTATGGATCACCTGACTTTCCCCTCCCCGCCTGCCCGCCATTGCCTATATGCTGGAATGAATGTCCCCATATGCTAATTAGGCATCAACAAGGAACCTTGTACATCCAATCCCATTAGGACCCTCAACTTCTTATAAAACCCATTTCCTGACAATAAACTGAGAGATCTGATCAATGAAACAATCTCCTGAAAGTCTATTTTTGCATGCTCACCATCCTGGTTGCCTGGGTGTCTTTGGGGGGGGGACCACATCTGTCCCTGGTGTGAGGACCCAGGAACTCATAGCTGGTTCCTGAACAGGGACCCTATGAGACGGACAGGGTAGGTGAGTGCTCTCTCAGAAGGACTGGGAGACATCAGCCCATGTGGCCTTGCCTTCATGTTTTTGAGGGCTGCCAAGTTTCTCTTTTTCCTCCTTTATTTTTGGTTCACACCATCACATGGGACAAGACACAACAAACTGGCAACTGGTGTCTCTTGTCTGAGGCCACTCTTCAATACTGATTAAAGGCCAGCTGTCCTCTGCCTGGACCCCAACAGCCCGTTGGGTGTTGGCAAAAGCCTTCTATCTATTTCTCTTTCCTCCATCAGATGGAAGCTATTTTTCTCTTTTTCCTCCTTTAATATTGTCTCCCACCAAAAGGAATCATAGATTTGTAGATTATGGGATCTCCTGAAAGTTAAGGGAATTAGGCTCTCCCAGTGAGAGGCCGGCTCCTTTTGGGAAGTCCTCCAGGTTGCCCCTGGATGATTTCTGGGCATCCATGTGGCCCAGACACGTTGATCTGCATAGCTTATCTGGCTAGGAAATGAAAAGTTCAGGAAGGAAATTCCCTCTCACACTCTTTAAGCAGCAAAACTGCAAGCCAGCTTTGCAAGCACTCCAAAGCAGCTCAAGTCAGTCAGGCAGTGGGCTCACACGTGCCCAAACAATGGAGCCTCAGTCCATACTGGTGCTGTGTTTGCCTCCTTCTCCAGGGGCCCCTTGGCATTCCCAGGGGCACCCCCCTTCTTTCCTCTTTGGGTAGCAGGACTTGGGCCAGCAGTCCTCTCAGCCAGATTGGACCCCAGTGAGTGTCCAGGGAAAGCAGGGCAGGGCTGATCTAAAGGTGTATGTAAGCCCCAAGAAGCGGCAAGGCAAAAAAAAAGGGGGGGGGTCATGTTTAACTAAGGCCTATGGTGAACTAACTTTTTATGTAAACAATGCCATATTTTATTACATGATATCATAAAAATAATTACTGAATTTATACTCTGGCTCAACTTCAGTTTAGAGGATTATTAAAAACAACGGAATTCTCTCTGAGGTGGGGACCTATAATTTGCCAGGTATTTTAAAATAAAAAAGATCATAATGTCTTGTTACTTAAAAGGAGAGGCAACTGACCAGATTTCTAGGCCAGACTGCCTCAACACAGAAAAAAATTTGCCTTAGTTACTCATAATAAAATCATTTCCAAATGTGTTAGAGGTATTGACATAAAATTGTCTTTAACCTAGACTACTTGCTTGTCAGTGAATAATAGGATTTATCAATTTGGTAAAATTTCTCATAACAGTCTTATAAGAAAGATGGTTAATTATGGGGTAAGATGAGTTAATTGAAGGAACTGGGGAGGAATTTTTCAATGTTGGATATAGAATACTCTTAAAAATGCTTTTTGAGTGGTACTTAGATCAAAATATTAAACTATGTGGATAAAGATTTGTGTATGTAGGCTAAACCTAAACACCATGCCTAAAGTTAGAGACTTTTCAACTGTTTACAAACTCTTAAAGAACAGAAAACTAATTCTCAGGTTAAAATGTATTGGGATAGCCTCCTGAAGATTTATCAAATTTAAGTCAAAGGTTATATTAGAATTTAGCTGGCTGTTTGAGTTCAAAAAAGACCAGATTCTGCTCTATTGTATGTAAAGTAACTGTCTCATTTCTGGGATCTTAAGTCCAGTGCTTCTAAAAACATTAACTCGTAAGGTATATTCCCCATTTTAGGGTATAGCCTCATGCTCAAACAATGGGCTCATCTAAAAAATATTTATATATTTCAATGTTATCTGGGTAATTGGCACCCACACTGGTATCTGAACTAACCAAAGGGGTTTTCAAATGCAGGTGCTAAGACTTTATACTCTTACTTTTCCTTTTCTTAAAATTTCTAGGTTAAATGGATTAGTTTGTTTATAAATTAATTGGTATTATTTTCAAGACTGGGAACAGGTAAAAGTAAGATGTTCTAACTTTCTTTGCCTCAGATAAATGGTGTATGCTGCCATAGGACACATTGTTTTTTTACTTTTTTTTTTTTTATTAGTTTTCTATTCACCAAATACAGGCAGTTTGGTATCATTATTAGGCTCATCCTCCACATTGGCCCCTCCTTGTTGAGGCATATGGGTCATGCATTGTGGAGTTAGCCCACAGTTATTGGTACGATAAATGTCTCTGTATATCATGATCCAACATGTGGCTCTGACATTCTTTCCACACCCTCTTCCACAAACTTTCCCTGAGCCATGTTGGGTGCATTTTTGGTCTGCTTCAGTGATGAGGTGTTGGGGGCCTCTGAGGCTCTGGCTCTCTGATTTGGTAGGAGTTGATTTTTCTCTGTGTTGGTTTCCTTCCCATTTGTGTTGGTATCTGGTTCATCAGGAAAACAGCACCCTTTCTGGTTTCGCCAATTTTCCTTAGTTTCAGCTGGGGCCCTTTTGTGGTATGATGGGTGACTCTCTCCTTAGGATCTGCATCTATCTGATAAAGAGAAGCAGATTCTCCAATGGAGGGTAAGTTTGCACCAGGACAAATGAGATAACCCTTACTTTTTTATAGAGAATTTAATATGTGTAGGCCCTCTTGTAGACCATGATTGGTGGTAGTTTGATAGTGGAGAGTGAACTTATGTTTAGATATGGTTGTGACTTGTTTTCCAGCTCCAGCTATGGGTCCCATACCACTGAGGTGTCAGTAGCCAAATCAAGAGCAGTCGGTTCCCCACCATGGATGTGTGCCACTATTGTACTTGTGTGGGCATCACAACCAGTTATTTGTTGCTAAGTAGGTTAGACCATGAGTTGCTTGGACAGATATTGGTCATTTCCCCCAGTCGCCCATGTAGCACCTTCTGGCACTAGACGAGCTGACTGTCTGGGGTCTGACTCTCTCCTGGCTTCCAGCCATGCCATTCCATTTTACGTGTCAGCTGCATATGGTGTCTTCAGCAATAGGGTCTTACCACTAAACTTTGGTGGGTCATCAAGTACTCTGTCATTCTTTTAGGAAATCTGTCATTCTTTTAGGAAACCTTATAGGTTTCTCTGATCAAAAGCTCATTGTGGATGGTAGCCCTATGCTGGTACTGGGAGTTACAGGTCAGTGCCCACTAAGAAAATGAGGAAAAAGATAACTAATATACAAGAGTTAGAGAGGGTAGAGAGGGTAGGGGAAGAGAGGGAGAGGAGGGAGGGAAGATGTAGAAGATTTAGGTTAGACTTGATCCTACCCTCTCCAGTGTCTTGTGGTTCAAGTGTTTCCTGTAAGGGCCTGGTGAAGGTTTAGCCATTTGGTCTGCCTTTTAGGAAGTTGAATTTTATGGTACCATTGCCATTTGGGTCTAAATTAGTGTTTATCATCCCTTCTGTGCCCATCCATCCTAGTGTCTAGTCCATGAGATGCTTGCTGCATATGTAAGGTATCTTGGGTAGATTCAGGTTAGGTGCTGTAGATGAGTGAGACTATGTGGTGATTGTTTTTCTGTGATTGGCTGAGTTCACTGAGAATGATCTGTTCTAGGTTCAACCATTTTTCCTCAAATTTCTTTGTGTCAATTTTTCTTACTGCTGTATAGAATTCCATTGCGTATATATACCACATCTTAGTTATCCATTCTTCTAGTGATGGACATCTGGATTGATTCCAGCTCTTAGCTATTATGAATTGAGCTGCTATAAACATGGTTGAGCAAATCTCTCTGGCCTGTGGTTTGAAGGTTTTAGGGTAGATGCCCAGTAAGGGAATAACTAAGTGCTCTACACAGTCATAGACACTTCTCTAGTAACGAACTATAGAAATGATCCCTGAAAATATAGTCTTAGGACAACAAAATTTTAAAAGGTTGGACAAAATGAATGTAGAATCTCTTGTGCCATTATTTAACTAAATCTATTTCAGTAATCAAATGTCTCTATATGTACATACATCCAGGCTGATGCAACTTCCTTTCTAAGTGTGTTAATTACCTATGTAGAATCCAAACCCAATTGGAATCATTGGAGTAAAAAGCACCACGCCAATATTATGGCCTGTGCTCCCAGGTCATGAGGCCACTGGAGATTATGGGACACTTCTACCCTGGCTCCCTGGTAGGTCACCTGTCTTTCTGAGCAGGGAGAAAATGGAGACCCAAACAAAATTTGTGTACAGACCGATACAGGAGAGTCACAACTAAGGAGCAACCAGTCCACTTGACTTCCCAAAGAAGGGTAAACTACTTGGCCAGCATGACCCTGACTCATCCTAACAGACAGAACACACCAGTAAGCTATAGGGATACTCCAGGGCCCCTAACGTCTCTTTGGAGAGCCATTATTGACCTCCAAAATTAAACCTTAATTAAATTTTGACTATCTTCATGGTCTTAAACACTCAGAGAGAAATGTATAACCAAAGATAAAAAAAATACTTTAAATATATAAATGGCCTATTAAGTAATACAACAATAACTTTCCAAGTAGGGAAACTAAGAAGACCTTAAGACATCTTTTCCCAATATTTCTAATTCTACTATAAAGAAAACCAACTATATATGTCAAAAGGGTTATTTTCAAATCTAAAATATGTAAATAAGTTCTAAGGCCAAAAGAAAATATTTGTAGAGCCTTTAATGACACCCAATGGCTCTCTTTTATCAAGGTTAAATGTTGTATGTTTCTGATAATTCTGAAAATATCTCATCTGTTTTACAAACCATGTCAAATACTATTGTGCCATTTAATGAACCGTTCTGGAAGAAAATCTCAGCCAGTTCATCCTCAGATGGTCCTGAGACAATCCAAGCCTGTCTACCTGGCATGCCTTGACCAAAAAAAAGGACAAATTTGTTGTGGGCTGACTTCTCAACTCATTACTTTTATTCTTTGTCTCCAATGTTCTCTTCCGAGACTATCTTTCTGCACTCTTGGGTCCATTAGAATAGTTCCCCTCCCTGGGAGAGACTCTTGAACTTCCAAAAGCCACAACTTTGTGTCCTGTTCCTCAGAAAATAGTAATCTAACTTATGTCTTTGTCCTTTGTCTTCTAATAGCAGTTAGAGTGTCTTCTCATGAGAGGGAGAAATAAAGGGGGATAGAATTAGGGTGACTGGACCTCTGAAAGTAAAAAGGACAAGAAAAATTTTCTTATCTCTTACTAAGTTCCAAAGAACTGTTTTTCCATGTATACACCACATCCCTGGCTCTGAAAAGGAAAGGCCTCGTCCTCTTTGATGCAGATCAAGTTATGACTCTCTCTGCCTGTCCAGGTCTAAGCCTACCAGAGCTGAATGTCTGCTCAATATTTTCCATAATCAGGACCATTTGTGTCAAGACACCTGCTCTCCTTTGGTGCAAAAGGAGTAACCACCGCATGCATAAATATTTCCTCTCCCACTTATTGTTCCCTTGTCTTGATTGTTTCACAGGTGTATCTCTACAAGAAAAAATCTACAGACTCTGCCTGTGCCAACTGAAACAGATTTTCATCCCTCTGCTGGTGGGCCTCAGCATGATGCTATCTCTGGGTGCCTCTGGTGATCATTAGCCTTGAATCTCTCCTGAAACAACTGAACTTTCTAGTGGGTACGTTATTTCAAAACTATCTAGTCTTAGACCTCATTACAGCTGAACATGGATATGGGGCCATGTATGGTCTTGGAAAAAGAATATTGTTTTTATTTGCTTGTTTGTTAATGAATCAAATGTTGTTAAGCTGTTTGACTACTACAAGCCTGAGGACCCCACCACCTGGTTCTCTAACCCTTTAGTTGTTTGGCTTCTCCTTATCTGCCTCTCACTATAGGAACCCTATTGCTTGTAGGCCTCTGTCTCATCAAATTTCTCAGATAACAAATAACTAATATTGCTAAGGTTGCTACTAGTCAGGTCCTCATACACCACGTAACTGTATCTGGACCTATGGTAAATTATAAAGAACACTGCCCCAGTATAAAAACAAATAGGGAGTTGTGGGGAACTTCCAGGCATAGGTTGGAGCCTTCAGGAGAGGGGTCTGAGCTGCCAGGCACAGCTAAAGACCCCTGGGCTACAGGAGGCCACTTCTTCTCCAAGCCCTGCACACCTGAACTTAGGCTTTGCCCATAGCCCTGTGACCTTTGGCCAGTTGCCTAGAAAACTCCTTATCAGCCAGCACCTTCACACTGAGATCCTAGATCACATGACACCCCCCCCAATTGCCTACGTGCTGGAACAAATGTCCCTATATGCTAATTAGGCATCAGCAAAGAACCTTGTATGTCCAATCCTTTTAGGATCCTTAACTGCTTATAAAACCAATTTCTCTGACAATAAACTGAGAGAGCTGTTCACCAAAACTATCCTCCAAAAGTCTTTACATTCATGCTCACCACTCCAGTTGCCTGGGTACCCTTGGGGGTGGGGAGGGTAGTGCAGCCCCAGAGGGAGGACCCAGGAACCTACAGTTAAAAATTTTTTATTTTGTATATGTATGTGTGCATATGTATGTTTGTGTGTTTGTGTCTGTGCATGTACATTCATGTGTTTGCATGTATGTGTGTGTGTGTGCATGCATGTATGGGCATATCATGGGCTCTTGTGCTGCAAATGAACAGCAGATGCATGTACCACTTTTTGTATTTGACTTTATGTGGCTTCTGGGAAATTGAACTGGGTCTTGAAGGCTTTGCAAGCAAACATCTTTAACTTCTGAGCCATCTTCCTAGTTCTGATGGGATGAATTTTCTATTTTCATTGGGTCACTGTGTCTTCTATTGTGACAGGAGGGGAAGGATGAATGCATGATAGCTGAAGTTTGTCTCAAAGTCACTAGAATGAAAGATCTATTCTTGGCAAAGCCATCGGAGAAGAAAACTTCTTCTAAGTCTCGTTTTGTTCCCCTTATTCCACCTTCTGCCATTGTAACATCAAATAGTATCTTTTGGAAAAGCATAGCTTCTAGCAACAGGCAGATTTAAACTCCAATCATGATTCCATGAGCTATCTAGCTTTGTAAGTTGGGCCAATTCCCTCAACCTTGAATTCCCGATATACTAAAATCTCACTCATAACTTTACTGTAATCCTAATTCAATTTATTATTTTAAAATGCATATCAGTGTCTGGTATATTATGGTTACTCCATACTAGTTGAATTTCACAATAATAAAAATGGTCAATGAGGTGTTCTCTATGTGTCTTATTTTGCCTGTACTTATTCCAAGAACTTTCTATATCAAAATACTTAGTTAAATTTTTTAAAGATTAATAAATATTTATTGATGTAACAGAAACAAGGAATGGATCAATAAATTAATCATAGTCATTTAAATTTGCCCTTATAGGATCCTAACAGATATTTTAGGGAGAAACACCGTGGAAGAAAGCCTTATTCTAGGTATATTTGTCATTACAATTAAACCTCAGGATTCAGTTCACGTCTCTAATTATAAATGAAAGCCACACACATTAAACAAAGAGACTGTGGAGTTCACACTTCCTTAATTAGGGGTTCACAGTGATGCGGTTTTACCATGCTAGTTTCATTTTCATTACTATCTGCTGATATTCTCACATAACCTCACGGTAGGTAAGTTTTCTTCCCAGTCATGTACTTTGTGACAGGTTAGCAACAATTCCAACTTCATGCTCCATTTTCTCTGCCTCCAGAGGCAATTTGCTGTCCGTGCACTTTGTTATTTCCTCAGCTCTGTGGCTCCGACCTGTAAGGTGCATCATGATGGGAACTGCACTTTGAATATCAACACTTCAATTGCTCTCCTGGCTAAATTCTATCTATGCCACTTTAGAGGGAGGATTTTAACAGAAAGGTCATCTTTTTACATTAAATAGCTGGTCAAGACTGTGGACCAAGTTGTTTCAAAAATGAATTTCCTTGTACTTGGCATTCTTTTGGCATGTTACTCTCATGACACGCAAGTTCCTCTGTGTTCTAACTTGTGACCATCTCTTAGGTCTCCTCTTCTACTACTGTTTGTTGTCTGTGTTGGGAGATGCAGAATTGTATGATATACCCCAAAATAACTATGGCATTTGTACTCCTATAACTTTTTGCAGAAGCCATTTTTTCTCTATGTATACAATTCTGGGCTATCACTACTCTGTACTTTCAAAACAATTGCTACTTTCAAAGATTCCATTTAAGTTTTATTTCCATTAGGTGGTCTTCATGATTCATGCAGTCTTCTTCCTGACTTGCAACTGCTTAGAGCTCTCTTTATATTTCTATCTACATCTTTATAGGCATGACTTGATCATACAAAGGGCTGCATTAAGGTTACTTCGCTCAGTCATGCTCCACCTGGTCAATGAACTTCAGAGTTCAAGCCTAATCTGTGCATGCATCTCCTACACATTTTCACTTGAAGCTAAGACAAAGTATTGGCAAGATACTAAATGCATATTGAACTGGTTGGCATATTTGAAGGCAGTAAATAAAACACTATTATTAATCATTTATTTTACCTTGTTAAGGTTCTGTGTTAGTATTGAACATACAAAATTATCACTGTAAGTCTTAACCTTAAATATTTAATATATAGAAGATAAAAGAGTCAGAAGAATCCTTTATATTTTAGTATTTATATGATAATAAAATATTTTAATATGGATTTAAACCTTATCATCAAGAGAAGGAAAGACATGAGAGAAAAGAACAGTACTATATGGTCCAGAACAACCACAAGATTCTCAGGAAAGAGTTCCCAAACAAGCCAAAAACTTTTATTACTTCTCCTCTATGCTAAGAATTGAACCCAGACCCTTGTACAGGCTAAGCAAGCACACTTTCACTGAGCCACGTCATCATAAATTCCATTGCTGAGATAAGTACAGGCTGTCATATGATCTCATAGAAAGAAGAAGCATGTTTGTACAGAATCAAGGAAGGTACGGAGGGGGGCTAGACATGATTTGAGTTGCAATTATTATTACAAATTGAACATACCCAATTTTCAATCCAAAGTCCATGTGGCCTAAAATCAGAAACTTCTGAAACATTGATATAAGACTCAAACTATTTCATATTTTGCAACAATTTCTTATAGAAATTGAGTAGGAAAATAATAACATACTTAAAAGTGAGGGAATGCTCACTGAGGGGAAGGGATTAGCTGTTGTTTGGGAAAATGACAGTAGTCCCATGCTTCTAGGGAGTAAAGACTCCACATGCAGTGAAAAACAGAACGGAAAAATTTTAAGGTGCTATCAATTCCACACCTGCCAAATTTTGAGTGACAAGGGGCAGCCCTTTCATTTCCATGGGTGGCAAAATGTAATAGGTAGTGCTGAAGAAAATAACTACTGGTTTTCTTGTGTAGAAAGTGCTATTCTGTTCAAAAGTACCAGGAGAATGACAAAGCACCTGGACCCTTCATCTTCCTCCTTTGCTGAGGCTAAAAGGAGAGAATAAATAACAGCTGGGAGAAAAGATCAATGAAGGCCTTGCCTGCAATAACAGATAGAAAGTACCAGGCCAAGGGAAACCATAAATGCTATAGAACCTCATTCCTCATCCTTTGAACTGAAGGTCTCCTCTGACCGGAGCTTTAAAGATCAACCGCAGCTCTTCCCTTGAGCACAGATGTTTGTTTTACTTATCATCCTGCCCAGCAAGCTAGCGTGGCACTGAAACCTTGCCTGAAAACACAATGGAGGCTTTCTGTGATGGCTAATCCATGAGCTTTATAAACGTTACATTTATCTACCAGGCACCTACATTTCATAGCAGACACAGTAGGGTATTTACTTCTTTTTTGCTCATTAGTAATAACATCCAATACAGTGGGTTGGCAGCACCAAGGTGCTCAGGACACCCATCCAGTTGTTTTCCTGCCTTTTCCTAATGATGGGTGGAAGTGACTGAGTTTTTCATCTCAAGCCTCTGCACTCCTTTAGACTGTACTGTAAGGACAGGGCTCCTGACAGCACAATTTCTTTAGCATGATGGACTATGGTAGGATCCAGCTGGGTCCATCTTGAAGAGAGAGTTCAATAGATAAGAACTAGGTATCAGAGAAATTTCAAGTTTTATGTTTGTCATCCAGAACATGCTTTTTATGAACTAGAAAATGATCTCTTCAATAAAATAGCTAAAAAATGAACTATGGCATGGAACCACAAGGCTTTGACACCAAGGGTTTCCTACAAAATTGGATCAACCACTAATTTAGTAGTGATATATACAATGGTTAATTTTCACTTTCAACTTGACTGAATTTTAGAATCACTGTGGAGACACACCTCTGGGAATGCTTATGAGAATGTTTTCATAAAGGTTTAACTGAGGGGGTACAGGGATACCTATCCTGATTTTTGCGGGATTCCCACACTGAATAAAATGGGGAAAAAGAAACAGAAAATCCTGATGAGTGCAGATTTCTAGCATCCATCTCTGTCTCCTGCCTGACTATGGGTGCACTGTGAACAACTGCCCACACTCCTACACCTCTGCCTTCCTCATGACAAGAGACTGTACCCTCAAACTTGATCTCAAACAAGCCCTTCTTCCTTTAAGATGCTTTTTTTTTTTATTTTTTGGTCATAGCAAAGAGAAAAAATGAATAGTACAATACTTGATCTGTAAGTTGACTTTCTTCCCCTGAACTTAGTTTTATCTCTAAATTAAGCATGAAGTACAAAATGTTCTGTATTTCATAGATGTATTTGACATTTCCACAATGCTGGGATGAACTTCCAAACTGGGCATAGTTCATGGGAAGAATGGATTTATTCCAAGATTACAGATCCAAGGGAAGTTCCATCAGTGGTGGAAGAATCTGGCTCACATTCTAAAGCAGAGAGAGAAACCACCACCAGGCAGCAAACGCCCAAACCAGAAAAAACCTGCAGCAAGCAGGACCCCCAGAACTCAGATTTCTCTGCATAAGTTTGAGCTGGAATTCAGATCCCCTCCTAAACACACCTTTGGGTTACCCCCCAGCCCAGGACACCTCCTGAAGACCCAAGCTGTATAAGCATTAATGAAACATCTGAGGGCTGGAGAGTCAGATAAATGGTTAAGGTGCCTTAACTGTGAAGGACCCAGGTTTGATTCCCCAGTACCCATGTAAGCCAGATGCACAAGTTGGTACACATATCTGGAGTTCGTTTGCAGTGGCTGGATGTACTGGTTCACCTTTTCTTTCCCTCCCTCCATCCCTCTCTCTGTGTTTCTTAAATAAGTAAATAAATAAAAGTATTTTTAAAAGTCTGAGTCTATGGGGGGCATGCATTCACATTATCTGAATAGACATGCAACAGAGAAAATCAGTGTGTTAAATGTCAGGTGCTGAATACCTGTTAGTCAAACTAGTTACTATTTTGAAATGCTCTATGGCTTATGTCAAGGATATCTCAACTGATCATCTTAATTGACTTAGCCATGATATGAGAGAGATTTTAGTACAATTTACTTTGCAGTGTTGTAGTTTTCTTGTCAGTTTTCATAGATGTGGCAGCATCTAAATGCAAAGCTTTATGTGCAAATGGGTTCTGAAAGAAATGTGTTCAGACCTCAGCAAGGATGTAGACAAAGCAGGAAAGGGAAGAGAGGGGCCTAAGCAGGAGTGTGATTTCAGAGACAGTTCTGGAAAGAGTAGCTCCATCCTACCAACATAAACCAAGCTTCAGTGTTATGGATTTTCAGCTGAGAAGATGAGAGTTTTGATATTTCTGTTTCTGTCTTTGGCTGATGGCACACCCTTTTCCTGTGCCTTTCTATTTCAGAGATGACAATGTTTGTTTAGGTGTTTAGTATGCTCAAGCCATTGGGTTTGATTCGCAGAGCCACAAAGAAAACAAGCAACAGCAAAATTAGCTGGGTGTCATGTATATTTCAGATGGTGTTCCAAGACACTGGAAGACAGCAGTGGGCCCTACATTTCATAAATTAAGTTCTATGGCATGAAAATAAGTTTTCACAAAACATGATGGATGATGAAAATATCACCATTCAGATATTTTTTCTTTTCTTTTTTTTTTTTTAATCTGAGTTTTCTGTGTGAGACTGGTTATGAGGGTTCATATCTACAAACCTGGAAAGATAATGCCTACTTTTCCAATTCTGATGGAATATAATTTCCCAATTGCTTGTAGTGGAGAAGTGATAATCTCTCCCTTGAAGGTTATTCCTTGGCAGGGCACATGGGGGATGAGCAAAGACAGACAGGGAATTCTGTCATTCCAGATGAACAAAGCTGGAGAAAAAAAATTACAGGGAGGTGCATTGGTGTGAAAAGCTCATCCTTTTTTACTGAGAAATCCTGTCAAAATTTTATAAAGAAAAATCTTTACCATAATGTATGTTTATAATAGATACATTCTACAGAAGTTGATTTCTGATTCAGTGTAAACAATTTATGAAGGATCACATGGTGAGGAGTCTGAGAACCAAGATTCAAACCTATGCTATATATTTCATACCACACAGGGCCTCTCATGCTCAGTGAATAATCAGAGTTAATCTAAGTCAGTATGTTGATCTTAATAATTTAAATGAAATATTACTATCATTTTTCAAGGACTCATCCTAATCTATTGAGAAGTCAATGAAAATGGATATTTCTTACCATAAGTTCAACATACCCAATGTTATTATAGCTTTCCCCTTCCTCCCTCTATTTGACTCTCCTTCCTTTCCTTCTCACTTTCTTCCTCCTCCTCCTGTTCTTCTTACTTTGAGACAAGCCCCACAGACTGGCCTTTCTGTTATGAGAGGGGGCAGGGGGAGTAAATTGGAGTGTCAGGGTTTTCAGCCCTTGCAATCGAACTCCAGACACGTGCAGCACCTTGTGAGCATGTATGACCTTTCCTTGCACACTTAGGTCACATTGTGGGTCTGGCTTACCTGGGACCTGGAAATTTGAACACAGATCCTTAGGCTTTGTAGGCAAGTACCTTAACCACAAAGCTATGTCTCCAGGCCCTTGTATTCCTCCTTTCTCTTTTCCTTCTCTCTCTCTTTCCCTTCTTTCATTACTTTATACTTTTAATTTTTTTTCCATCTGTACACAAATATTGGTTATTTGGGGAAATCTAAAAAATATTTCACAAAAGCAAATCTTCAGAAAAAAGACTTTCATTTTCATCATGGGGCCAATTTAGCATGAGTTACTACTGAGTGTGAACCTTCAGGACATTAGTCACATATGCTCCAGATCTGAATCCTGCTCCCTCTCTGCAGTAGTGGTATGACTTGGATTATTTTATTTAAACCTGAATACCAATAGTTAATATACTTAAAATTGTTAAACTCCAGACATCATACAACCAGTATCAAAAGCATAGCCATGAGGTACGAATGGACAACAGGAGTTACCATTTTCAAAGTGTTCTTCCTCAGGAACATGACAATGGTAAGCTGTCATTACTATTCCACCTTTTAGAGAAGTTTCAGGAAGAATTGGGAAACTCAGCCTGAGTAATAAAACTAAGGAGAAAAAGTGGAGCAGCAAAGCAGTGGGCTCATTACAGTAGCAGCATGGCGTTCCTGAAACTCTAGGCAGGGAACGCTAAATTGTGCTCAGTGCTAACTGCGCATATTACCAGAATTACATTACAATTAGGTCTCCACTGTAGCTAATGTCTCCTGTCACTGTGCTGGGTACAGCGTCACTTCCACCTCTTGACTGATTTCCATGGTGACCTGCACCTCAATGAGATAAGAAACATAACTTGAAAAATGAGAACATATGTAATGTAACATATCAAAATGTCCACTGATTGCAACATTTGTTTCCTTTTTTAAAAAAATTCTTTAACTGGATTTTCTTTTCAAGAATATGTTGGTATAGTTAGGAGACGCAAAGTTATATTTGCACTATCATTTATAAATGCATTTCTCTATGAGTAAATACAAACACTCATGTACATAAAAACATGCCTTATGTCTTCTGAAAAGGAGTATTTTACAGCAGAACTGCATTCTACACTACTGAAATAATGTGACGTATTAGAATAGTCTGAACTAACTCCTCTCTGCCTACGTCAGGGATTGATTGAAATGCCAATGTATTTAACATGTGTTATAAAGTGATTTTCATTAAACGATGCAGATTAAATCAAATGTTTGAGCCAAAGATTTCTATGGTCTGATAATACTTAGCTTTAAAGGCTGACCTCTCACTATATCAATTTTTTTTTCTTTTTTTGAGACAGGATCTCATTCTTCATCAGGCTCTCCTGGAACTCATTTCATACTTCCAGGCTGCACTCAAACTCACAGTGATCCTCCTATCTCAGCTGCTTGATTGTTGGTATTAGAGTCATGAGCCACCACACTCGGCTTACATCAAGTTTTAAATCTAATCAATTTGCCAACATTTCGGAGTTAAATGTTCATGTGGACTTCCCCTTGATTTTGCTGGCCCCTGTACATCCTGTGTTTGCCATCAGTTTCCATTCCTAACTCTACACCTGGAGTCATGGCTGTCAGCAAAAAATATCAGCTACCTACAACTTACCTTCCCATCACCTTCTCTCTGCTTCACCTTCTGACGAGGAAGCTCCTTGGTGCTCAGTTTGAGGTCTGTGAACTCATCTTCCTTGTCTAGAAAACTTTGAGGCAGTTTAGGGTTAATGGGGTCTTCCCTGAAAGTAAAAGGGAGACTTCATGGGTCTGTAGGGGGAGAATCTGAGTCATTTCATTTTGTTAGATGTCAGAAATGTCAAAAGGGTCTTGCCTGTTCTTACTTCTCCTTCATTAGAAAAGTGTGGATATCAAGCAACTGGTTAATCTTTGTAAAGGCTAACCTGGGGACATAGAAGACTGTGTACCTTGGGTGGAGTTCATGCATGAGGAATTCATTAGCTTCTCTAAAGATTTCCTGAGAAAGGTAAACAACTCAGGATCTGCTCTGATTCAAACTTCTGATCCTGTCTTACATCTAGAGTCTCATAGCTTTGCCTGCCTGAAACTGAATAAAAACAGCAAGTACAGTCAGTTTGGAAAGCACTATAGTGGTTCCCCCTGGCCCTTCATTAAATTATATTTTGTGTGTTGTATGTTCATTTCACATCCTCCTGGGCATGGTTGGAAGGTGGCAACAGCGTTCTCCTTTTTTACAAGACGTGATGACTACCTGAGAAGTTTACATCCTTCCTGGATAGTTAATATTACTGGAAAGATTGTCCTCTCCCAGCAAACCTGATCCCCTCTCTGGAAATCAGGAATTCACCTGAACCAAGCAGTCCCATAAATGACTCCAATCTGGGTCTCTAAGTGGGCTTTCCCATTTTTCAGAAATCGCATTGATGCAGGATTTGGGGGTTCAAGAGGGGTCTTCCAAAACTACGAACTCCCAAGTTTTGGGTTCTTCCCTACCTTTAATAAAGAATAAAGAGAGGATGAATAGATGGTTTAATGGTTAAAGCACTTGCCTGTGAAGCAAAAAGAATCAGGTACAAGTCCCCAGGACCCACATAAGCCAGATGTACAAGGTGACACATGCCTCTGGAGTTTGTTTACAGTGGTTGAAGGCCTTGACACGCCCACTCCCTCTCCATATATCTGCCCTTCACCCCCCCCACTCTCTCTCTGGAGTAAATAAAAGTAGTTAAATAAAATATTTAAACATAATAAAGACAGGTGCAAGAAGGACAAATTAGGAATTTTTAAGTTTATTGAGGGGAAATCAAAAATTGTGGGAGTTATTTAAGGGAGAAGTCACAAATGGTGGGGTTCATTTAAGGGATATTGGGATATAGGAAGGAAATCAAACATTGACTGAGAAGTAAGAATGTAGGTGCTTGTGTAGGGAGACTTAGGAGAAACCAGCATGGCATCTGCCATGTGTTTTTAGACATGTTAAGAGTGTAAGCAGTGAGGATCAAGGAAAAACTGAAAGGACAGATGTCCAAGCAGAGCCAAAGAGATTCAGAGGAGCAATGAGTAACCAAGAGGGGTACACTCATGCTTATTAAAATTTTAAATAAATTATACAGGTACCAAGCCTGAAGTTGGTGAAAGAACCCAAGTGGTAGATCTGGAGTATAAGAAAAATAAGCAAGTGGCAGATTTAAAAAACCGAGGAAAATCATGCATGTAATCAAAGTGAGAAGTTACTGCAAACTATAAAGTAGAGGTAAGCAAAAAGTTCCCCTAGACCAAGAAACAGTTTTATGCTCTTTCCCCTCACGGGGCAGGAAGCCAGACTCACTTGGGTCCCTGATGCCCTAACAAAGAAGGCAGGCAGGCAGGCTGAGCAGCAGTCAGAGAAACAGAGTGGAGCTGAACTAAACTGAATGGGGTGACAGGAACAAGAAATGAGCCTTTATGGGCAAGTGGAGGACCCCATTGGTTGGTAGATTTCCAGGGCCTATCCCTGGGCCAGCCCACCCAGGGTCTGTAGCAAGTGTAGGTAGCATGCTAGACTGCGGGCAGCAGGGGCTGCCCTAGATAGTCTAGACCAGATATGAGTTCCAATTCTGCCAAGGGTTCCATTCTTGCATCAGGGAGAGAGATGACATGTGGGGTGGTATCACCCACCTCATTCTCTAGGGACCTCAATCTCTAGCTAAAACTGCCTTTAAATGATAGCTTTCTCTTATCCTCCTTCACCATTCTTGTCCAGTTGGACAGAAGCTCTGCATTTCTTTTTATTTATCTCTAAATTCTTCTTTCCTAAGCTATAAGCCTTCCCTATAATAAAAAATTCTCTAAATTTGCACCCTCTGGTCTGGGGATTTCATTTGTCAAAATACATATAGAAAATTACCCTAGAGACCACTGACTCAGTGAGAGCATTCTGTGACCATCTGGCTTACAGTAGCTGAGCTTGCCAACCAAACAGCCAAGACTCTCAAAACATCCCAAATTCCAGTATTGATTTCATTAATTCTTTTTTTTTATTATTTATTTTTTTTTTTTTTCGAGGTAGGGTCTCACCGTAGCCCAGGCCAACCTGGAATTCACTATGGAGTCTCAGGGTGGCCTCGAACTCACAGTGATCCTCCTACCTCTGCCTCCCAAGTGCTGCATTAAAGGCGTGCACCACCACACCCGGCGATTTCATTAATTCTTTAAATTAAATTACCATTTATTCTCCTGACAAAAAATAAGTTGTCAAATGTAGGATTTTATATGCAACTACAGACTTGATAGAACTATTTGACTATTTCTTAGATATTTAAAAGCTCAATATGTTGCCAATGGGAGTTCCACAACATCCCCTACACCAAAATCGAAATAACTACTAGTGGTTCTTAATTATGGAAAAACATTTCATCTAAATTTTACCTTGGAATCTGAACATTTTCTTTGATAGCACTTTCTTTTTCATATTATTTTTATTGTGTCAGCATCCAACATTATTTCTCTTTTTAAAAATATTTTTATTGGTCTGGCAAAGATGGCTTAGCAGTTAAGGCATTTGCCTGCAAAGCCAAAGGACCTCAGTGGACCCCAGGACCCACATAAACGAGATGCACAAGGAGGCACATGCATCTGGAGTTCATTTGCAGTGGCTGGAGGACATGAAGCACCTATTCTCTCTCTCTTTCACACTCTTTTTCTTTCTATCTCTTTCCCTCTCTCTGTCAAATAACTAAAAAAAAAAATTAAAAATACTTATTTATTTGTTTGCAGGCAGAGAAAGACAGAGACTACAAACAAGCTCCAAACACATGTGCCACTTTGTGCCTCTGGCTTTATGTGGGTATTGAGGAATTGAGTCCTAGTCATTATGCTTTGCAGGGAAACACCTTAACTGCTAAGCCATCTCCTCAGCCCCTTTTATAAGAATATTTTATTTATTTATTGCAGAGAGAGACAGGCAGAGAGAAGGGGGACAGAGAGAGAGAGAGAGAGAAAGAGAAAATGGGTATGTGCCAGGGCCTCTAACAGCTGCAAACAAATTTCAGACACATGTGCCACCTTGGGCTTTGCAAGCAAGCACCTTAACCACTAAGGCATCATTCCTTATTTCCATTGTTACCACTCAAATATTGACCATTCTATTTTCTTTTAAACATGTACTATTCTAATTATATTGCCTCCAATATTTAGTCACAATTTATTCTCCATAGAGAGGAAAATCTTTTTAAATGAATGATTGTATCACTGAGACAAAACCTTCCTATGGCCTCACATTCTTCTTCTTTTTTCTTTTCTTTTCTTCTTCTTCTTCTTCTTCTTCTTCTTCTTCTTCTTCTTCTTCTTCTTCTTCTTCTTCTTCTTCTTTTTTTTTTGTTTGTTTGTTGTTGTTTCTCGAGGTAGGGTCTCACTCTGGTCCAGGCTGACCTGGAGTTAACTATGTAGTCTCAGGGGGGCCTCGGACTCATGGTGATCCTCCTACCTCTACCTCTGCCCCCTGAGTGCTGGGATTAAAGGGAGAGTGCCACCACGCCTGGCTTCTTCTTCTTTTCTTTGTGCATCCAGTGTCATTTGGTCACCTTAAATGTTGCTTCTTCATAGAAGTAGTCTATGGACCAAGTTAGAACCCATGTTAGTCCTGGAAACATTTTGTGATTCTCCTTCAACAGAATCGTCAGAAAATTATACCAAATTCTATTTTGTTCACTATAAAGTTTAGGAGACCTACACTTTACATAAGCTTTTCATCATTTTAGCCTCCATACCTAGAAAATGCCTAATCAATGGACATATTTATCTCTACTTTTAAAAATATAGATTGTGTTGTACTCATTTATTAATTTGTATCATAATTTACAATACTTCAGAATATGAGTTTATTTGGAAATACTCTCATTGTATATGTAATTACTTATGTTGAGTTCATACTTGAGTAGAGTGGGTGCTTAATCTAAAATGACTCGTATCCTTAAACAAAGATAATCAAAGAAGCTAACACAAAGAGAGAGGCCAAGATTGAAGTGTTTCAGCTAAATGCCGAGGAGCATCAAAGGTAAATAGCTACCTCCAAAGCTATGGAGAGAACAGGGAGGATTTTACCCAGTCTCAGAGGAAGCCTGGTTTTAAAACTTTAACACTTTGATTTTTAATGCCTATCTTCCACAACTGTGAGAGAATAATTTTCTGTAACTTTAAATGATAGAGTTTATGACAGGATTTTGGTAAAGCAGTCCTTGGTATGTGATACTGTTTATATTTAAGAACTCATATAATCTTTCAATATGCAGTATACTCTTTAACTCCAAAATCTTATTGCATAGGACCACTAGGGACTTAATAATAAAATGTACTTAATAATAAAATGTCTTTTGTGTGTATGCATGTGTGAATAATGTATAGATTATTATATGTGTGTATGTGTATGAGTGTGTGTGTGTGTGTGTGTGTGTGTATGATATGTATGGACACAGAATCTGTTCACTTAAGTGAAAACAAGAGCAAGTAATTAACATCAAAAGTTTACATTATTTAAAACCCTTTTTCTTAGGTCTTTGTGAAAGTAATCTGAATTTATTTACACAAATATTTGTAGCAGCATGAGTAATCACAACCCTAACCAGAACCAACCAAATATTTTTCTATGGATGAATTAACAATTATGGTTTCTCTATTTACTGGTGTACAATGGGTATTGGACCATCAACACACAAACTCCTACCATGGAAATCCCTCGTCTCACTCTAAGTGAAAGCAACCAGATTTAAAAGCTGATTCACTGCATGGGTCCATTTCTGTGCCTTCAGAGAAGAGGCAAAAATGGAAGAACACAGGACAGATCAAAGATATTGTAGATCATAGTGAGAAGAGCATCTGAACAAAATGCTTCATCATAAGCAAATGTTTTGGATGTCCCAATTTTTCTGTATCCTGATTGTGGTGTTAGTTATGTTACTCTTGGCAAGGACTTAAACTTGTAGAACTGCATATAAGTGTAAGCTCAATGAGTGAAGGGGCAATAACAAGAAATAGCACCAAATACAGGTATGAGTCAGTGAAATAATTTGAAATCTAAAGGGAACTATGTAAAGTACAAGTATGGTTTCTATTCTTCCTGAGAAAATGACCTGTTTTTTTTTTTTTCTTGGACGAATGTTCATAACGTAAGGTTTTTATCTTCATACATTACTATACACTTAACTAAAGTGAACATTTTTCTAGGATTTGTCAAAGTACTTAATGCCCTTTTAGTTTCTTATCACTAATGCAAAACTGGCCATGGAGCAACAGTGGCTGGAAGCCATTACTTGATTATAGTTACTACCCATTCTGTAGTTTCAGGAAAGTGAGTGGATGTTTCCAGTCCAGTTCCTAATGGACGGGTGCCTGCACATCACAGATTGTGATATTTGTCGTCCTGCTGTCAGATTTAACAAATCCATGAAAGAGCCTCAAAGGCTGGAACACCATATAGAATTGTCTTGGATTGAACAATTTAAAATGCATGGTTCTTTTGGCCTCACTAGGGATCCAGAGACCTTGAGTCATAGTAGCTGGCCATGGCTTGGGGAGAGGGATGATGTCATGACTGCTAGTTCCAGAATTCCTCCTGTTTGTCAGCAAATGGACTCCAAGACCATTGAGCCAAATATGCCCTGTAGTTAACAGAGCTAACAGTTTTGAAACCATCACCCTTGTTGAATATCCATAATAAGTGCAGCCTTCTGGATTCTATTTTTCTGTTAGATAAATTTAGTAGCATATAATTTTTCCTTTAATCAACTGAGGCTAACATATCTTAATTATTCTAATGTAGAAAGACATTATCCTATGTATTGGCCAGTGGAGATTTCTTCTCTATTATCTTTATCTAAATATCATATGATAGATATAAATCCTGATTTATCATTATCTCTAGGGAAGACAGACTGCATTTCAATAATTCTAGGATAACATCATCTTATTTTTATCACCATGACCCAATATTTAGTTGTTAGTTTGGCTGGAAGAGGAGCTCAATTCTCTCAGTGTTTATAGATTTGAAGGTGCTCATTTTTTCTAAAGAAAGTCACAAAATATAGAAATGTAATAAAAATGATTGGAAAGAGTTTGTAAATATCCAATTGGAATTAAATTATGTTGTTGATTACCCCCCCCTGCATCTGCAAAATTGTCCTGTCCTGTGATAAAAGCACGTGGGAATGCAAACTGTCTTCTGTAAGTTAACATGCATAATGCTTATTCCAAGTTACATGCTAGAGTCAGTCAATGAGAATTACAGAGAGCAATGGTTTTGAGGACAGATATCCTACATATATGAATCATACTGACCATTTCCTATTTTTGAAAGGATCTGCTTCTCTGCTATTTTATATGTATAGTTTTTTCTTTGTGCCTGCCTTAATAGATGGTCTTCTGATAAATTTCTCTTTTATAATCACAGACAAAGAATAAATTCTTGTAAATACATACCAGAAATCTTTTAAAAAGAAGGTATATTTCTGCTGCCAGTTTCCCAGGAAAAGGTAAATACTGAGGTACAAGAAAGTAGTAGTTAAGCTGGACATAAGAGTACAGAATAGGCCCTTCTTTTAGTATTTTATTTGTTTATTTATTTGAGGGAGAGAGAGGGAGAAAGAGAGAGAGAGAAGCAGACAGGGAGAATGGGCACACTATGGCTTCTAGCCACTGCAAATCAACTCCAGATGCATGTCACCCTGTGCATCTGGTTTACATAGGCTGATGAATCAAATCTAGGTTCTTAGGTTTTTCAAGGCAAGTGCCTTAACTACTGAGCCATTTTCTAGCACCCAAATCTCTTCTTAAATGTTGAAAATTCAGCTTCTTCTTTATGACAGTAAAATCATAAATCATATTGTGGAGATTCTCAATAAAACTTATGTTCATAAAACAGAATAAGCAGGAAAATCAGATAGAATGATTCTTATTTTATTTTTCTAGCATTCTTTATCCATTTATCAAAACGCTGAGCAAAATCACTCACTGGTTAAGGTGCTTGCCTGCAAAGCCTGATGAACTGGGTTCAATTTCCCAGTATTCACATAAAGCCAGATGCATTAGGTGGCACATTCATCTGTAGTTTATTTGCAGTGGATAGAGGCCCTCGTGTGCCCATTCTCTCTCTGTACCTGCTTCTTTCTTTCTCATAAATAAATAAATAAATAAAATATTTAAAATATATTTAAATATATTTAATGTTTCATTCAATACTCTATCCAGGTAGCAGCTGTGCAAGAGAAAGCTATAAGATAGGCTGGCCACCATACCTAGGCAGAGGATCAAAGATGCGGCAGCCTCTCCAGAGCCATGATAATCATGGAGGAATATTTTTTCAGACATCTCCAAAAGGAAGTGTAATAGTTACCTTCTTGTTGCAGGGACCAAACATCCAATCAGAAGCAGCTTGTGAAAGGAAAGGGCTTATTTCTGACTTATGGTTTCAAAGGGAAGTTTCATCATTGTGGGAAAAGCACAGCAGGAACAAACAGACACAGAAGTCATATCTCTACAGCAGCAGGAAGTAGTTATATTAGCCCAAAGGCCATCCTTCTTCAGCAAGACTCCAACTCCCAAAGACCTAACAACTTTCTCAAATTGCTACCAGCTGGGAACAAAGTATTCAAAATATATGAGTCTATGGAGGGACATTTCATTTAAACCACCACAGAAAATGAATTTCATGCAATGTTATAATGGTGAAAGCTACTGAAATATAGGCATGGTATTTTTACATTCGATGGTGAAGTCTCCTCCAAACCATGGCATGACCATCTTAACAAGTTGCCACAAGTGCAGCAGACAAAAGAGATCTCTGACATTAGTACTGCTTTTTCACTTTTTTTCTAGTTGTTTTTCCCAAGAGAATAGTCTCTTCTTCTCACACACTTTATGAACACTGTTTAATGCAATGTATAGACATACCCTTAAAGTTTCAATTGTACTTTGGTTCTACCTTCTTGAGATTAAACATGAATTGTGTCCATGGGTATTTTTTTTTTTTATTATTAGTTTTCTATTCTGCAAGTACAGGCAGTTTGGTACCATTATTAGGCTCATCTGTGACCTACCCCCTCCCTATTGGCCCCTCCTTGTTGAGGTATATGGGTCGTGCATTGTGGAGTTATCCCACAGTTACTGGTATGATAAATGTCTCTGCATATCATGACCCAACATGTGGCTCTGACATTCTTTCCGCCCCCTCCTTCACAAAATTTCCCTGAGCCATGTTGGGTTTGCTTCAGTGATGAGGTGTTGGGGGCCTCTGGGGCTCTGGCTCTCTGATTTGGTAGGCATTGATTTTTCTCTTGTTGGTCTCCTTCCCCCTTGTGCTGGTATCCGGTTCATCAGGAAAACAGCACACTTGCTTGTTTCGGCAATTTTCCTTAGTATTTTTAAAACTTCTTAGTTATATTATTTTAGATAGGCTGTACATTTACCTGGATGGGTGGTTTATCTATTTGATGTACACTTTGCTAATTTAATTCTTGAAACATAATCCCTTTCTTTGATTCAGCTTTCTACCTTGGACAATGTTCTTGCTCCAGGTGTTGAGTATATGTACTTGTAATATTCATAAAGACTTTACATGCCAAGAATAATTTTATTCAGCAATGGTAAAATATTGTAAAGACATATTTGTCTTGTTTTGTTTTATTTTAGAAAGAAAGCAAGAAAACTAAAAGGGAGGAAGGAAGGGAGAGTGTGATAGTTAAGGTGTTATCAACTTGATCTGTTTAGTAATCCACAGAAATCTCTCTCAGGTAGTTCTCAGAGGTTGCTTCCAAGAAGGATCAACTAAATGAGGAAGTCTTTCCCCCAGAGTGAGCCCTTCCCCCAGAGGGGGCTCTGGGTGAAAAGAGCCCCTTCCATCCTTCCACTTGGCTGCCGGAGCTGCTTGCTGACTTCCACTGTGGATTAAAGACCAGAGCCAACTGAAGACCAGCATCAACTAAAGACCCATGTGGATTGAAACCCAGTGGCTCCTCTGGAAGCCTCCAGGTCTTCTGGTGCCATCTGCAGTGCCAGATAGGGACTGGTGAGGCATGTGGCCACAGACTCAGCAGCTACCAGGTTCCTTGATTCTTGGACCTACAACTGCTATTGGACTACCGTAAACTAATCCAATAAATTCCCTTTTTAAAATAATTCATTCTAGCAGTTCTGTTCCTCTAGAAAACCCTGACTAAAACAGAGAGAAAGGAATGAAGGGAGGGAGAGGAAGGAGGGAAGAGGGACAAAAAGAAAGAACCCAAAATAAGGAGCCTTAGAGTAGAGGCATAGGACAGAGGACAATTAGGAAGCTGGGTCAGGGCATGAGAAAAGATGGGAATGGGAGAACGAATGTCCCCTAAGTTTTATGGAATAAAATGTCCCAAGCACATTTACATATCTGAAGGAGGTGGAGATGAATTACTAATGTGTATCAGATTTCAAATAAGTATATGACAATTATTTTATGAAAACTATATGAATGTTACTATGTAAAAAGTAACTGCTTATTATTTAATTCATAATAATAATTAAATTTTTGTGGGGTTCATGTAAGAACACTAAACATTCACTCATATTAGGAATGTTGATAGTATCTACAATTGATGGGATGAGAAATGACAACATAAATACATTTTTAAAATACAGAGTTAAGAAGGAAAATGTTAATGGAGTTTAAATTAGCTGCATTCTTATGTGGAATAGATATGTTGTCTAAGAAACAATATATACCCATACATTTCTTTGTTGTCATGACTATTTATGTTTTCTAAGACACAGTCCTACATTTATTTTGTATGTATACTATTATGTTACAATAATTACTGAGGAAAAGCAAACTAGGTTTTCCTTCTACTCTGTACTCTCACACAGCACTCAACATGACACCAGCTGTGTGGGAGTTTCCACTACAAACTAAGCAATCCTCCCATGAAGATCAACTGCGTATCTCATAATTTAACCCAGTTCTGTTATTATTTACAAAGTAGTCTTGAGAATCAATCCCACTTTGGAGACCAATCAAAAGCCTGGATGTTGATCTGTGTTTCTAACCAATGTACCTGAACTTAAATTGATTTGCTGTGAAGCTTCATGTACCTCAAATTTTTGCATATGCTTATTGGTTTATTATCAAAGCTATTACATAGGGTTCAAGTAAACCATAAGATGGAAGAGATGCCTGCACAGCGTGAGGGATGAGGGAAGGGCTTTAGATCCTGTTCTCTTTGCAGAAAGCTGTCTTTCAGGTATGTGCATGTGCTCAGTAATCCTGAAGTTTGTGGTGGTTTGAATATAAATATATATCCTCATAGCCTGAGGTACTTTTGATTAAGATTGAGCTTGCAACTTGAGTCTCCAGTGGAAGGAGCCCTGCTGGGGAAGAGATATGTCACTGGGGGTGGATCTTTAGTCTAGCCCTAAGGTATATTCAGAGCCAGTTTGAGCTCTGGCTATTTGTGTTTGTGTTTGCTGGCTGTTCAGTGATGTCTCTCTGCTATGGATCAATGGGAGTGAGCTAAAGTCTTCTGCCATGATGTTGCTGGCGCTGGATTGTGTGCTCAGAAACTAAACCTCTTTCTGTTTCTGGTGGGCTGTTTGTCTTGGCAATAAGAAAGTAACTGCAACAGAGTTCTGCAAGAGTGTCTTTTTTCTTTTTCCTTCATGGACGCTTCCTTACTTAGGTGTAACAGAATACATTCTTGTTCTTTAGTGATCAATTTCACTTTCAGGCTCCCTCTCCTCCCTGAAGGTTGCAGAATAGGTAAAAGTCCTTGGTCTTTCTAGGAGTCTGCTTATATCCTAAATCATTTCATGGGCATTAAACCACCAGTCACAATTCACTCACTGCTTTAGAAAGTCCAAAGGTTCTAGTAGCCATGTTTCAGTAATCAAGGACAGAGACTAAAAATGTATTTCTTATCATATCAAAATTAATTTGAGTTGCTAAAATATGTGGATATCTATCCATCATCATTAATATCATATCAATATTATACTATTTAGATTATCATGTGAATGCATATTGATTTCATATTATGTATTATTGAGTAATTTTATAGACAATATCTTTATATCAGGTTAGTCCTGAAAATAGACAATTCTATCATTATTCTTCAACTATATCACACATTTTAAAAATTAGCTTCCAGATTCACGTCCTTTACAGAGTAACACACAAGCAACTTGCTCTATTTCAAATTTGCACACATTTCCCTAAGTACACATTCCTCTTGATTGGACCAAGTTTTATTGTTTTTCCCCTGTTCATTTAAGATGTCAAATTAATGTTTTGCTTTGGGATTAATGGTTGTTTCCAATTTTGTGTATCAATTTTGTGAAAATGAGCCAATCATGCAAGGTCATAAAGCAGACTTGTCATAAAATGTCTCTGATGAAGAAGAAAAATTCCATAGTGCAAAAAGTCTTTCAAGGCAGAGTCACCCAGCAACACAGGGACGTAGAACTTGAATTTTATGGTCCATATCAATATTTTACTGTGGTTACAAATCTAACACAGATGCCAAGATATTTTATGTTGCCAAATGGTTATTTTATTTTGCAACACATGTTGTGTGTTCTATTTAGTAGTGAACACATCTGTTAGAGCATTTTTCTTTTCTCTTTCCCTGCATCTTTTTTTTTGGTTTATTTGCAATTCTAGTTTCTCCAAAGATAAAAACTCATACATCAGCCCAATGCATGTTTTATGACTTATAAACATTGTTAAGCGATGCCATTGTGAACATTTGTGGGCTATGAAATTACTGCTTTGGGAAAGTTTTTTTTTTTTTTTTTTTTTAAGCTGCAAAAGGACTTTTCATTAATCTCAATTCTTCAGGTTTAGAAACTAAGCAGACCATGACATCTCTGAAAGCAGCTGGGTTTTAAATTCTCTTGGGAGTATGCAAATAGCATGAGGGCAGGAATAAACAGGTGTTTTCTGTGATACCATTCCACATTCTGCTGCTTTCCTACTTGCCCTTATCTACTTCAAGTTGGAATCACTTCTCAGCTTGGCAGAAGTTTCCATAAAAGTCAAGTATGTAGAGATGGTGGAGTGAGCTGGCTTTTTTTGTGTGCTGGTGAAACCTAAGAGGTGTGTTGTTTACAAAGGTGCCTATCAGACCCCTCCTTCTTCATCAGCTTCCCTGGCCTATATTTCCCACTGAGTTGAATGAACATTTTCAGAAGCAGTCCCTCTGGATTGATCAATAAGGGGTGCTGCTTGGAGAAGGACTGAATGATTTAGCACAGTGGGGAGGCTGCAGATCTACAGCCGACAGCAGGAGGAGGGGGCAAACTTGACAGTGACTTTTATGGCCTACATCCTCCTGAAGTTAGCTGCATGCTGCAAAGAGTGGAATGGAGCAAGGAGCATTATGTTACCTGTCAGGCACAGATATCTGTCCCCTCTTCAAAATTTTGATGTTATTTGTATTTTTGATTTTGGGTAGATTACTAAAAAACAAACTGAGTCATGGAAATCCCTCATCAAGTGAAAAAAAATTAATTTTAGTATGTAAGAAGTTCTCTTTGTGTGTATGTTTATATATGTGCGTGTACATGAATGGTGGAGTAGAAATGAGAAAAAACATTTCATCTTATCTTCTGTTCCTTAATTCCCACAAATTTGACCATTATAGTCCTCTTAAATCCATCCCACCTGCATCAATCCACCTAGGAGCTTTTATTATTTTAACGGGCACACTGAAGTGTTAACTTGTTCTTTCTTTATTTTTTTCTTTACAGGCAATAGGATTAAAGCTTTGGCCTGAAATGAAGGTGGAATTAACCGACATGCATCCTGATAAATACAACTCTCAGCTGCCTCAATAAAGAAGGATATCATAGATAATCATCTGATGTCTAAATATTGCCCAACAGTAACCCAGCATGGGGATTGGTAAGTAAGGACTGACATTGTGATTTAACAATGTGGTTATGGGTCTTGAGAAATTAGGTTTGTGACAATCACACTTCAGCTTTCACAGATAGATGACCGTGAGGCAAAACATAGCTCTCATTCAGAAGAAATAAGAGATAGCCTATTCTGAGCCAAACATGACTGGCCATGGCCCACAAATAAAAAGCTTCTAGTTTTGTGTAATAACATGTTCCACTGTCAGAACTTTTGTAGTCATGTAGCAAAAGATGCTCATAAGTCAATGTATCTGCCAGCTACGGTAGTGGGGACTCTAGATAGGTTACAGACCCATGGAAAAAACTCTGCCAGACAATTCAGATGCTTACTGATAATATTTCTTAACTTTGGGGCTGGGAACAACTAGTGGTTTGCTATTTAATATAATATATTCCAAAGGTTTTACTTAATAGTCAAAAAGATGTTAGTTCAGATACAGTGATGGGCCTGGGAAGATAGCTCAGTGTATAGACTTCCCTTACAAGTGTGCAGAGCTGAGTTCAGATGGATCAGTACTCATGTAAATGCTGGGTAGGCATGGCAGCTGCCTGTAGGAAAACTGGTTAGGTAGACAGCTAAATCTGTGATGTGAGCTCTGGGTCAAGTAAGAGACAATAAATACATACATTACATAAATAAATAAAACATTACTGAAGAAGACACAGGGAATCAGCCTCTAGCCTCCATGTTCTCTTTCACGCACAGACACGCACACATGCACGCACACAAAATAAAGCATAGCCCCGGCTAATTTAGGCCCTAGATCTAAACATTCTAACTCTCCATGGTCATGAATGTCTAACCAGTCAATTAGTCTATCACATCTTCAACATAGGTTTGGCCTTTTTGGGATCATTATTTCAAAATTGGAAGCCCAAGACTATCCTTTCCCTTCCCTTCCCTCTCCTTCTCTCCCCTTCCCTTCCTTCCTCTACCCTCCCCTTCCCTTTCTTTTCTTTTCTCCTTTCCTTTCCTTTCTTTTCTTCATTCTTTTTTAAAGGGACTCTATCTCAATATAGAGAAGAATTTATTTTCTTCCTTTACAGAATAATACACAAGCAACTTGCTCCATTTAAAATCTAGGTTACTTTAAGGGTTTTATAAAATTATTTTCTAAATTTTTATCATCTAGCTTTTGATGTTAAAATATGTATGATTATTAAGCCTCAGGTAAGAATTAACTTTAAAGCTATGATAAGCAATTAATTCATTCAAGTTACCAGCCTTCAGTTACATTGCAAATTATAAGATTTCATTCCTTTAAAAGGAACATTTACAGTAAACTTGGAGTTTAAAGCAACAAATGTTACAAATGTGGGGCAGGAGATAACCTGTTTGATCTAGTTATATTTGTAAAACTAAGTATATAAAGGTCTTCCTCACAACTTTTATCAATGCAACACTTCATATTCAGAAGCCCACAGTACAATATCATACTCTCCTGGCCTAGATTAAGTATGTAACACAACTTTGTGCTGAATATAATGTATTCATCTCAGTCATAAATGTTACATGTTGTGTAGTATCTGTAAAAACTTAGGACTTTATATGATTACTTTTCAGAAGCTCCATGCTAATGCATGACATCGAAAAACATTGTTTAATATATATTAAGATGACTTTAGTAGAATTTGGCTCCGTGTTTTGTAGAGAGTTATAAATTACATGTTATAAAACTATTAATGAGTTGAGGTAACACAATACTAAACTTATAGGGTGTCAGGGTTCAAAACAGGCTCTGAGACCATGCCTTTTCATGGTATAGGAAATTTATTGTAGGTTTCTAGGTGTGTTGTTTTAAGAAGGGAGGGAGCTGGAACAGTTCCTTAGAGAAACAGTAGTAGCCCAACCACCTGAGAACAAAAGAGGCAGATCATTACGAAAGCAGGGCAGAGAGAAAGAGCTCACATGATGGGAACCTGCTCCTGGCAAAGCTACTGCTGGCTAGGGTTAGCAAAACCTGGAGCATATTGGGTAGAGAGCAGGATTTGTATTCCTGGGCCCAGAGAAAGAAGCCACTAATAGGAGACCATCCTGAGCTGGTGACTATGCCCAGATTGACAGGGTGGAAAGGAGGAGAATGTGTAGGAAGGGAGCTCTGAAATAGAGAAAGAGAGAGAGAGAGAGAGAGAGAGAGAGAGAGAGAGAGAGAGAGAGAGAGAGAGATACAGAATAGCCAGAAACACTGAATATGTATCTTACTTCAGAAAAGATTATGAAAAAGGGTGAGGGGGCAACTTGAAGTTCTTATGTCTATCCTCTTGCAGTAGGTGGAACTGTTCTGTGAGGAGAGGGCCATGGTAGACCTGTGGTGTGGACTGTCCAGAGAAGAATCCAGGTTAGCTAGATCTCCTGTTCACCAATACCTTTGAAGACCTCAGCTTGGGCTTCTGGGGAGGAGGGAGGAGGCTCTAATACCTTAATGTGGGATACTTGTGACATTTATACTGGACCTTTAGAAATGCAGTCTATTTGGACCATGTGTAAGGTGTTCATATGACTGGGCATATGATAGCCATGCCTTCATTCCCAGGCTCTGGAGGCAGTGGCAGGACTGGGACTTTGAGGCCAGTTGGGGTTACCTAGTAGGACCTTGTCTCAAACACCAGCAGCAACAGGTTTTCATGTGGGTTTCCATAGTCAGATTTATTTGTTGTCATATCCTTGTTCTAATGGTCACTGCTTACTAAGGGAAGGAAGATGAGTTATAACCTAATCACTTCCTTATGTGAACCTTCCAGAAATCTGTTCTGGCTTGTTGGCTTATAATTTTAAGCAGAAATTAAACTACTAAGGTTGTCAGCATTGATGTTAGGTCTCTAAAGTGAGGTGGAGGAGAGCAGGAATATGGTGTTAATGATGGTTTTATATGAACTTTCAAGGTATTCCTCTTTTGAGATTATTATAAATTTTCAAACTTGATTAGGAGACAGTTGTATGTTGTTTTGTTTGTTTTGTTTGCTCTTGGCAGCTGTACCCCAGACAGCCACCTGCTGGCTTGCACAGAGAAACACATCTCTGACATTGGAAACTATAAGGAAAAAGAGAATGAAGCAATAGTACCATGAAGCAGATAATTTGAAAAGAATTAGATATTCTCAGGAAGAATATATGATTCTGTCTCAGTTCTATCTCAGTGCTGACACTTATAATTTACATGGTTCTTCATATCACCTTTAAGTGAATTGCATTTTAAAAATATTTTAAACCCATTTAATGTAACAGTAAGAAAAACTCCAGAGTTTATTCTTTTATTTATTTTAGAGAGAGAGAAAGAGGAGAGAACTGGCAAACCAGGGCCTCAGCTACTGAAACCTCTAGATGCTTGTGTCACCTTGTGGGTACATATAACCTTGCACTTGCCTCACCTTTGTGTGTCTAGCTTACTTGGGATCTGGAGAGTTGAACATGGGTCCTTAGGTTTCACAGGCAAGCACCTTAACCACTAAGCCATCTCTTGAGCCCTTGTTTATTGTGTTAATTTTGTGTATGGTATAATTAGTAAGTGCAGTATGTGTTGTGTGTGTATGTGTGTGTGTGTGTGTGTGTGTGCTATATGCATGTGTGTGTGTAGATGCATAGGCACAGAGACATGCACATGTGCACAGACCAGAGGAAGATGTCAGGTGTACTCCCCTATAGCTCGTCCACCTTATTTCCTGATCAGAGTCTCTCTCTCTCTCTCCCTCCCTCTCTCTCTCTCTCTCTCTCTCTCTCTCCCTCTCCCTCTCCCTCTCCCTCTCCTTCTCTGAACAAGGAGCTTGACCTGTGAGCTTCAGTGATCCAGCTGTCTTTGTCGTCTCTAGGGAACGGGTGACAGGCATGGACAGCCATGTATGGCTTTTTACATGGTGACAGGACCTAACTCTGCTCCTTATGCTTGTTTAGCCAGTGCTTTTGCCCACTGAGTTATCTGCCTGACTCAGTGTGTTCAAACTGCTTTCGTACTCACTATTCCCATAGAAGTGAGTAATCGGTCATATTTCATGGTTTATAAAGAAGAGAGACTATAAACAGGCTACCTGATTTCCAGATGAATAGAGACCCAGGCATACCTGTAGCAGAGCAGAATTCTAACAAAAGTAGCTGCCCTTTGACCTCACCCTGCTCTTTCATACTTGTTTTCCTTTGTAATTATTTCTAACTTTCATATTCATGTACTAGCAAAGAATGGTTACTAACAATGTTTGATAACTTACTATGATGCTCAATTAAGATTGACTTCCTAAATCCAACAACATAAACTACAGCAGAAAGTTAGTTTTGTGTTACTCAAAAAGCACATTTGCAGAACTATTCCATTCTATTTCATATTCTGTATAAGGACTGTAAGCTAACTGATTGGAGTACTGGAGCTCCCTATTTCATATTCTGAGTAACATTACTTCCTAGTTTGGGTGGGTTTACCAATTGTCAATCCAGTTTCATTTTGTTTTTGTTAAAATGAGCACGATATTGTTTAATTTACTGTAGTTCTATGCAAGTTCTTATCTTCTTTGCTTAGACCCAGAAATATGTTAAATATTTCACTTTTGTATCTTTTCTACCTGCTGTCAATAATCAACAAGGTTATGTTTAAGTATCTACCTGTCCTTCATCCCATTACTTGCATTCTTTTCTATTTCAAAAGAAAATTATAAGAATGCTGGCTGTGTGTGTGTGTATATATACAAATACACATGCACCCATATGTAGTAGTGATATAGCTTCCTCATTCACTAGCTGGAGGTCAGTGGAAAATCTTCTGACCACTCAGAGCCACATCCTAGTCACCAACACACTTCACTGCTGCAAGGCTGAGAGCTTGGGCTGTGGATTAGTTTAGAACATCTCAAGCCAGTGGCTCCCAAAGCCCCCAAACCAGTGGTTTTCAAGTTCTTGTCTATTATTAGCAAAGAATTGAAAATACAGACATAAAAAGAGTACACTGTGAAAGATTTATGTTTTAAAACATTTTTATTTATTTACAAGCAGAGAGATAGAGAAGAAAAGCAGAGAATGGGCACACCAGGGCCTCCAGCCACTGCAAATGAACTCCAGAGCATGCACCACTTTGTACATATAGCTTTGCATGGGTGCTAGGTTGTCCAAATCAGGTCATTGGGTTTTGCAGGCAAGTACCATAACCTCTGAGCTATCTCTCCCAGCTCTGAAAGATTTATTTTAAGAAAGTAGAAATAAGGCCATGTGTGGTGGTGCACACCTTTAATCCTAGCACTCAAGAGGCAGAAGTAGGATTGCTGTGAGTTTGAGGCCACCCTGAGACATAGTGAATTCCAGGTCAGTCTGAGGTAGAGTGAGACCCTAACCTCGGAAAAGAAAGAAAGAAAGAAAGAAAGAAAGAAAGAAAGAAAGAAAGAAAGAAAGAAAGAAAGAAAGAAAGAGAGAGAGAAGAAATAAGACAGGAAAAAAAATCAAAAAAGCTCCCAAACTAGGGAAGGGGACCTGCAGGAGTCCCAAGATGGAGAAAGCCCAAGAAAATCCACGTGACAACTTGGATCAAGTCTTATTAGAAATTAGCCATCTAGGTGGAATGAGCTCTACTGCCAAGTTCAAATGTATAGGAAGGGTCCTGATTGGTTGGTGGACCCAGAAAAGGAAATCACAGACTCAGCCCATGGGTGGGCAGAAAGGATCTGGAAAATGTTTATCGTCACTAACTTGGGTCAAATTGGACATCTGGTCTTGTCAGCAGCCATGTTTCTTTGTTTTGTTTTGTTTTGTTTTTCCCTTGGGGGCGGGGATGTCTGTGTCCCTTGCTGAGTATTTACAAGAGAAAAAAATTACCGTGTACCAATCCATATCATCAGGTCAATGTTTAACAATCACCACATTTATAGAGCAGGTATTTAGAAATTTCTGCTTCCATAAAAATTTGAAGCCTTTGCACATGTCAAATATATATATATATTTGACAGTGGTGACCTTCCTTTGGCTCGTACCTTCGTTTTTTTTTTTTTTTTTTTTTTTTTTTTGCTTATTTTATTTATTTGAGAGTGAAAGACAGAGAGAGAAAGAGGCAGATAGAAAGAGAGGGAGAATGGGCACGCCAGGGCCTCCAGCCACTGCAAATGAACTCCAGGCACGTGTGCCCCTTTGTGCATCTGGATAACTTGGGTCCTGGGGAATTGAGCATCAAACCGGGGTCCTTAGGCTTCGTAGGCAAGCACTTAACTGGTAAGCCATCTCTCCAGCCCAGCTCTTCTTTCAGCCACTTCTTCCGCAATGGTCCCTGAGCCTTGGAGGTGGTGATAAAGATGTTTCAGTGCTGAGCACTCCTCTGTCACTTCTCAGCACTATGCTGCCCTTTGGGTTACTCCAGTGTTCACTGCCATCTGAAAAGAGAAGCTTCTCTAAACAAAAGTGGGAGCATTATTATATGAATATGAACATTAAGTGTAGCACTTTCAGGGCAGTTTGGTAAGAATAATATATGCATTTTGCCAGACAAGAGCAGGCTTTATACCACTAAGGCACATGACCACCCCTGCCATAGGCTTTTGATTAGGTTTTCAGTACCAGGCATGTATTCCATCCCATAGAGTGGGCTTCCAGTCCAATTAGAGAGCAGCTGGTTTCCCCCAGAGCAGACATGCCACTATTGTACCCCTCCGGTCATTTGGACTGCCTGGCCAAACTTGAGAATTCCAGTGTCCACGTTTTCACCACTGATGACTTCTGCCTCCCACAGGGCTGCATGCAGTACAGCTTTTTCCAGCTTACAGTTGGCAGAAAGTTTTTAGCTCAGCACCAACTTGAATTTCCAGCGATCCTGCTGCCCATGCATGTGAAGTCTTCAGCAATAGGGTCTTATAATCTGTTACTCCTGGTAAACCAAGAGAATTGACAACAACCTGTAATGTTGTAGAAGTAGCAGGGACCTACCTGGCCAACAATGAACTGGTAGGAATCCTATCCCTAGCACTGAAAATTTTCTACTCTCAGTCTATGGCTTCTGGATATGTTATTATCCAAAGAAGCAGGCTTTCATATGTTGTATTCAGAATGTCTTGAATTTTGATTGATTCTCCCCCCATCCTTCTCTTACTCAAACTCTCCCCCTGGCCTCACTTAGGCCATTCCACTCCCTGTAATCTGTTCTTCTCCTTACATATATACAATTCCATCCCCTAAAGTCCTTCCTTCTCCTCCCTCCCTTATAGCCTTTTTTCAGCTTACTGACCTTTGCTACCAATTTTTAGTTCCAGCTCACACACGTGTACACATTTGTAGCTAGGACTCACATATGAGAGAGAACATGTGACATTTGGCTTTATGGGCTTGGGTTACCTCATTTAGCATAATCCTTTCCAGATCCATCCATTTCCCAGCATATTTCATTTTTCTTTACCGCTGAATAGAACTCCGTTGTGTAGATATGCTGCATCTTTATTATCCATTGACCTGTTGAGGGACATCTAGGCTGGTTCCATTTCCTTGCTATTGTGAACAGAGCAGCTATAAACATGTGCAAGTATCTCTAAGGTAGTGAGTGAGAAGAGTCAATAGGATGAATACTTGCAGGTGCTATAGCTGGATAACATGGCAAATCTATTTTCAGCTCTCTCAAGAAACTCCACACTAATTTCCACAATGGCTGTATCAGATTACATTCCCACCAACAGTGTGGAAGGGTTCCCCTTTTTCTGCATCCTCACCAACATTTATTGTCATTTGTTTTCTTGATGGTAGCCATTCTGACACAAATGAGATGGAATCTCAAAGTGGTATTAATTTGCATTTCCCTGATGGCTAAGGATATAGATCACTTTTTAAGATGTTTATATGCCATCTTTATTTCTTTCAATGAGAACTCTCTATTTAGTTCCATAGCCCATTTTTAAATGCTGTTTTTTGATTTCTTCTTTTTGTGTGTATGTGTGTGTGTGTGGGGGGGTGTGTTCTTTGTATATTTTGGATATTAATCCTGTCAGATGTATAGCTGGCAAAGAATTTCTCCCAATGAGTAAGTTGTCTCTTTGCTCTATTCAGTGTCCTTTGCTGTACAAAAGCTTTGTCATTTCATGAGATCCCAATAGTTGATTAGTGGCTTTGTTTCCTGAGCAATTGGGGTTATATTCAGAAATCATTACCTATGCCAATATGTTGAAGTATTTCCCCTAACTTTTTTCATGGAAATTTCAGAGTTTTATGACTAATATTAAGGTCTGTGATCCATTTGGACTTGATTCTTGTACATGGAGAAAGACAAGGATCTAATTTTATCTTTCCATATATAGTTATCCATTTTTCTCAGAACCACTTGTTAAAGAGGCTGTCTTTTCTCCAGTGAATATTTTTGGCTTTTTTGGTCAAGAAATCAGATGGCTGTAGCTGTTTTGATTAACACCTGGGTCCTCTATTCTATTTCATTGACCTATGTGTCCATCTTTGTGCCAGTACCATACTGTCTTTGTTACTTTGGCTTTGTAATATAGCTTAAAATTGGGTATGGTGTTACCACCAGCCTTATTTTTGTTGCTTAAAATTGTTTTATCTACTTGAGGGTTTTGGGGCTTCCAGATGAATTTTAATATTTTTTTCTATTTTTGTGAAGAATGTTATTGGAATTTTAGTGGGTATTGCATTAAGTGTATAGATTAGTTTGGTAAGATTGACATTTTCACAATATGGATTCTTCCAATCCAAGAACATGGAATATGTTTCCATTTTTTAGTGTCTGTTTAAATTTCTCACTTGAGTGTTTTGATGTTCTTATTGTAGAAATCCCTCACTTCCTTGGTTAGGTTTATTCCATGGTATGTTATTAGTTTTTTTTTTTTTTTTTTTTTTTTTTTTTTTTTTTTTTTTTTAGGCAATTGTGAATGGAAAGTTTCCCTGATATCATCCTCCTGCATGTTTGTTGTTAGTATATAGGAAAGTTGCTGATTTCTATGTATTTATTTTGTATCCTGCTAGCTATATTACTAAAAGTGATAATGAGCTTTGACAGTTTGCTTTTGGAGTCCTTATGGTCCCTAATGTATAGAATCATATCATCTGTAAATAATGATAATTTAATCTCTTCCTTTCCATTCCATGAGGGTCTTTTGCCTTATTGCTAAAGCTAAGACTTCCAGTACTATATTAAATAAAAGTGGGGACAGTAGACATCCTTGTTTTGTTCCTGAATTTAGTGAAAAAGCTTCAGGTTTTCCCCAATTAGTATTAAATTGGTTGTAGGATTATCATAAATAGCATTTATTATGTTGAGATATGTTCCTTCTATTCTTGTTTCTATAGAGATTTTTACCATGAAGGAATGTTGGATCTTGTCAAAGGCCTTTATGGCATCTATTGAGATGATCATGTAATTTTTGTCCTTCAGTCAATTTATATAGTATGTTATATTTATCTATTTGTGTATATTGAACCATCCCTGCATCTCTGTGATAAAGACTACTTGGTTGGGGTGAAGAATCATTCTGATATATTCTTGTATTCTGTTTACCAATATTTTGTTGAGAATTTTTGCATCTATGTTCATGAAGGGAGATTGGTCTGTAATTTTCTTTTTTTGTTCGGTCTTTTTTTGGTTTTAGTATCAGGGTCACACTGGCTTCATTGAAGGAGTTTAGTACAATTTATTCCTTTTCTATTTTATGGAAAAGTTTGTGAAGCAGTGGTGTTAGTTCTTCCATGAAGGTCTGGTAAAATTCAGTGAATTCATTTGGGCCTAGGCTTTTTTTAGTTGGGAAACTTTTTATAACTTAGATCTTAGATCTTCATACTTGTAATAGGTCTGTTTAATTGGTTTATCACATCTTGATTTAATTTTGGTAGGTCATATGAATCAAGGAAATCATCCATTTCTTTCAGGTTTTTATACCTAGAGGCAAATATATTCTTAAAGTATTTCCTTATGATCTTCTGAATTTCTTTGGTATCTATTGTAATGGTGACTTTTTCATCTCTAATTTTATTAATTTTTATCCCTTCTCTCTTTCCTCTGATCAGATTTGCAAAGGGTTTATGCCTGTTGTTCTTAACACTTGTACTCATAGGTTATTATTAAGAGAGCACTACAGAGAAAGACTGAAAACTCAGGGTCTGGTTGTACAGCCTGTAACCCAAGAATGGAAGCTGAGTCAGGAAGATCACAAACTGAAGGCTGCAGTGGGCTATAAAGAAAATTGAAGGCCAGCCTAGACAATTTAGTGAGATCCTAACTCACCAAACAAAATTAAAAGAGTGGTGTGCTGGGCTAGGGCTTTATTTAAGCCTTAGGTTCAATGTACCGTACTTATATGGAAAGACAGAGGACTGCATAACGATTTGCATATGCCATTCAGCAAAACAAAACAAAACAACAAAAACCAGTAAGTGATTTTGAATGGGGATAGATATACCTCTTATAGGAAGAGCTCTATGCCCACTGATTCACTGAACCCTGGAACCAAGAGTCACTAAATATTATGGAAAAGCCTGCCTTACACCCTCATACCACTGAGGAGACAGAGTATAATCATTAGCACTTGAAAGCAGAGGCTGGGCCTGAAGTTGATAGCTCCACAGCAGGAAGCCTTTAATATAAAGTACAGCTTTCATTAGCAATGCAGAGAATAAGCTTCCCTGATCTTTCTCAAGATTGAAAAGGGAAAAGATTCTCTGGAAATCTCCTTTCTTGCTGGGGGCAAGGTTAAAGGTTCCCCCAGAGGTCCATCAATCTGATCGCACTTCATGGGCCCTGCTGATATGAAGAAATATTTCCCAAATATGTGTGATAGAAGAGCTGCACAGGAATCTTATAAAATCTAAACAAAACATACAAACACTAAGCTCTCATAACAGATCTCCTAAATCTCAATCTCTAGGGCAGACCTGGTACCATGCATTTCAACACATAGTTTCAGCTAGTCTCTATTATTCTCTAGAGCTGATACCTGCAACCCTGTCTAAAAGAGATGCCAAAGCCAGTTGCTATATTGGCATGGAATTACCAATCAATCTGCTTGTGAGAGAGATAAGGATCAAGGTAGTCTTCTGGTTAGTTGCTTAGGGCTGACTAATATGATCCCTACTCCCACATTGTCTCTCTACCAACCTCCTGCCACACACTGTTCTTTCCTTCTCTTAATGTGATAGCATCTCCTAAACTCTTACCCTCTTGTCTATGGATTTTAATTCCATAAATTCATAAAACAAGAAAGTGGGGTAACCTAAATTTGTTGGTGTTTTGGCATATTGGTACATTGGCAAGGATCCCACAAGTTCCAGCTACAGTAACTTTCTTTTACAAGCAGTTAGTTTTGGGATATGGGTGCCAGAGAACATAGATGCTGTAAGTGGAGATTAATGGGCCATTCTGGTAGGAATGTGAAAGATCAGAAGGCTAAGAAAAATGTGGACTCATGAGGTTCCAGAGGGCAAAGGACCTTGGCTAGAGGCACTGCATTCTGCCCATTTCCTGAGAACTGAAACAAAATTGAATTTAACTGTAATGGACTAATGGGTTTGGTGGTGAAAATTCCAAGGCAGAAGAAACCTTGAATCTACATTGGCAAAGTTTCTCTTTGATGTCCTGATTTAGAGCAAAGTGAAAGAGAGGAAAGATGTGAAAAACATAGAGTCAGAAGAAATGTAAGCAAATTTAAAGAGCCAAGCCCAGAGACTGTAACTGTTTTGGTTGTAATAGTTAAAAAGATTTTCACCGTTAAAGAGAAATCTACTACTCTTCACTGGGACAAGAGGTAAGATGTCCTGAGGCCAAGACCCAGCCCATTGAAGGCTGAAGATGGGAAAAATGCAAATTCTTTTGAAATAAAAACACTTGAAGAAAGAATGTTGATTGTCTCTGCTCCCTAAGGTCAGCATACAGAGGCTGCTACATCTGCGTGTCATCAGTGTCAGACATTTCCTGCATACGAGTTTTAGAATAATGAAAGATGCAAGATGTAGGGGTCATGGAATATTTCAATACTGTAGCTGAGAGCCACTGATGCTAAGCAATGTGAGGCAGAGTCAGGATCCCTGCATGGAGGCCATGAGGGACCACCGAGTGAATCTGTGACAATGAGTCATAAATTGCAATAGAGATCCCAGGAACTGTAAGTGGGGAGTCAGTGCCCTGATCCAAGAGCTCATGTGTTATCAGGATTACACTCCATCATGGACAATTGACTCAACCATCTTCTTCAGGTAGAAGTGGCCAGTTGCATTCATAAATGGCATTTACAAAGGCATGCCATGTCAGTTAAGGTTACTTGTCCATTTATCCGAGACATAACTGACTGGTAGAAATCACACTACCCTGCTTTTCATCTGGGTATGCCATTTACATGCTACGTTTTCTTAAAGAAAATGTAACTCTAGCAAGGACTTGCTGTATAGTTCAAATAGAATTCAAGGCTATGGCAGTTTTCTTTTGTGTGTGTGTGTGTGTATACACATATATGATGTGTATGTGAGTATGTATGTTTTTGGTTATACATGTGTGGGGGGATATGTGCTCACATGTATGCATGTATTTGTGGAGGCCAGAACTCAACAGTAGGTATCTTTTTAATTCTCTGTTCATCTTATTTCTTAAGACAGGTTTCTCACTAAACCCCAGAGATCATGACTTACACTAGTTTAGCTAACCATTTTACCCCAGTTATCCTCCTGTCTCTGCCTCCTAAGTGCTGGAGTTTCAGTAACATGTTGCCATGCTCAACATTTATGTGGGTACTGGGTATTTGAGTTCAGATCTTATTTATTTGGCAAGCACTTTACCCACATAAATCTGGCATTGTGATTTTACAAACAAACTTACAAAAATTATAAGGGATTAGAAGAGAAGGCCAGTAACTAAATGCCAAAAATCTGCCTCTCAATTTATTGGTAATGGGAAAATTTTAATGGATGACAAGAAAAGGGCCATGTTTGCTTGGAGGGACATAGTGGTAGAGAGTATATTGTGTGGAGGGGTGAGGGTATCATTTATGGGAATAGTTATCTTTCTCTTTTTGTATTCATTCCTGAAAAGCTGATTATGAGCCACAGGAACACAGGTTTAGTTATGGAATGTGGGCATGTCTAGGCCTTAGCCAATTTAAAATCCAAAACCTGAGCTTCCAATAGAAAACTGGAAGTCTGGCTCAATAATAAGACTTGCCTTTCACTTATTTGTTCTCAGCAATGATGTTTTGCTAGTTTGTTTAATTGAGATTAACTGAACTTAACAAAGTGTACCTTATTTTTGTGTTAAAATGTATATATTATTTTAATTTTATTACTAGAAATACTCCTTCTACTGGTCTTTATTGAAAAGATGACATTCAAAAGTTCAGTGTGGTAAATTGCATTAAGACTTTTGTTTCACAAGTGATTAGTATATGTTATACATATTATCATATGTTATACATATTATCATCTTTTTACATTATATTAGCCCTATGTCTATGTTATTGGTATGTGTGGTGACTAACAGAATTACCATTAAGCAGACAGAAAAATAAAAGAAACGCTCACAAGCATACAGAAATGTATATCTCACAACAGGTCCCAGTGAAGTTAAAATAAATCTAATGATATAAAACAAATTGAAGGATGCATTTAAACCTCCAATGATGCGTTCAAGTCTTTTTGTAGCAACCTGAGCTGGGTTGACAGTATTTGATTTAGCTCTGAAGTTCCAAAGAACCAATGGAAAGGAGTAAAGCCAGTGAAACATTTAAATCTCTCATGACACAAGAAAGAAACAAGTTACTAAGGATAGCTCCTGGAAGCAGAAGGCTATCATAGCAGTACCCCCAGTCTCACCAAAACATGGAGAAAAGGGACAATTTTATATTACAATTTTATATTTTAAGGCACACATTGATAAATAGATAAAGTTACTTTCAAAAGAGATGAGCCTTGGGACCTTGCTATATGCCCCTTAAGACTGAATAAACTTCTCTTTTGTCACATCTTCCAAGTTCTTGAGTTCACCACAGTATATGCTCAAACTATGATTAAAAGCTAATTTATGAGGGCTGGAGAGATGGCTTAGCAGTTAAGTGCTTGCCTGTGAAACCTAAGGACCCCGGTTCAAGGCTCAGTTCCCCAGGTCCCATGTTAGCCAGATGCACAAGGGGGCGCATGCGTCTGGAGTTCGTTTGCAGAGGCTGGAAGCCCTGGCGCGCCCATTCTCTCTCTCCCTCTAACTGTCTTTCTCTCTGTGTCTGTCGCTCTCAAATAAATAAATAAATAAATAAATTTTAAAAAAAAGCTAATTTATGAAAGGAACATGTTGGCTCCCTGAAATGGCTCCACAGAGCTCTCTCCTCCTCTTACCCTACCCTCTCCTCCCAACAGTCATGCTCAGATTAAAGCTGGGGTTTTGGAATTATCTAATTGAATACCCTTGGGCTGAGAAGAGGGAATACCATGTCCCCCTAGCCCCCACCTTGGTCACATCATGCGAGACCCCTTCCTCACAGTACAGTCTCTTCAATCTCTCCTTATAACCCATTAAAAAGCCCCTCCCTTACCTTATCCAGGTTTCTGAAGCTATTCTCCTTTCTCCCTTGCTTCCTCTGTATCCTCCCATTTTCTCCAGGCATTGAGAAAAACTCTTGGGCCTAAGAAGCACTTTGTTTCTGGTCCACCCATCTCACTTTTCCAAACCCGATATCCTCATGTCTCAGTACATATAAGACTAAGTTTTTCTAAGACTGACTTTTATGGCCTTTTATAAAAGTCTAGGAGTCAGCAAAGTCCCATTCAGTGAAAGCAATTCTATCAGAGGGTAGGAGATAATGACCAGGCTCCAGATTTTGTGATTGTCTAGCTAGATTCAGAGAAATTTTACCCTATCTAGAGAATGGATGGATTGCTTATCCTTCAGGCAAGTTAAATCCCTTCCAGTTGATAAAGCCTTGAGTAATCAGGAAATGAAGGAGACAAATAGATTCACCCTTGATGAAAATTGACACCCACATGCAAGTCTGGGAAAGTGAATTTCCCAGACAAAACCTGCTTGGGTAATGTAAATCAAGCCTAGAAGGCACCATTTGTATGCAAACAGACTTAAGGACTTAGTGCAATTGCTTTCTGTCATCTGGATCACAAAGAAGATGAACAGATTTAAAGTGAAAAGGCTTATCTATAAACCTGGAGGGAAATAGACCAAGATCCTTGTGCAGAAAGAAGGGTAGGAACTTAAAGGGGAACACAAACACTACCCCATAACTCCAAAAGAGCAAGACTGATTTAGTAGGAGGTTAATAGAGCTGCTTGCTATCATTTCCACTGTGATAAGATCAGGATTTAATTCTATTCCTATAAACAAGTATTTTTTAAGCCTTCATAAGCATTTGCTCATCTAGAGGCAGAAGTAAATCTTTGAGCATGTATTCCAGTGCTGCTTGGAACGTCATAGTTCTGATGAACAGCAGGAGAAAGAGAAACTGGGTTGGCAGTTTAGAGCAACAAGGTCCCAAAAGTGAACAGATATCCTCCCTCCATACACACACACACACACACACAGACACACTTGGCTAAAATCAGGAAATGTCCTAGAACCTGCAAAGGGATAGGGAGTCTGATTTTTACTTGTCTTGTCTAAAGGTGTTCTTATCAGCCCTTGATGGAGGCCAAAAATAAGGGTCCTGTTTTCCTTATGGTTTTTGCCCTAAAGGATTTCCCCTTCCTTAGAAACCAGACATAACAAGGCATAAGGATGTGAAAAGGACTATAATGCACCTCAACACCTGACATGGGAATCAGACAGACCAATTCATCCCCAAATCTAGTAAAGCTGTATTAACTCTAAGGCAGTAACTTCCAATGACATCCAATTTCTAGGGACCCTTTCTGCTCTGCCTTCTTTCCTTCTCTGAATCTCTATAATAAAATCTTTCTGAACCTCTGCTGCTTCTTATTGCTTGCACAGGTCATCGACAAAAAGCAGCTGGTGGGAGAAAAGTTATTTATTTTGGCTTACAGTCTTGAGGGGAAGCCCCATGATGGCAGGGAAAAACATGGCATGAGCTGGACATCACCTCTGCCACAACAGGTGGAAACAGCAGCAGGAGAGTGAGTCCAGTAACACTGGCAAGCTGAGGGCTAATAAACTTCAAGGCCAAATCCCCAGAATTATTACATCTCTACCAAATTGCCACTAGCTGGGATCTAAGTATTCAGAACACATGACTTTACCTAATTCAAACCACCACAGACTTGGTTCATTGAGTTGAGGAAACAAGAAAGTGGAGGCCACTGACTCCGTGGAAGCTTAATCTGCTGTGAGTGTCTTGCACCCTAACTACTGAATAAAAGCCCAATCAAGTGCCAAGGAAAGCTTCCATCACTCTCAAAGGCATTTCAAGTTACTATATTATTTCTTTATTTTGTGGCTTACAAATTTATTAACATATTACAAGAAAAATCTGTTCATTGAGCTGGTTATAAATTTCATGACTAAAAATGTCTTCCCTATTATATTTTCCTCATTAGGTGCCCTACCTTATACATATATTACACATAGAATTAAAACCAAAACAGGAGATTTTCTTTTTAACATTGATGAATCCAACAATAGCCTCAGATATAACTTCATTCTGCTAGGGATAGTGGCAGGAAAGAAGGTATGAGGTGGAGCATTTTCATGAAAAAAAATTTTTTAAAAATGATGGTAATTTTTGTAACTAGGAGTTAGACAAGGAGGAAGAGGGCCAGTGAGGAAATGTATCTTCCTGCAGTGAGCAGTAGACAAATTGCCTTTGCTTGGCTGTCTGCTTGCTTTCTTATTGGCAAGTGAGATAAAATCTTATCCAGATTTTGCAACCACAAAAAAATTAGGCACATGGATGACGACGAGTGATTATAGCAAAGATTTATTAAGTAGAAACCCCAGAGTATCAGAGCAAGCATGCTTATGATTCCTGCCAGCATCCAAAGAAGAGATAGAAAGGGGGAAAAGTTATGCTTTCTGAGTTAGAGCTCAGAGAAGCAAGCAGGTTCAGCAGTAGGAGTCTAGGAGCAGTTGCCCTGGAGGAAGAGGCTTCTGGGAGGGATAGTACATTATATCATTAAAGGGCTAATTATTCCTTCTACTTTTTAAGCATGTGTTTGGATGAGGGTGGATTTCTTGACCAGGTGAGTAATTAACAGGCTCCATTGGATTTAATTTTAAGGAAGGGAACCATTGCCATAATACTTCCACATAGGAGGTATCAATACCAGGAGACAGGAGGTGGCCCACCCCCACCGCAGGTCTTGATAGACTCTGACTGCTAATGTCTGTCTACCAACAACTGAAATTAAGATTAGGAACTAGTCTTCCAGCATGACTAGGTTAGAGGCATAAACATCAGTATTTTCTCTCCTCCTCTTAATTTTAGCTCTGTTTGGTCATTTAAATCTAAGCCATTACATGAAGACAAGATTGTAAATCTACCTATCGTCCTTTGACCCACTCAGCTTTGGGCCCAGAGGAGTAAAGAAAAATCTTCAGCAAAAATCTCTGGTTTACTCTGTCTTTTCTTGGTTTGTATCCTGGGCTAATTTCTGAACCAATCGTTGCTACAAATGGAATGAATACACTCAGTAGGTGATACTTAAAATACAGGATTCCTTCACAACTAAAAAGTATAGGCTGGTTTGGTAGAGAGCCCTATGAACTTCATGGGTTGAGAATGGTAGGAATGTGAACCAAAGACTGTCAACCAGTGTAGTATAAATTGATTCTGTTAGCCTAACATGGATAGCAACAAAACCACAGCACCAAAAATAACAGCAAGAAAAGAAATATCAGTCAGTGACCCTTGCTGTTGACAAGTCTTGTTGCAGATTTTCTTATTGTTGAGTCCTTTGTCTCCTGACCATGAAAATCTAGGCATACTGACAATGAGTAAAGCAAAGGAAATTCATTGAGAAAAGAGGGAAAAGGCCTCAAGGTGTTGAGTAAAGTACACTTAGAACTTTGGTCAGCGTCCAATGAAGAGGGAGATAGAAAATTATCCTTTTTGAGTCAGGACTCAGAAAAGCAGGCAGACTCAGAGCCTAGATCTGTAAGCATCTACTGCATCATGGGAAGGATCTAGGTGGGTACAAATGCAGAATCTCATTAAGGATATAATATCACCTCCCACTTCGTTAGCATGTCTTTAAGTGAGGGGAGGTAGAGGATGGTATCTTGACCATGGGATTGAGAACTCTTAAAGTAGAAGGCCATATTCTCAGGTTTTAGGTAGTCTAAGTCTCTACCTGGGTTCAGAGGACTTGTTTCTCTGACCAGATGCAGCATTTCTTTCAATGAGCCTAAACAAAAATTCTGACAGTTTCTATTCTTATTCCTCTCACATAGTATTTTAGATCCTATTGGAGGCAATTGTAATACCTTTTTAATGCTACCATGGAATCCCAAGGTAGAGTCCATCCTATATGGCCTCTGAGCCTGTTAAAATCTGCTTAGTTTCAATAGTATCTGAGATAATACACATACAAGGAAGAAAGGTTTGGTTTATTTAGTGTTTTGGAGGTTTCAGCCCATGTTCTGTTGAAACCATTGCTTTTTGGCTCTGATGGATGCGAGAGTATCACATATGACAAGAAAACATGGTGTAGATAAAACATTCACCAGTAACAGCTGGGATGCAAAATAACAGACAGGACAAATGTTCCCATAAGATATGTCATTGACCGAAAATTTCCTAGGCCCCAGTTTTTAAGGTCCCATCATCACCTTCCTATAGCTCCCTAGGCTAGGTTCTAAGCCTTTAACACATGGATCTCAGGGTACATTCAAAATCCAACCTATAGCAAATCACAATAGCAACTAATATTTTCTAATAGCATACTATATATCAGCATTGCAGTAAGTGCTTACCTGTGTAAAGTCATTTAGAATTTATAAAAACAGAATAAGGTAAGAAAAAATATTCACTTTTGTCTTCTACCAGATAAGGAAACTAAGATAAATAGAGGTTAAACAACTTATGAAATTCATACTACTAGAAATACTAAAGGCAGGCAGTGTGGGTCAAGGTGCTTTGTTCCTACAGCACTCTATGTTGTTCCTTTCTGAGGAATCTCTCAGTCCATATCACAATGAGTCCGAGAGCCATAGGTGAGTTTGGGCAGAAGAAGAGTGGTCATGCTTTATTCGTAGAATTCTGACTTGAAAATGTCCTAGTGGGTTGAATGGTTTCTGTGAGAAATGTTAAGTTTTTGATTTATATAGTGCTGAACTTATTTCGACATAACTATTAACTCATGATAAGCAATAGCATAAAAGATTTGCATTTATCATTGTACTAGTCCAAAGAAACTGGAATCTACAAAAAGTAAATCTCTGACATTTACTGATATGCCTGAATTAATATGTCACAGACAAATGCTGAATTTTTCTACTTTTTGTTTGCCAAGAAATCAATTATATTTTCTAATAATAAGTATTTGAAAATAAACATTGTAATAAGATCAGATCACCTTTATGATATAGTAGTGTAATCCACATCCAAATGCTTTTACTTGTGTTACTTTCTTTATAAATTACATTTCTAACTTCTTATCCAACCTTCACTTTCCCATTCAGAATTGTTTTAATGGAGTGTCATAGCATACACTAGTGATACCAAGTACTTTTGGGGCAAGGCAGGAGGGTCTGGAGTTCAAGGCAAGCTTGAGTTACATGGTGAGACTGCTTCAAAAACAAAACAAAACAAAAAAACAGAGAAAATTCTTGATACAATTTTATAAACTTATTTATGCAAAGTTGTATCTGTGTAAAAGTTGGTATAATCCTGTTTACTTAGATAGTGATTCTTCATAAGCAAATAAAACAAATTGATGAGCTATTTTAATGATTTGTCTATATTTCAGATTTGAAATTCCATTCCATAAAATGAATTTTATTCAGAATATCTGCATAAGTCTATGTGTTTTTATCTGTATCTCTGTATATGACACTCTAACAAAAAAACTCTACAGCAAGGAAGGCTAATGCTGCAGACTTTTATTTCTCAGTCTTGGAGCCTGGGAAATTCAAGATCAAAGTGTTAAGGTATCCAGTGTATACTGAGGGTTGATCCTGGATTGCAGTAACCCTCTTTTTATATCATCACCTGGTGATGAGCAGAGAGACAAAGAAAGCATGTGTGACTTGTCTTACAAAAATGCTAGTCTGTCATGAGGATTCCACATTTGTCTTGTAATTGCCCCCCAAAATTCCTAGCACCAATGCAATCACACTGAAGATTAAGTATCCAGTCTGTAAAATTCTGCTTTAGTGGAAGTATTATTCAGCAGACTTTAAAGTATATGTTTAGTGAGCTTCCTGATATTTACATGATCAGCTATCTGGATTCCTCATCAAGGTTCATTTGCCTAATTTTAGCATTTAATCTGTGGACGATCCTTGTTGTTTAAATTGGTGAAATATATATTTTCAAATTTTATGATAATAATTTGCTGTGGATTGGTTTTAGTGTTATACAGTGTTCCTTATTTGATTAACTCCCATCGTGTTTTCATTATTTTTTTTTTATTAATTTGAAAGAGAGACAAGGAGAGAAGTAGAGAGGGAGAGTGGATATGGGTATGCCATGATTTCCTGCTGTTGCAAACGAATTCCAGATATATGCTCTACTTTGTGCATCTTGCTGTATGTCAGTACTGAGGACTCAGAACTGGGCTGTCAGGCTTTGTAGGCAAGGGTCTTTAAATGCTGAGCCATCTCTTCAGCCCTCTATTCTATTTTTTATTTCCATTTCACTCACTACTCCCAACTAACTCCTTGATTGCTCCCTATTGTAGACAAATCCACAATGTTAATATGATTCATGAAGAAGGCATAGGGTAGTTTATTCACTACATTAATTAATAAAACTAAATTTCATTGGGAGAAATTAAAGCTTGAAAATTTTTTATTTTTAAAATATTTTATTTATTTATTTTGAGAAAGAGAGATAGATAGAGAAAATAAGCAGGTCAGGGCCGCTAGCCACTGCAAATAAACTCCAGATGCATGAGCCACCTTGTCATCTGGCTTACGTGGGCTCTAAGGGAGTCAAACTTGGATCCTTAGGCTTCACAGCCAAGCACCTTAACTGCTAAACACTTGTTCCAGCTCAAACTTACTGTTTATGTATAGGCTTACTGTTCACTGTTACAATTTTTGTTTTGCATAATGTTCTTGGATTTATCGCTATTCATTCTCATGAAGCTAATGTGATAAAAGGTCTCATAGTTGCTCCCATTTAAAGAAAATTATCCCTGAACCTTTTATAGAATCATATCTGAGAATGTTTTTTAAAGATTTCTATGGTTGAAAGAGCCCCACTGTTTAAATTATGTGCAATAACAGTATTATTTTTATCAGTGATAACTAGAGTCTATAGTCCACATTATTGCTTTTCTAGTTATACTTCCACACCCTCATCCCAAGCTTTCTTGAAGCCCATAACTTACAGTTGATTTGTCATGGACTGAAATGGCTATAAAACCATAGTAAAAAAAAAAAAAAAAAAAAAATAGAAGATTCTCTGGGTCCCCAACTCACAGATTCCCTGCTCTGGAGGGTACATACATGGAGTGAGTCCGCCAGATCACCCTGTTCCTCCCAGTTCCCTGGTACAAGTCAGTTCCCTTGTTGCTGGCCTGGGGCTGCCTAGACCCTGCGAGTTAGCTGTGGAAGGAGGCCTCTTGCTCTGCCTTCCTGATTGAAAGGCCCCTAGGTCCCCAGTTTACAGATCCTCTGCTACAGAGGGTGTGTGCTTTGAGTGAGTAGGCCAGATCTCCCTGTCAGCTCCTCTCCAAGTTCTAGGTCCCCATCATTTTCCCTGCTGCTGGCTAGGGGATCTCTGGATCCTGCCAGCTTGCTGCAGAACATGCCTCTTGCGATGCCTACCCCTGCTACTTCCTTGGGGCAGCCTGGCCTCTGTGTGTGGGCTGTGGAAACCGACCTTTTGCTCTGGTTTCCTGATTGACTGACCCCTGGGTAAACATATTCCCATTCTCTGAGCCAGAGGATGCATGGCCCACCGGTAGGAGCTGCTCTCTTACCCCTGAATCTCCAGCTTCCCAGCTCTTGGTTCCCAAATCAGTGATCCCTGTGTATTGAAAAGTACATGCAAGTTCCTGTTCACATTTAAAGAAGAACATGCACTGAAGATCCTATAAGAACAAATAATTGCTGCTCCCTCAATAGAATAAAATGTTTCCCCAAGAAAGGTAGACCACAATGCAAATAATAAATAAATAAATAGTCACAAAACTGAGATACCTCTACCAAAGATGCCTAGTCCCACAATGGAAACCTCCAATGAAATAATAGAGAAATCAACAGGAATTTATTTCCAAACCAAAATACAACCGCCAATGTGACCTTGATCAAAAGAATTACTGAACTGGAAGCAAGCCATCAACAAACCAACAATTGCATAAATGAAATTGAACAGAATTTTCTCTTAGAGTACTCTGCTTTTGACACTATGCTTAACTTAGTCAAAGTAAGCCCTATAAGTCTCAAAAAAGATATAAATGAACAGAAGGTGAGTCAACAAATGGAAGATCTCAATAATCAGTTAATTAATAAATTTAATGAAGGTTTGATGAAATGCAAAAATAAATTCAAGGAAGCACAAGAAAATCAGACATAAAACTGAAATCTTACTTCAAAAAAGAGATGGAAATGATGCAAAAATAACAACAGAAAACAAAAATCAAATAGAGCTTTTAAAACTTCTCTAGAACCCCTCACTAATAGAATTACTCAGGTGGAAAACAGAACCCTGAGCTGGTCATTTAGTGCATCTCACAAGTTCTCTTGTATCATGGGTTTTTGAAACATAGAACTTTTTTTTTTTTTTTTGCCTCCTTAACAATGAAAACAAAAAGAGAGTGCTAAAAGCAAAGAGAAGCAACTCACTACATACAAAGGCAATCTCATCAGAATTACCTTAGGTTTCTCAGTGGAAACCCTGAAATCCAAAAGGACCTAGGATGGAATACTTCAAACTCTTAAAAAATCTCTTTCTTCCAACCCAAGCTACTCTACCCAGTGAAAGTATCCCTCATATTAGATGGTGAAAGGAAAACTTTCCATGGAAATGTTAACTCTGTGATTATATAACTATAAAGCCAAACCTACAGAGACTACTTCACACCACATAGAAGAGTCACACAAATAATTTCAAAAGCCTACAAGAAGAAGATCACAATAACCAAAACTATACCAGGCTTGAAAAAGTACAAAACACAAGAAATGTTTAAACCCCATAAAGCACTCCATCATGGCAGGGATTGAGACAAACCTCGCAGTTATAATCTTAAACATTAATGGTCTTAACTCATCCAACAAAATACACAAGTTAACCAAGTGGATCAAAAAAAAAAAAAAAAAAAAAGGACCCTTCTATCTGCTGCCTTCAAGAAACTCACCTCACCACTAAAGACACATACCTTCTCAGGGTGAAAGGGTGGAAAATTATATTCCAAGCAAGTGGAAATAACAACCAAGCAGGTGTTGATATATTATTTATTATCTGATAAAATAGACTTAAAACCAAAATTAATCAAAAAAGACAGAAAAAGACCACATCTTACTCATTAAAGGAATGATCCCAAATGAGGACATCATAATCATAAATCTATATGTGCCAAACAGAGCTATACCACAGTTTATAAAACAGAACCTACTTGACAACAAAACAGAAATAAATACCAACATCATCACAGTCAGAGACTTCAGTACTTCATTATCATCAATAGATAATCCAAGCAGAAAATCAACAGGGAAATAATAGAGCTCAGCAACACCACTGATTAACTAAACCTAATGGACATCTACAGAACTTTCCACCCCAACTCTACAGAATACACATTCTTTTCAGCAGCCCATGGAATCTTCTCCAAAATTGACCATAAATTGGCCACAAAGCATGCCTCCATAAATTCAGGAAAATTGAAGTATCTTCCAGCATCATATCAGATAACAAGGCTTTAAAGTTAGAAATTAACAAAAAGTGACACATAAGAAACTCCACTAGCTTCTGGAAACTAAAGAACACCCTTTTTTTGTTTACTTTTATTTATTTATTTGAGAGTGACAGAGAGAGAGAGAGAGACAGAGAGAGAGAGAGAGAGACAGAGACAGAGAGACAGAGAGACAGAGAGAAAATTGATGTGTCTGGGCTTCCAGCCCCTGCAAATGAACTCCAAACGTGTGCATCCCCTTGTGCACCTGGCTAACGTGGATCCTAGGGAATCGAACCAGGGTCTTTAGGCTTCACAGGCAAGCACTTAACCACTAACCCATCTCTCTAGTCCAACAATACACCTTTAAACAATGAATGGGCTATCAAAAAAATAAAAAAGAAATTGTAGGGTTGGGGAAATGACTTGGTGGTTAAGTGCCTGCTTGTGAAGCCTAAGGACCTAGGTTTGTGGCTCAATTCCCTAGGACCCACGTTAGCCAGATGCTCAAGGAGCACACACATCTGGAGTTTATTTGCAGTGGCTAGAGGCCCTGGCATGCCCATTCTCTCTCTCTATCTGCCTCTTTCTGTTACTCTCAAATAAATAAAAATAAACAAAAAACTGTAAAATTCAAGCATTGAATGCTAATGAAAACACAACTTACCAAAGCTTATGGGACACAATGAAGACAGTCCTAAGGGGAAAATTCATAGCACTAAATGTCTTCATAATAAAGACATAGATATCCCAAATTAATAACTGCCTAAGTAAAGGCATTGGAAAAAGAAGTATCCAATCCTAAGAGCTCCAGATGGAAAGAAATGATTAAGATCAGAGAAGAAATGAATTGGAAACTAAGAAAACAATTAAAAAAACTGAAAAAAATGAAGAGCTTGTTCTTTAAAAAAAAAAAAAAAGACAAGATTGATAACCCCCAGCCAATTTGATCAAGCAAAAAAAGAAAAAAAAGAAAAAGAAAAAGAGAAGCCTCAAAGTAACAAAACCATATTTGAAAAAGTAGAGGTCACAGTAGACATCAGTGAAATTAGAAGAATATTTAGAACATGCTTCCAAAACCTCTACTCCACAAAATTGGATAATCTGGAAAAATCGATATATTTCTAACCACCTACAAATGCTAAATACAGATTAATCTCTTAAACATACCTGTAACATCCATGGAGATTGAAAATGTAATCAAAAACTTTCCCCCAAATAACAGTCCAGGATTGGATGGCTTCTCAGTCAAATTCTGTTAAAGCTTTATTAAAGAACTGAAGCCAATTTTTCTCAGACTGTTTCACATAACTGGAGACAAGGGAATCTTCCTGAACTCCTTTTATGAAGCTAGAATCACCCTAAAACCAGACAGAGAAAAAATAAGAAAAAAATAGTATAAGCCTATAGTCCTGATGAACTTAGATAGGTAGATCCTGAACAAAATTCTCGCAAACTGAATTTAACAGCAGATAAAAAGCATTATCCACCTTCATCAAGTAGGCTTCATGCCAGGGATGCAGGGATGGTTCAACATATAGATATTAGTCAATGTAATATAGTACATAAATAAGCTTAACCATAGAACGACATGATCATCTCAATTTATGCAGAGAAGGCCTTTGGCAAAATACAACACCACTTTATGATCAAAACAGTGGAAAGAATAGGCAAGGAGGGTTTATATCTCAACACAATAAAGGCTGTATATAAAACACCTAAAGTATGTATAATGCTTAATGGGAAAAGACTCAAGGAGTTCCCACTGAGATTGGGAATAAGTCAGGGGTGCCCATTCTCACCACTGCTCTTCAACATAGTACTAGAAGTCCTAGCCCAAGCAATAAGACAGGAGAAAGAAATAAAAGGGATGCAAATTGGAAAGGAAGAAGTCAAGTTAGCCCTATTTGCAGATGACATGATCCTATACATAAGTGGCCTGAAAGACTCATTCTCAGAACTTCTAAAGGTGATAAATTCCCTCAGTAAACTAGCAGGATACAAAATCAACACACAAAAACTAGTAGCATTTATATATGTAAAGGACAAATATACAGAGAAGGAAAACAGTGAGGCTGTCCCATTTACAATAGACACATACACACACACACACACACACACACACACACACACACACACACACACAAACACACACACAAACAACCCTTGGAATAATACTATCCAAGGATGTTTAAGACCTATATAATGAAACCATTGAAAAAAAAAGTCAGTAAGGACTTGAGGAAAGATAGAGAGCCCTCCCATCCACCTGGATAGGTAGAATTAATATTATGAAAATGGCAATCTACCAAAAGCAATATACAGATTTAACACAGTACCAATAAATTCCAGCATCATTCTTCACAGAGATAGAAAAAAATAATCTTAAAATTCATATGGAATGTCATCAGGCCTTGGATATCCAAATATATCCTCAGCAAAGAAGCACCTCTGGAGGTATCACCATACCTGATCTAATGCTATACTACAAAGCCATAAAACAACAACAACAACAACAAAACTTGTTAATGACATAAACCGGAAAGGTAGACCAATGGGACAGAATTGAAGACACTGACCTTAGGTCAAATAACTTCAGCTACTTGATCTTTCACAAAGGTGCCACAAAAGTAACTGGGGGAAAAGACAACATCTTCAACAAATGATGCTGGGAAAGTTTGATGTCCATATGTAGAAAAATGAAGCTAGAACCACTCATCTCACCGTACACAAAAATCAAGTCTTAATGGATTAAAGACCTCACTATAAGATCTGAAACTCTTCTCCAACTGGAAGAAGAAAAAAAAAATAGGAGGCTTTCTCCATGATATAGGAACGGGGAAAGACTTCCTGAACAAAACCTCGGTAGCCCAAGAAATTAACTAATCACTCAACTAGTGTGGTCCATGAAACTAAAATGATTTTCCCCAAACATAACATAAGCAGAGCCAATAGATTAGCCACTAAATGGGAGAAAATCTTTGCCAGCTATACCACTGACAGAAGCCTAATACCTAGAATCAACAAAGAATACAAAAATCTAAACAATAAAAACAAAATAAAATAACCCATTCAAAATATGAGTCAAAGAACAGAATAGTTAGTTCTCAGAGGAAGAAATGCAAATGGCTAACACACACTTAAGCAAATGTTCAACAACCTAACCTTAGGGAAATGAAAATTGAAGCAACTATGGGATTCTACTTTATTCCACTAAGAATGGCAATCATTAATAAATCTAACAACAACAAATGTTTGCGAGGATGTGGGGAAAGAGGAACCCTCATCCACTGTTGGTAGGAATGTAAACTTGTATACCATTATGGAAATCAATACGGAGATTCCTGAAAAGGATAAAGCTACCAACAAAGCTAGTTATTCCCTTACTGAGTATTTATCCTAAATGCTTTAGCTTCACTACAGAAATATTTGCTCAATTATGTTTACAGTGGCTCCATTCATTATAGCTAAGAAATAGAATCAACTCAAGTGTCCATCATTGGATGAATGGCTGACAAAGTTGTGGTTTATTTACACAATGGAATTTTATTCAGCAGTAATAAAAAATATGAGGTGGCTGGAGAGATGGCTTAGCCATTAAGGTGCTTGCCCACAAAACCAAAGGACTTTTGTTTGATTCTCCAAGACCCGCATAAGCCAGATGCACAAGGTGGCACATGCTTCTGGAGTTTGTTTGCAATGGCTAGAGGTGCAGGCATGTCCACCCCTCGACTTTCTCAAATAAATAAATAAATAAATAAATAATATTATAAAAATGATACAATGAAATTTATAGAAAAATGGAAAGACTTAGAACAGATCATAACCAGTGAACTCACACAATAACAGAAAGACAAATGCCACATGGTCACACTTATCTGTGATTCCTAACCTGGACCTGCTCGAGTTACTGACACACCTGATAGACAACTCAAAGACCTGTTACAAAAGGGATGGAAGGGTTTGGGGGCAGGGGAAATTGGGGAAAAGCAAACAAAATTAAATCTAAAATGAACTGGTACCACCGCAACCTTTATCCTTGGAGATAGACTAAAGATATAACCCTCAAAATGAGTAAGAGGGGAGCACCCAAATAGAAGGATTCTGCAGAGGTTGGAATAAAGCCTAACCTTAAAAATTTCTTTTGTTTGTCTCTAGCCTATAACTCCCAGTATCAGAAAATGGTTGCTACCCACAATGAGCTGTTGATCAGAGACCTACAAAGTCCTCAAAACAAGACAGCTTTTGGTTAAAGCACTTCACTACCCACTTGAGGCAAAAGGCAAGACTCTATTGCTGGAGACAACATATGCTGCCAACACAGAGCTTGGCAAAACCTGGCTGCAACCCAGAAGAGAGCCAATCCAGCCCATCTAGTGCAGGAAAGAGGTATGTGAACTAATGGAGGAAAGTGTCCAACAACAGTCTGAGCAACTGGAAGTCTAAGCTACTCAGAAACAAACACCATGACAGGGTGTACATGCCATTGTGTCAGTGGCACACAGCCATGGTGGATAACCAACAGCTTTCTGATTGGTTAAGAGATCTGCTCAATGCAAAGGAACCCATATCTGCAGTTGGGAACCAGATCAGAATCCTATGGAGACAAAGATTTTGCTCTCCAGTGTCAAGCTCTCACTAGTCTTTGGGTAAAAGAGGGGTTACATACATCAAATTCTCCCTAAATTAAAAATATTTAACCTACTTAATCTATGCTCACTTCACTCTCCCTTGGAGAATCTGCTCTTCTTTTTCAGAAGGTAGCAAGACCTGAGGACATAAACTACCCCTGGCACTTCAGCCAAGCCACAGCTGAGACCACAGAGTAACTGGGGAGATGAGCAAGAGTGCTGCTTCCATGCTGAACTTGATAATCAGCTTCATGGTGAAAGAGACAGACCCTGAGGATATTTAACACTTACCAAAGCAGAGATCCAGAGGCTTTTAAAAGCTCATCACTGAAGTAGACTTAATCTCACCCATCCTGGCTTAGCGAATTTTGTGGAAGAGGGTTAAGAAAGATTGTAAGAGCCACAGTCCGAGACATCATACCAGAGGCATTCTCTCCCCCCCCCCTCCCAAATAACTGACTGCTGCTCTCATAATGCATAACCCACAATCCCCATAGAGAATACTTGCAACCCTCTGAGAATGGTCCCCAGAGGATTGGGTGCAGGAGCAAGGGAAAACAGGATACCAACACATGATGTATCCATACATAATATGTTGTTAATCATAAGAATTATTATAATAATAAAAAATCAAAAATCCCAATGCAATTATGATAAGTCAGTCTATAATCCTTTGTTTATATATAACTGGGGGAAAACATACTCTTATCTGCAGTAGTTTTAATGTGATAGTTTGAAAGCTTGGTCCCATAGACAAAGTAATTTTAAAAAATATGTGTTGATTCAAGAGAGTGATATATGCAGAGAGAAAGAAACAAAGAGAAATACAAACATTCCAGGGCCTCTAGCCACTGCAAATGAATTTCAGATACATACACCATCTTGTGCATCTGGTTTATGTGTGTCCTGGGGAATCAAATCTGGGTCCTTTGGCTTTGCAGGGAAGTGCCTTAACCTTTATGCCATTTCTCCAGGATGAGTGATTTTTAATTTTTTTTGTTGATTTTTATTTATTTATTTGAGAGTGACAGGTAGACAGACAGAGAAAGAGGCAGATAGAGAGAGAATGGGCACGCCAGGGCCTCCAGCAACTGCAAACGAACTCCAGATGCATGCATCCCTTTGTGCATCTGGCTTACGTGGGTCCTGGGGAATCTAGCTTCAAACCAGAGTCCTTAGGCTTCACAGGCAAGCACTTAACTGCTCAGCCATGTCTCCAGCCCCAGGACAAGTGATTTTTGATTAAACTTCCTACTTGAGCTTTTAGCAGGTAGATCCATGCTATAAGACGGCATGTCACTGGGATCAGATCTTGGAATCAAGCCTTGAAATGTGTTTGGGGATGGATCTGAATTCAACCCTGATGTGTGGACATAGCAGTTTGTCTTCTGATGTTCATTCTCACCAGTGGCATGGGCTGTTTGCTGGTGTCTTTCTGTTGGGAATCAATTAAAAAGTAAGCTTCTCCTACCATTGATGGTGTTTCTCTGCATTATGTAAGCCTGAAACAAACCCCTTTCTCCCCTAAACTGTGTATGGTTGGAATAATCCCAGCTAGTCCCTGACTGCAACACTAACCAAAATAACCTTCCACTCTTTCTCTACCTAGTGAATTTTCTCCTGTTTCTCATCCAAACTTTACTTTATAGAAATAGGAAGTGAATCAATTATTGTGAACTGTAGATGTTCTGAACTCTTTTAGAGCATGTAGAATTCATTTCAAAGGTAGTTTGATTTAATATTAAATGATCTCAGGAATGAAAACAAAAACTGACAACAAATCACTGCTACTTTATTTATAAAGGACATGTAAATCTCCATCAATATCCCATTTTTCCTTCACTAAAGAGGTATTCCCTGCACACTCATTAAATTTTTCCCTAAATAAACAATTTTTGACTTTTAATCTCTTAGTCAAAAATGCTTTCCATTTTCCCCAAAGCAATGTGTACTTGCAATTATTAATTCACATGCTTTTTTTCTCTCCTTGAATATTGGGTTTGTGAAATTAAGTTATAGAAATAACTTCATATTCAGTTAAATTTAGACAAAGGAGATAGTATTAAGTGGCACTATTTGAATTATTTAATGATTTTCTTGTTGAATGGATTTGGTCACAAAACAGTGACCTCATCTAAAAATACATATTCCCTATATTCCCTTGGTCTTCAAAATGCACCCTATGTTTGTCACTCACAAACATGAAAATGAATATTGCCATCACCTGAACCATGTTTATTTTTCCTCTATTTGAGCTATTTATATATTAGGATATCAAAAGTCTGGTTCAATGACTACTCTTATTTTGCAAACTCTCTGTGTACAAAGTGCCCACCTTGCAGGTACCATTGCATCAAACAAACGTCAGTTGTCACTTGTTGGGGCCATTAACTAGACAAGTCCAAAATAAAACTCAGAACAGAAAGGACATGTCATGCATCCTATAAATTGTGTGCTCTGAGAACCCATTACAGCTGACAGAGAAGAGGACCTGTGCTGGGCAGGCACCCCGTGTACTTTATTCCCTGTTGACTTTGGTTATGCCATACCTTTCCTTTTCCTAGAGAAATAAATTAAAAGTCAGAAGTAATTTGCTTGACAGAGGATGCAGGTGGAATTTTGCTCAGAAGAGCGTACACACACTGTGAAATCTAATTTAACCCCTTGATGGGGGATGGCGTGTTTTCTTTTGTTGACAGCTTTGTGGCAGCTGAAATAGGGACCTGATTAAATAGAGACAGTGAGAGATTGAGGTCTTGTTCTAACAGCAGAGGGATCAAGGCCTCTAATCTTATCTCTCAGAACACTGAGATGAACTGAAGACTTAGGCAGGAGAGATTAGTCCAGCTATTCTGTGCAAAGGGAGGGGAAACAGTGAGAGAACACACAAAGGAGGTATGAACAACCACCACAAAGCACACACGTGTCACCATGTGAAAATCAGAAAGTCTGAATTTTATACTGGAATATAACAGAAAGCATAAGCTTTATTTATCTTCATCCTCTGAAAACTTTTTTTTAACCCTAGTGCTTTTTAGTGGTAGCATTCAATCAATTTGAAATTAAGATACTGCAATTTTTTTACTGTTTTTTGTTATGTTTATCTAAAAAATTATTTTCACATAGATGTTGCTAAAATTAACTGAAACCCTAACAATACTTAATCTGTCTTATATGTTCAAAACAATCCTGTTTTGTGCAGTCACCAAGTCTTATAGATATTTGTTTCTTTGTTTATTATTATTACTATATACATGATGTCTCATATGGGTATGTCATGGGTTGGTACCCTCTTTCCCCTTGTCTCTGCCCCCATTCCATTGTAGACATTCCTTAGTAGGGTTGCAGGTATTCCCTATGGGGTTGTAGTGTATTTTTGGTGCAAGGGAATGCCTCTGGACATAATGTCTCAACCTATGGCTCTTATAATCTTTCTACCCCCTCTTCCACAAAATTCTCTGAGCTGTGGTGGGTAAGTCTACTTCAGTGGTGAGCTCTTAGGAGCCTACAGATCTCTACTTTGATAGACGTTGAGCATGTTGAAAGTATGTGTCATACACCCTGGTGCTGGTTATCAGGAACAGCATGAAACTATCACTCATCTCCCCATTCCTCTGTGGTCAGCTGTGGCTTGGATGAAGTGGGACAAGTAATTTATTTCCAAGGGTCTAGCTACCTTTCCAGGCGGCTCCATCCACCCTCCCCACCAGGTGCACCCTCTGCAGCAGGGTATCCTGGAATTGGGGATGCAGGAGCACTTTGATCAGAAAGGTGGAGCAAGGGACCTGCTTCCACAACAAGCTCACAGGGTCCAAGCCCAGACATTTATTTTTTATTATTATGTTTTTATTAGTTTACTTGGCCAACCTCATAAAAAATCTGAGTTTAAGAAAATACTTTATTTTTACTCATTTAAGAATTCATGAGTGAGAGGCGAGAGAGAGAGAGCAAGAAAGAGAGAGAGAGAGTAAAAAAATGGGCACGCCAAGGCCTCTAGCCACTGCAAATGAATTCCAGATGCATGCACTACCATGTGCATCCTGCTTACATGGGTTCTGGGGAATCAAACCTGGGTGCTTAGGTTTCCCTGGCAAGCACTTTAATCAGTAAGCCGTTTCTTCAGTGCCAAGAATCTGAATTTTGTGACTTATTAATAACATGCATTTTGAAATTCCATTGGTTCAGTGTAAGTGCTCTAAGTGAGATTTAAAGCCTTGAGTAGAACTTTCTAATTATTTCTCTCTAACAAAACACTGAAAATCACATTTTCCAAGTAGGGTACATATACTTGCTTTCTATCTAGCTTTAGTTGGAACTGAGATATTGACTTCCAAATGTTTTCTCCGATATTTCCTCTGTAAGAACTGTTTGCCTACCATATCTATTCTCTTCTATTCATTCATGACTTGTAGGTTGAGTGTGGATAGATCTTTTGATACCAGGATTTTAATAACACATGTGGAATGTGAACAAATATGATGTAGAGGTAAACATAGGATTCAGGTAAATGAGACACACATGTACATGTACATACATAGATAGCTCCCTAGTCTAGCCACTTGAAGAAAATTTGTTAAATATTTGTGAGCATTTCATTTTACTAACATTTTATTTAATTAATCAATTTATTTATTTATTTATCATACTGCTGGGACCAAATCCAGTACTTTCATTGTACTAGGCAAATTTTCTATCACTAAGCTACATCTGCCAAACTTTATTTATATTTTTAAAAGTTTAAGAAGTCTGATAGGGTTATAATGAGAGGTGAGAGATTTTTTTGTTTGTTTGTTTTTCAAGGTAGGGCCACACTCTGGCCCAAGCTGACCTGGAATTCACCATGTAGTCTCAGGATGACCTCGAACTATCAGCGATCCTCCCAAGTGCTGGGATTAAAGGCATGCACCACTACACCTGCCCTATAATGAGAGTGTTTTGAGAAACAGGGTGGAGTAAGTAATATTGTTCCGATTAATTTTACCATGGAGACTTTTTCTAAGAAAAATTTGTCAACTTTAATGTGAGAGTAATATTCTTCTAGGCACCCTCATTTCTTTTCACCTTGGTGATGATGTTTGGTTCTTAAATACCTTTCTGCATACTTTATTACTCCCCTTGAACCTCCATTTGTAAAATCCAGTGATACACAAACATATTCATAAAACTTCACTGGGAGGTAGATATTTCTTCATATATCTTTACATCTTTGCCTCCAACATATTTCCTACTTTCAAGTGACTCCATTTCAGCTTTTGTCACTCTAACTTTGGTTTTCAACTATTAGTATTTCCAGAATAATCAAAATGATTTCATGGGAAATTTACCCTTTTTAAGATTTTCTCATGAGAATTTGAGACTACATGCACATTTGAGAGTATATTATGCACATTCATTTATTTTGTGATTTTACAAAAGAGAATATTATATCCAACATGTACCTCTACCACAAGCTATTGAGCTGCTGAGCCTTGGAAGAGTGAAAGAAATGTCACAGTCATACACAAGGCTTTCAGGACATTACTAAAATGCTGAGCAAATGTTCCAGAATAAGAGAAGATTTTACATTTAATGAAATGGACTAATTAGGAATTTTGAGATTAAATAGCGTTTTGAATGTTGAGAGGGTTTGACCCTTGTCTAAAGCTTTTTCTCAATTTTCCCTGGGGATGGTTATTCCCATCCACATGTTTGTTAGAAAAATTAGTTAGGATGATTCATAGAAAGCATGATTGAGAAGCTGAATATACATTTATCTTTTTTCATCTTATTATATAGTCTATAAAGCCTATTGTCCGTTTTTACCAAAGAATTTCTAATGATGAGACTTTAACCTCCAAATACACTTAACTTTGGTGTTTCCTTCCTAGACTCAATTAAAAATGGAAGCTTTATGAATTTTTTATTTTGGTTCTATAGAGGAGTAAGATTGAATTAATAAATGTAGATTATTAAAGAGACTTATTAGATTGGCTTACATGGGATAGATTGGGCAGTCCAATAGTTGTTGACAACCTGGAGGGTCTATGAACCTGTTAGCTACTTAGTTCACTGGATGCTTGGAGGATTCTGGAGAGTTGCTGTTCTTCAGTCCAGGTTAGAAGGCTGATGAATCTGGGTTCCAGAGTCTACGAAGCATAGCAGCAACAAGGTATATGCATGAACCAGCCAGTAGCACTGGCAGGCAGGCAAAAGGCTCTGTGTTTTCTTGTAGCTTCTTTTGATGCAATCCACTGAAAGAAGATTTCTGGGGTCTAGGGAGGGATTAGATTCCATAAAGATGCAGGAGATCCCAGACCCATGAACACCAACTTTGGGTTCTTGGCCAAGTTAACAAAGAATTGACAATGTAGACTCAGAGAAGGATAAATTATGATTATAAAGTTTATTTTAGGGAGAGTTAGAATCCAGAGGGAAGGTTAGCAGGAAATCCAAACCAAAGGAAATTCTTCCCCTAACCCATGTGGGAAGGCAGAAGGGAGATGGAGAAAATCTCCAGACACATATCTGGGATAGATGCCCACCCACACATACAGAGGGAGAGAAATTGGGGGCAGAGGCTGAGAGAGGGAGGGAAGATAAAGCAAAGGAGAGCCTAAACCAAATGGGCCCCTTGCTCATCAGAGACGACCAAGAGACAGTAAAGGCCTCAGAATTTAAAGAGGGATCACACGCGTAATGAAACAGGAAAATACCCAATACCAAAATACACATAGCAAGAAAGCAGGAAAATGCACAGGCAACAAAAAATTCTCCCCCATTCCCAGCCAGACAGAAAATTGGGGAGCCTACCGAAGAGCCAAGAAGCAAGGACCAGGTCAGGGGCCAGGAGAGAGATTCACACACATGGTTTATGAGATTTATATGGATCAAGCATCCAGTTAGGATCAGCCTCATCATCAGACTCAGGTGTGTAAGCAAGAGTCCTGCCCAGTTGGTGGACTCAACAGATGGTTCAGAAAGGGCCAGCCCACAGGCTATGTCCAGGAAACCTTGAAGAAGCAGCAGGCAGTTGGTACTGGCTTCCGTGTTTGCAGACATCTTATGTAACATTGGTCCAGACGAGTGTTCTAATTCTAGGGCAGGCAAGGCAGCATCTTCTTGGGCCTCTGTTCCTGGTTGACTGCCTACTCAAAAGAAAAAAAAAAAAAAAAAAAAAAAAAAGAAAGAAAGAAAGAAAAACAAAAAATCTACCTGCTCCTATTCGGCATCACTACACTGAAAAGGTCATTCACTTTAGGGGAAGCTCTTCCTCCTTCAGTTCATCTTCTAGGAAACACCCTCACAAATTTGCCCAGGAAGTGTGCCCATTTCTGGGATTTTGATCTTATCAAATTGACAATAGAGCATTTCCTTTGCTGTCTTACTGCTCAGCAGGTTTTAGAGAGTGAGGTGCTGAGCAGCAACTTGTTTGAACCACATTCTATCTTCTTTAAACAGAGGAAGATCAGAATCTGCATTTTCTACATTTTCCTGCAACAGTCTTTCTCTAGTACTTGGATAGATTAACCAGGACCTCTTGCCACTGCAAATGAACTGGAGAAACATAGGCTACTTTGTGGTCTGACTTTACATGGGTATTGGGAATCAAACCCTGGTCTTAAGGCTTTGCAAGCACTAAGCAATCTGTCTGGCCCTGAGAGACACTCTTATGGAAAACTAAATCTATCTCTGAGTGGAGAAGGAGTACACCTCATTGATTTTAAGACAAAGAACTTATATATTTATGCATCACAAATAGGTTATAATAATGAGGTCCAAGTCCAGTTTGATCTTCAAATCGTGAACTTCATTGTAATAACTTGTGTTATCAATGACTGTTTTACAGTGTACTACTTTTTCTACTCAAAAAGTAGGATTGAGCCAGACTTGGTGGCACATACGTTTAATGCCAACACTTGAGATGCCGAGTTCAGGTGGATAGCTATGAATTTCAGACCAGCTTGAGACTACATGGTGAATTCCAGGTCAGCCTAAGTGAGCATAAGACCTTACCTTCAAACAAACAAACAAACAAACAAGACAGGGATTGTTAATATTTGTTCTATGGATCTTTGCAAAATTATTTACTTTCCCTGGCAAATTTCAACTGATGGGAATAATAATAATTCCTGTTGTAGTCACAGCATTAAAAAAATACAGGATCTACTCCCTTTGCTCTGAATTACACTGACATATGGAGGAAGAGAATAGTGCTGATCAGGGCATGGATGGTTATGATTGACATTTTGTTTAACACCTTTCCTTCTACCTTAGGAGATAGAATGAAAAGGGAAGAGGAACAATTCGGAAACCCAATTCAGGAGGAGAAAGACGCCATGTTCTACAACGTTTCAAAATAACATCCACTCTGGCTGACAAGAGTGCCTTAAAAGTTTCTGCCACAAGAGTTTCTGTGAGATTTTGACAGTATGGGATGGACAAAGGAAAATTGCTTTTTTTGTAGGAGCTCTTCTAAAGAAGCTCTTCAAAATGAACCTGTTTACCACTTCTCCTCGAACCAGTCTCTGAGCACTAGATAGCTCTAAATGCTGATGGGGCAGAAAATTCTAGCTCAGATAGAAACATCACTTAGTCTCCATGGAGAGGATTGACAGCATGTAGCCATTAAGAACAGTTCCCTTACACCTCCCAGTGAACTGCAGTGACAGAATGTGCTAGTCTCCCTCCATATGCCATTACTATGACCCTGATTTCAATGGTATCTGTTAATAGCAAAGGAGTATTGATGCTTGTGAGCCAGATACCCCGATTTGAGAAGGATTTTCTCATTGATTTGAAAGCATTATTAAGATATGGATATCATATTCTTTCTTTCTCTCCCCCCTTTTCCCCTCCCCCAAATAAAACACAGGCTCTTCATCATACATGTTAGGCAAGCTCTCTTCTACTGACTATACCCCAATCCTCATTTTTCTTTTTAACATAAGGAAATCTAGAAGCAGGGAAGGTATGAAATTTATCCAATTTTATTTTATTTATTAGAGTGGGGGAGGGGGGAGGGAGAGAGAATGGGCACACTAGGATCTCTAGCCACTTCAGACGAACTCCAGATGTATGTACCACCTTGTGCACCAGGCTTACATGGGTAATGGGGAAATGAACCTGGGTTCTTAGGCTTCACAGGCAATCACCTTAACTGCTAAGCCATCTCTCTGGCTCTAATTTATCCAAATTGACAGCAAGCACTAGTGAAGAATAACACCTAACCCAGTTCTAGTTAATTAGTATTATGTAAGTCAAAAAAACATCAAAAATAGATGCAAGGTATGGTGGTGCATACTTTTAATTCCCAGCACACTTGAGGCTGAAGTAGAAGAATCTTTGTGAGTTTTAGGCCAGCTCTGCCTACAGAGTGAGTTCCGGGTCATCTTGGGCTGGGGTGAGACCCTGTCTCGAACAAAGCAAAGCAAAGCAAAACAAAACAAAATGTTTTCTTCCAATCTCTTTTGTAAAGTCCATAGCATTTAACACAGTCTTGTGCATATTTACAGAGCCTTCCTTCCATGTACACGCATCTAGCTATATAAACTCCTTTTTACACAAATGGGTATATACTGTATATATAATTGAATTTCTACAAGTCATACCAGTAAAAGGGGATGGAACTGAGGCATAAGTCTGTGATAACAACCTAATGTAAGTAAAAGCAAAAGGAAGTAATACTTTGCATGACATATTCATAATAATGATGTCAAAATTCCTAACATTACACTCTCCAGGGAGTATTGGAGACTTGCAGAAAGAAAATCAATTCTTTAAGTTCCTACCAATAGTGGAAAATGGACCAGAAATCCAAATGTGCATTGTGAGGCATCACAGTTCTGACTGCCAAAATTTTATATTCTTTTACATCTGCTTCTTTCCACAAAAAGAAAAAAAAAAAAAAAACTACTTTTTAAAGACCAACTTGTTTGCCCACAAGTCTTAAATACAGAAAACAAATTGATATTCTTAGCTTTTCTAATTCATTTCATTATTGTTGCTACCATATTTAGTAGCAAATTCTTTTCTATTATATCCTTTATTGATAATAAATAGACATAATGGGAATAGAAAACCACCTTGAATACTTCTCCAACCACTTCTGCAAGTAATGAAGATCACAGACTAAGATATATACAAAGTTTATGTATATTTTTCAGCATGGCTTTGTAAATTTTCCTTGTGAAGATGTTAACTGAGCCAAAGATCCGCTGAGGAAAAGGCTCAGTGGGACTTAATTTATCAGTGAATATTTACTGTGAGCCCATTTGGTAGGTTGTTGCCTTGGGAACCTCTTGTAAAATGCTTCTGTCACTGTTGTACCTTTTGTATATGTGACTGAAAGAATTACTGCAGAGAAATTAAATAGACATCTTTATTACTTGTGTTCTATCTATTGCCTTCTCCACAGAGGTCAATACTAATAAATTCAAGACACTTCTCTGATAATTTGGTGGGAAGGGAGAAAAGGAGTCATGATTCCACAGAGAAACAGCATTCACAAGACTATAGAAAAATGGAAAATATAACAATTTTCTCAAAAGACATGTGCAGAAGACATTTGCAGTGTTGTTTGCCATCTCCTTGCATCATACAGAGATCTGCATTTCCCTTTCTTCATCCCATACTAGTTGGGACAAGCATCAAATGTAAAGGTTATGAATGAGGGCATGTATACCTAAGTACTGCTGGCACAAATATAGGTTTAATGATTGATACACAAGTTCCCCCTTATTCATGTTTTCCCTTGGTCAAAAAATTGGAAAACATTTAATAGAAATTGTCAGAAGCATGAATTCATGAATTTTAAACTGCTTGCTATTTTGTCATTGTGGTAAAATTTCTTACATCATATCCAAGATGTATGTCAGCTTTTGTCCAGAGTACCGATGCAATATACTCTACATGTCCAATAGCTTAATAGCTGTGTTTGTTGTAAACACCCCTGCCTTGGCAATGTGGTGCTTTTGTTTATGAAACCCTTATTTTATTCAAATTGGTCACAGAATGAGGGAATAGTGATACTAGAACTTCAATGTGCCAAAGACAAGCTTTAAAGGGCTTTTAATAAATGAAAAGGCCAAAGTACAATGTGGTAGTTTGTGCGCGCGCGCGCGCGCACACACACACACACACACACACACACACACACGCACACACACGCACACACAGGAAAGAGAGTTTTTTTGCACAAAACTTTTATTATAGTATAATATTAACATGGTTATGTTTTATTAGTTATTGTTAGTCCCTCATTGTATTTATAGAGTAAATTTTATTGTAAGTATATATAATTAAGAAATATATGAAATATGTGTAGTGTTTAGTATAATCTTTGGTTTTCAGAGAACCCTCAGAATGACATTTCCCATGGATAATGGGATCTACTGTATGTACATAATCTAAACTAATACAACCTGAATGAAACATGTAGCCTTTATAGCAAACAGTACAGAGAGGATCTCCTTTCTCAGTAGTTCTTACTGGGAGGATTTGATAATAATGCTTCCACTACTATCTTGCTACCATTTACAGTCTGAGGATCAGGTCAACAGAGGAGAATTATAAGTGAGTGAAATAGAGATTTAAAAAATAATCTAATTTAGTTGATTTTCTATTACTTACCACCAACAGATGGAAAATGCACAGATGGAGAACAATGATAAGGGTGTAAATCCACCCAAAAGATAGAAAACCCATGCCAGATTCTGGCAAATACTTAAAGATTTCTCAAGCCAGTTTCAGAAATGTACCATAAATGCAGAGGAAAGGCAAAAGTCCCGGGGAGTGGGTTTATGCAGGGAACCCGAGGGTAAAAGATCAGACCCTCCTGTGTGAGCTACAAAGACAGGAAAGAAGTCTGTGCCAGATATTGACTGAACTTGTGTTTAAGCAAGCTCTGAGGGGTGAGACACAGATAATGTGATTATTCTGTGTAAAGGTGACAGTGCTCATAGTTACAGGTTATTATCACAACTATTTTCTGGCTTGATGATACTGGAATGTAAGGTAATATTGATTCCAATTTATTTATCAAAGATTTTAGAGACAGGAAATCATTTGGTGCTACATTTGGAATAGAAGGTGAAATTTTGAACAAGCTTACAAATTCAAATAACCAAGGATGATAAAACTACATGAATAAGAAATCTAATCAATCAATAAAATAATGATGTGTGTTTAATTCCCTTAGCACTGAAAATGGAGAAGAGTCTAGAGAGGGGCTGGTAGATGGCTCACTGAGTAAGAGTGCTTACTCCATAACCATGAAGGTCTTGGGAGGACCTCACTTTAATTCTACAGCTCCCGTGTAAACCACCAGAATATGCCAAGCACACATTTAACCACAGTCCCATGAGGAATGGAGACTGAAGAATTCCTGGGCCTCATTGGTCAGCTAACCTGACTGAAAAACATTACCTTGAGGCATTCAGTGAGAGATTCTATCTCATGGAAATATTGGAATGAGAGAGAAAAGGGAAAGGCAGCTATTATCATCTGGCCTCCACACATACACACATGCATAGGAAATGTGCATCTGCATACACAGATGCATATACTAACACACACACACACACACACACACACACACACACACACACACACACATGTGAAAACGGAGAATGATGATGTGAGAAGAATGAGTACAGTTCTTCAGGGTGAGATCTTTATTGGATCACAAATGGGTGAAACTTGCTTCCCAGGTTTAAAAAAAAAAAAAAAGTTCTCTATACTTGGTGTTAAACTCAAGCTTCTTGATTTTGTTTAGTTAACATTTTCCTTCACTTTATCTTGGATCATATGCTATATGCTTTTCTGGGAAGGGCTGTGTGCAAATGTCATTCCTTGCCATAGTTGTTCATAACTTGTTCTTAGCTCCTTGCTCACACAGAAGGAGAATCCAGAGCACAGATCAAATATTTTCAAGATTCTCTGGAAATATCTATCCACAAAAACTGAAATATAACTTAAAATAAAAGACTCAAAATGAATCTAGGCATATTTCTGTGACAAGTAGCCAGGTTTCAGAGAATCACAAGACACAAACTCCAGACAATTGCAGTCAGCCAACTGCACCACGAGGCTCTGTGGTCAATCGGGTGACTTCTGCTCTGAACTCTCCAGTCTGTAAAAGCTAACTGTTCAACTGTTGGCTGCAGGGTTCTCTGAGTTCTGTATTGGCTGCTACCTGATTCGTGAACTGTTTTCTGATCAAGGAAACTATGTTAAGTTTAACTTGTGTTAAGTTTCCTTTGAACTTTTTTTTTTTTTTTTAACGTTCCCAGTTGTTGCAATTTGTAAAACCCAAAGTACTTGCTGTCCAGATCCAAACCCACTTTAGGTATATTTTAAAGAACCAAACAAGACTCCTTATAGAGCTCACTATTTGGTAGAATGTTTGGGCTACAATAAGCAGTTTTTGATGTTAATAATGGTATGCATTATTCTTATCAATCACATTTTCTTTGTTCGAATCTAGAGTGGGAGATGACTGCTGAGATTTGAAGATAAGTGAATTCTCAAAGACAGAAGCATATTAAGTTCTTACTTAGCTGGTCATTCAACCACTGCCTGGTAACTCTCTTTCTAATCTCTTCTTCACCAATTCAGTAATCAAGATGTAAATAATCCTCCATGATTGGAAAAATGTTAGACTCAGGGATTAAAAGGTTAATCAGAAATGGTTCTTGCCTTTAAGTAAGTCAAAGATAAGTAGAAAAGTGAATTGAAATGTACATTATGCCATATATGCAGGACACATGATGAAATAAATAATATTCTTTATTCTAAGATGAATACATCTGGAAAAAGAAGTCAATACCATTATCAAGAACAAAAGCACATATATAACAGTGGATAATTTCTTTTTTCTTTCTAAGCTAACCACAAATCTCATCAAGTCTGTGTTTAGTAAAGGTATATACCTGCTTAGCTCCATAACTTTTGCCCAAAGAAGCTATAGGTGTAATTACCTATTGTTTGCTAAACTCCCCCAAAGGAATAACATTGGGTTATATAAAAAATGTCATTGCCTATGATTATGCTGTGACTGAACATTTCATGGAGTAAAGTAAATATCCCTCCTGAAGACAGATGGTAGCAATAATAATAGATGCTCCTGTCTCCTGCTTCTTTATACTGAAAACAACCCCACCCACCCACCCACGCAGTTAACCGAGGGTTGTAATTATAGTAAGCCCTTTAACCAGTGCTTGGACTATGGAGATTAGAGAAACACACTTACACTATTCCTGATATATGAAAAAGGATTTAAATAATTTATCCAAATGGGTAGTGCTGAGTATTTATTCCATGTGTACTAAATAAATTAATGAATGAGTTATACAATCTTATGCACTATTCTAAATAGTTTTTATATTGAGTAAAACTTCAATTTTATCTGCCTCTATCTTTTAAAAAAATCATCCATATTTATAAGTATTTTACTTATTTATTGGAGAGAAACAGAGAAAGAGGGAGGGAGGGAGAGAGAGATAATAGGTATGCCAGAGCCTCCAGCCATTGCAAACAAGCTCCTGATGCATGATCACCTTGTGAATTTGGTTTACATGGGTACTATGGAATCAAACCTGTGTCCATAGGCTTCATAGTCAAGTGCCTTAACCACTAAGCTGTCTCTCCAGCCCTAAACCTATACTTGTAAAAACATTTTCATTGGCAATTTTATACTTGTACATATTTTTATCATAACTCCCCATTACCTTCTTTTGTCTTTCCACCCCATTCTCCTTCCACTGCAAACTTTTTCCAACTAGTCTTCCTTCTATTTTAATGTATTTTTAAAGGAAATATATTGAGAATTTTAATAAATGAATATACTGCAATTTGATCATATTCCCATCCAATTGCCCTCTTCAGTTCCCTACTCCCTCATCCTCAATCTCTTTCCAAGTAGTAGTCCTTCCTCTGTTTTGAAATCTCATTCCTTGTGTCCTCTGTCCTCCATGTCACAATGTCGATATGCCCAGAGCAGTGCAGGTCTTGTGGGAATTTTGGTAATTACTGTGGGATCTTGAGTGCAGCACAGTTCTATTGTAAGGACAGCATTACAAAATAACCATTACCACACTGTGGCTTTTACATTCTTTCTGCCCCGCCTCTCCTGTAATGTTCCCTGAGCTATGGAGAGCATGATATATATATCACTTAGTATTGAGATCTCAATGGCTTTTATTTTCAGTTTTGATGAATTTTGAGTCTCCTCATTGCTTACTACTGTCTCCATAGAGGAGTGTCTATGGCTAACAGCGAGAGCAGAACTCACAGTTTTTCTTCTACCTCTTCTGTAAAGTTCACTGAGCCCTGTAAGGTGTAAGCACTGGCCTTTCTCTTCTTCTTGTCACCATAATGAGTCTTGGTCACTCTCATATTCACTGCTACCTATGAAAAGAAGCTTCTCTAACCAAATGTAAGAGACTGTTAGTCAATATGCCAAAACATTTACTGTTAAAAGTCAGTTTGATGGGCATAACATATACATTTAGTCAAAAAACAATGGATGTAAGGCCATTTTTCTTAACCTTTTAATGAACTCTGTATGTGTTTGTGTGTGTGTGTGTGTGTGTGTGTGTGTGTTCCAGAAATGATTCCCAGGGGCAATAGCTATGTACAATTGGGAACTCTTCCATAGGGTTAACATTTCAACTTGTTTTTGAATAGAGAAACTAGTGACCACAAGATGCTGTGTCATAGCTAAATGTCAAAGTCCAAACCTCCACTTGACCCTGCTACTGTATCAGTGTGGCTTGTCAACGAGATCACTGAAGATTAATGATATGAGCTAATGCTTTAAACTTTCTGTTAAGAGGGTAAGAAAATCATTATTAACATGATATCTTGAGACCCAGTGTTTTAAAAGATTATTGATTTTGCTTCTGGCTTTATCCCTTATTGTACCTCCTCCCATTGTTCCTTTCTACTTGTCCCCTGTCTTTGCACACATTCATCACAAATTGAATCACACCCTTCCCTTTTCTGCTTATAATTTTCCCTAGCTAGACTGGCCTGGTTGTATTATAATATGATAAACCCCTCTGCCTGTCCTATGAGTGCTTACTCAGATCCAAATTTCTTCAAATCTGTATGAAGACAGAGTCACTGCTGCTTTGTTCCCAAACTGTATATTTAACTGCCTCAGAAGAGCCCTCTGTTCACAATAACCCTCATTGGTTCCCTTTATTTTCCTTAATTATTAGCAGAGGAAAGGGCATTCCATGAAGTGGACTTAAAAACCTTTGCAATAAAATATAGTTCAAGTATTTCATAGTAAAATGTTTAATTATATCCTAAACACACAGCACTTTCAAAAGTTTTGGCGGATGACCTTAAGTGAATGAATGTATCAGTATCATCATACAAAGCATGTGCTGATTGCGATAATTTTATCATTTTAAGTATTTTTTTTCACAAATCCCAAGATCCTATCTACTGTCAGATACACCATGATTTTGAGTACCATATAAAGAAATATGTAGTTAATTGTTCTATGCTTTAACACTTAGAGCATTTTATTAAGTAACTCATTTCAGAAATCTCTTGTAGGAAGATTTTATTTATATCATTTCCAGTCCCCTTCTTCCTGTGTGTCTGTGTGTGTTATGAAAGCACTAGAATGTAGATGGTAATAAAGCATCTTGCTTTCAGAGGCTGGCTCTTGAAGGTCTTTAAACATTTATTTAGAGTTGTTGATGCTCGCTTACTGTCACTCAGTGTCATCATTTGTGCTGTTAAAAGTGCTCAGAATACACTTTATAAAAGCAGACTCGCTCATAATGCTTATATTTGTTTTTAAGTGGCTCATACGAATTTTGCTTTTCTAAATAATCAAGTTGAAATTTACTTAACAAAAAATTAACTATTTTAGGGCTGGAGAAATGGCTCAGTGGTAAAAGCACTTGTTTGAAAAGCATGGCAGCCTGGATGTAATTCCACAGTACCCATGTAAGGCACATGTCACACGTGTGTCTGTTCATTTGCCCTGGTGTGTGCCCATAGTCTCTCTCTCTCTCTTTCTCCTTGCAAATAAATAAAATAGCCTTTAAAAAAATTATCCACTTTAATGTGTGCCATCTTTGTCCATTTCATAGTTAGTTTCTTTTTGCTTGGATGAAACACCCCAAGAGCATTTTATGGGAGGAAAAGATTTAGTTCAGGTTTATGGTTTCAAGGGGAAGCTTCATCATGGTAGAGAAAAGCTTGGCAGTAGGCTCACAACTTCATACCACAGGGGGAAGATAGAGAGGGGGGCGGGAGAGAGAGAGAGAGAGAGAGAGAGAGAGAGAGAGAGAGAGAGAGGAACAGACACACACACACACACACACACACACAGAGACACCATCTGAACTTTCAACAGACTAGACTAATCAGCCCATAGTCTGTCCCCAGCAACATATCTTCTCCAGCAGTGTTTAACCTCCCAAAGTCTCCACCAGTTGGAAACTAAGAAGGAAGCTTAATCATAAACACCTGAGGCCATGGGGAACATTTTATAACTCACGCTACCACAGTACATTTAATGCCATGGTTGGCCTTTGGTGTATTTACAGCATTGCAGCACTGCATTTCTATTGCTAAAACATTTTTATTACCTCAAAGAAAATCCCACACCCATGAAACAACCCCTTCTTGTTGCTCCCTCTCTCTAGCCTCTGAGAAACACTCACTGGATTTTTGTTTCTATTAGATTATATATTGTGGACATTTAATATGAAAGAAATCTTTAAACATACAGCATTTTGTGTCAACTTTATCTTACTTAACAAACTATTTTTAAGGTTCATCTACATTGTGATGTGTGTCAGAATACCATTTCTTTTTAAGACTGAATAATATTTTATTATGGGCACATATCATTATTTATCTATTCACCAATTAGTGGACAGATATTTGAGTGTGTTTTCATATTTTTAAAATTGCTGCTATCCATATATATGAGAAAGTATTTGAATACTTATTTTCAATTATTTTGGGTACACATAGGAATGGAACTATTGAGTTATATGGTAATTGTTTGTGGTTTGGGGGGAAAATATGGACCTGTTTTCAAGAAAAGCTCAAACATTTGAGATTTCTTCAGCAATACACAAGATGTCAAATATCTCCATATTGTTGCTAATATTATTTTCCTTAAATATTCTAATACCCATGAGGTGGGTATGAAGTAGTATTTCATGATGATTTTGACTTGCATTTCTATAGTGAGTAATTATATTGAACACTTTTCACATGATTATTGACCATTTTATTTTCTTTGAAAGGCTTGCCTATTCAACTTTTATGACTATTTTGAAATTCTGTTGCTTGTCAATTTATTAAGGTATTGTATGGAAAAGTTATAGTATTATTTACAAATATGTTTGCTATTGTACAGTATGTTGGTTTGAATGTAAAATGTCACCCACAGCCTCATGTGTCTGTGATTAAGCTTCATACTTAATCTCCAGTGGGTGGAGCCTTTGGAGGTGGAGGCTTGCTGAAGGAGCCATGACCCTGGAGATGGACCTTGGTATTTTATAACCCAGCCCCAATTGCCAGTGCTAGCTAGCTTTTTCCTTCAGTTACCTCTCTGCTGATATGAAAAGATGGGAGGCCTGGATCTTTTCTCCTGCCATGCCTTCTTGCCATGATAAAACTTCCTTTTGAATATGTAAGCTGGAAATTAATCCTTTCCTTCCATAAATTGCTCTGATTGGGTGTTTTGTCTCAACAATGAGAAGGTAATTGCTGCATGTGAGCTGCCTTGTAAATTTCTGGATCCTGGCCTTTAGTACACACATTTATGTAAATTTAGTAAAATAAAATTTATTGTTGTTTTTTCATTTGGTGTTCTAGTCTTTTATTTCATGCCAAGTACCCATTGCAAAATATATATATATATATATATATATATATATATATATATATATATATATATATATATATCATAATTGCATAGCATTGCTTTCTTTTTTGTTGTTTTTTTTGTAGCATTGTTTTTGTTTATCAATTTTGAGCTAATTTCTATATGTGACATGACTTTTAAGGTTTTTCTTTTGCATGTGGATATTCAGAAATTTCAGTGTAGTTTGTTGGAGGCTATTTTTCCTATGTTAAGAATCAGTTTGCATAGATATATGAGTTGGTTTCTGGGCTTTTTTTTTTTTTTCCCAGTGGTTTACTCCTATCCCTATGGCAACCTCATAATTTTCATTCCTGTAGCTTTGTAGTATATTTGAAATTAAAAAAAGCACGAGTCCTTTATTTGATCTTTTCAATAGTCTTTTAAGTAATTGGACTCCATTAAATATGAATATTATTATCAATATTTTGAAAAACAGAATGAAAGCAAAATATAGCCATGGGAACTGTGATAGAAGTGTATATTGGGACTCTTGATCACTTTGACTTTAGTGTCATCTTAGTAGTCAAGCCTATTAATCTGTACACTTAGGGTATATTTTCTTTTATTATGTGTTCTTTACTTTCTTTTAGTAAGTTTAGAAATCAGTCTTTCACCCAGTAGATTAAGATATTTCCTAAGCACTTTATGCTTTTACATGCTATTGCAAGTGCCAATTTTTTTCTTAATTTGTTTTTCAGGTTAGATGAACAATTAGCTTTTGCATGATGATGGTATACTCTAAGTTTGTAGAATTACCAGCTCTGAAAAGGCTTGTAACTCCTTTGGTATTTCTATGTAATGAATCATGATAACTGGAGCTATGGATAGTTTGCTTTCATCCTCTCCAATTTAGATGCCTTTAATTTCTTCTTGTTCTGGCTAAAGTCTACACTATGATATCGAATGCAGGTATTGAGAAAGAATGTTTTCCTTCTCTTCTAAAAGGCAAACTTGACATCTCATTATTGAGTATGTTAATGGTAGATTTTTTTTTTTTTTTGTATGAAGTCTGTAGTCAGGGAGTTTGGGAGTTGGCTCAGCAGTTAAAGGTGTTTGCTTACAAAGCATGCAGGCCAAGTTCAATTCCTCAGCACCCATGTAAATCTAGATGCAAAGTGGTGCATATATATGGCATTCATTTGCAATGGCAACAAACCGTGACAACCCCCCATAGGTGGGTACATCATAATTAAAATTATTTAAAGGAAATACTTTAATCATATTATGTAAGTCAACTTTTATAAGTAGAAGTTTTCTTTTATTTCCCTTTTAAAGGAATTTTAGCATTTAAGTCATGAGTAGGTGATGGATTTGTGACATGATTTCTCTACACTGACTGAGAAATGGTGGGCTCTGTTATCTTCACAAGGGGTATGCTGTATTGATCTTGGTGTGGATGTGGATGTGTGTTCTGTTGAACTACACTCACTCATGATGTACTGTCCTTTCCCTAGGCTGGTGGATTCACTTAACCACTTTGTAGATAGATATGTTTACATCTGTGCTCACATATCACATGTGCTGTAGTTTTCTGTTCTCTTTTTGTCTCTTTCTGACTTGGTATCAATGTAATGCTGATCTCATGAATAAGAAAGTAGTCCCTCTTCTAGTTGCAAGCAAATTTATTTTATTTTATTTTGAGGCAGGATATCATTCTAGCTCTGGCTGAGCTAGAACTCACTCTGTATCTCAGGTTACACAACATTCTTCCTATCTCAGCCTCCTGAGCAGTCAGAGTAAAGGTGTATGCCACCATGCCTGACCTTTTTTTGTTGGTAAGTTTAAATAGAATTGAACATTTGCTAGAGTTTATCTGTTAAATGAGCTCATATTTTACATTTTTGGAGTTTACATGTTTTCATTTTCCAAAATAAGGTCCTTCTATGTAGCCTATGCTGGCCTGGAATTTATCCTCTTGTTTCAGCATTCCCAGTGCTAATATTACAGACATGTGCCATCACACCCTCTGTCAATCTCTTTATTTGTAGCAGTTTTCTTCAGATTTTCTATTTGTTTTTTTCCTGAGTCAATTTTGGTACTATGTGTGTTTCTAGGAGCTCACTTGTTTTATCTACTTCAGTATTTTTAGTGGACAATAAGTCATATAAATCTTATAATTCTCTGTTTGTTTTATACTTTTCAAATTAAATATTTATACCTATTTATTTTTAAATAATATTTTTATCTTTTTCTAAATTTATTTTTATTTATTTATTTGAAAGTGACAGACAGAGAGAGAAACAGGAAGAGAGAGAGAGAGAGAATGGGTGTCTCAGGGCCTCCAGCCACTGGAAACCAACACCAGATGCTTGAGCCCACTTGTGCATCTGGATAGTGTGGGTCCTGGGGAATGGAGCCTCTAACAGGGGTCCTTAGGCTTCACAGGCAAGCACTTAACTGCTAAGCCATCTTTCTAGCCCAATATTTTTATCTTTTTTATTGGCAACTTCCGTACATATAGAGAGTATACCATGATCATAATCCCTGCATGACACCTTTCCCACTTCTTCCCAAAATCTCTCCTCCACTGATCCTTTCTTCTTTCCAACTATTCTCTCTTCTATTTTTATGTCATCACTATTTTTCCTCCTATTATGCAGGTATTGTGTAGGTAGAATACACCACTGTGAGGTCATGAATACCACAGCCTCGTCATGTCTGGAAGATAGTATTTCAATGCTCTCCTCCCCTTCTCTAGGCTTTGTCATTCCATCTCTTCTGTAGTGGGCCCTGAGCCTTGAAGGGTGTGATAGAGATGTCTCAGTCACTTTTCAGCACTATAGTGAATTTTGAGTTACCCTGATTTTCACCAACACTAACCAGAGGTAAGCAAAGAACTAACAGGTGGGCATAAATGTAAGTATTTGGTGGGCAGTTTGATGAGCATAATATACCCATAGTTCTCCTACCCAAACCTACCCAGACATAGCAACCTTGTTAGCCAGCCATACACCTTTCAGGGTTCACTTCTGGTTAAGACCTTTGATAGTTCTTCTCCCTGCCCCCTACAAGCTGCACACACATACATACATACATACATACATACATACATATATATATATATATATATATATATATATATATATATATATATATATATATTCATTTTCAGTCCATTTCTTTCTCTTGTTGCCCAGTTAGTGTAAAGCTGGTAATTTTGCTGATCATTTCAGAGAACCAATTTCAGGTCAACAATTCTATTGCTTTGCTGTTCTTCATGTTATTAACTTTGCTCTAGTCATTGATTCTTCTCTTTACTAGTTGTAGCTTTATATTTTCTTTATAATTCTTTAAGGTATAAAATTGGGAACTAGAGGGGCAGCCAATGGTGTCTGTCTGTGCAAAAGGACCTGGGAGAATACAGAGTTTGGACAAGTGTTCTGGGGTAACCAGACATAACAACCAGAGGTCTCTCAAGGTTCCTTCATGTTGCTGGGATAAAGCACCCAATCAAAACAACTGGTGGGAGGAAAGAGTCCATTTTGGCTTACAGTCTCAAGGGGAAGCTCCATGATGGCAGAGGAAAGTCCGGTTCGCATTGCTGGTAGAAATCACCCAACCAAGAGCAGCTTCTGGGAAAAAGAGGTTTATTTGGCTTACAGGCTCGAGGGGAAGCTCCACGATGGCAGGGGAAAACGATGGCATGAGCAGAAGGTGGACATCACCCCCTGGCCAACAGAAGATGGACAATAGCAACAGGAGGGTGTGCCAAACACTGGCATGGGGAAACTGGCTATAAAGCCCATAAGCCCGCCCCCAACAATACACTCCCTCCAGGAGGCGTTAATTCCCAAATATCCATCAGCTGGGAACCTAGTATTCAGAACACCTAAGTTTATGGGGGACACCTGAATCAAACCACCACACTATCAAATGAATAAAATAATTTTAAAAATTTCAAAAAATAATTGGGTTGCTAATTTGAGATACATTATTTTTTTCTTTTTAAAATTATTATTATTAGTTATGTACACAGTGTGTATACAGCCATGTTGGTAACATTGTTAGCCTCCCCTGTCCTCTACCCTCTACAAGGACCCTCCTCATTGGGGAATGTGGGTCATGCATTGTGGGGTTAGCCATTAGGTATGGGTAAGAGGCAATGTCTCTGTGCCTAATGTCCTAACATGTGGCACTAACAATCTTTCTGCCCCCTTTTCCACAAATTTCACTGAGCCATGTTGGGGTCATTTTAGGCCTACTTCAGTGAAGAGATTTTGGGAGCCTCAGTGCCTCTGGATATCTGGTTTGGTAGGAGCTGAGTGTTCTCTGTGTCTATCTCCTTCACCCATGTACTGGTATTAGGTTCACCAAGAAAGCAACACTCTTGCTCATTTCCCCAATTACTCTAATGTTTTCAGCTGGGGGCCGTGGTGGTAATTAATTTTTTTTTTTTTAAATCAGCTTCCTGTCTTTTTTTTTTTTTAATTTTTATTTATTTATTTATTTGAGAGTGACAGACACAGAGAGAAAGACAGATAGAGGGAGAGAGAGAGAGAATGGGCGCGCCAGGGCTTCCAGCCTCTGCAAACGAACTCCAGACGTGTGCGCCCCCTTGTGCATCTGGCTAATGTGGGACCTGGGGAACCGAGCCTCGAACCAGGGTCCTTAGGCTTCACAGGCAAGCGCTTAACCGCTAAGCCATCTCTCCAGCCCGGTAATTAATTTTTATTCTAGATGTTTACAACCACCACTGCTCTAACTGCCATCCATAATTATTGTACATTAATGTTTTGTTTTAATTTATATCAAAAGATTTTAACTTATCACATACTTTCTTGTTTGATCCTCTATGCATTTAAGAATGTGTTGTACAATTCCTGTGCTTGAGAGTTTTCCAGTTTTGACTCTTGTACCGATTTCTTAGTTTTATTCTATTAGGATGAGGGCAGCCACTTGGCATGATTTCATTGTTGTACAATGTGTCTATATCTAGACTTATTTGGTGACACAACACATGGACTATCTTTTACTTAAGCCGTTCCAAGTGACCACTTGAAAAAGTGCATTCTGTTGTAGTGTATCAGGTTTCATGTGGGTACTAAGGAATTGAACTCAGGTCAGTAGACTTTTCAAATAAGTCCCTTCAATCACTGAGCTATCTTCCACTGTATTCTGGCTTTGACAATGTATTTGTCCTGTTCATATACACTGTTTTCTTAATCATCACCAGTTCATATACTCTACCCCGTTTAACAGTAAAGGCTCCAGTTATCATTGTATTTTTCCAACTATAATTTGGTCAATGCATTCTTCATATATCTTGGAGTTTTGTTCTAGGGTTCAAAAGTGTTTGTAATAGTTTAGTTTTCCTTGATCAATATTTAATAACAACATTATTTGTCTCTTGTAACTATATCTAACTATAAAATTCTGTTTTTTACTAGTATATTCACCTTAATTTTGTTTTGGTTATTACATATAATATCTTATTTCAGTCATTTTCAACTTACTGATAATTTTAGCTATGTACAGAGCCTCCTATAAACAGCATATAACTGTATTGTTTTTCTCATTGTATCAGTCTCTGTTTTTTTACATGGCAATCTGGTCCATTTCCATTTATAGTAGTTACTGAAGAGGAACACATTAATTCTGTTATTTTGCTATTTGTTTCAGTCTATCTCGTGTCATATTTGTAGTCCCATTCCTCCAATACTGCTTTCTTTCTTCCTTCTCTTGTTCTTTTTAAACTTAATTTTACCTTCATGTACCATTTTGATTATCTTACCATCTCTTTGTTTGCTTGTTTGTTGTTGTTGTTTTTTTCTATGTAAAGTCCCACTCTATCCCCAGCTGACCTGGAAATCACTATGTATTCTCAGGGTGGCCTTGAACGCATGACAGTCCTCCTCACAATCTTTCTAAGTATCTAGTAATCCTTAAATGTCACTACCATAGGGGTTATAATTACCATCCTAAGTGCACAATAATTTGCTTTATATAAAACCAACTTACTTTCTACAGAATGCAAAATTTCTACTTCTGTATAGCTAAATTCCCTTTTTACATTATTATTGTTTTAGGTTACATTTATAGATGCCATACTTGTCAATTTACATTGTAATTATTATATTATGCCTTTTTTAATTTTAAAGGGAACAAAGAATTAAAATATTGCAATTTTTCAATATTTTCTTAAAGTTATTTTCATTGTTATAATTATTTGTATTTATTCATTTCCGTCAGAGAGAGAAGAGAGACAGACAGACAAAATGGGCATGCCAGGACCTCCAGTCGCTGCAAATTGACTCTCAGTGCATGTGCCACTTTGTGCATCTGGCTTTTGCAAGGGTACCGGGGGCTGAAATTCTAGTTGTTGGGCTTTTTTGGCAGATGTCTTAACCACATAACCATCTTTTTAGCCTTAGTTAGAGTTATTTATTCTTTATATGCTTTCTGCTTTCTGCTTAGTATTATTTTATTTTAACTTTAAAGATTCCCTTTAGCATTTCCTATAGGCCACTTTGACTACCATGGGACTCCTCTAAGTTTTGTTATTTTGACAGTTAAAGAATTCTTCATTATTTTCTTTTCCCTCCTTTGCTTTCCCTCCTTACCTTCCTTTCCTTCTTCCTTCCTTCTTTCTTAAAATATTACATAAGTCTTCCTGTTATCTTCTGGGTTCCAAAGATTCTGATATGAAATTGGATGATAACTTTATAGAGTATTCTGCTTATGCTGTATTGAGATTCTTGTCATTGTGTTTAGGTCTCTATGATTTTATTTTAGTGTGTCATATATGCATCTCTGAGCTCATCATACTTAGAGTACATTAAGATATGTTTCATCAAGTTGAGAAGTTCTTATAGTATGTTTGCAAATATTCATTTACCCTTTTCTCCTTTTGTAACTCTCATAATACAAATGCTGTATAGACTCCCACTGGCTTCTGAAATTGTTTCTTCATTTTTTTTTTAATCCTCTTGGCTTATTCTAGATAATTTTAATTTTTGTTTCTTTAAGAGTGATGATTATTCTATTTACTCAATCTATCTGGCATTTTTTCTTCATTTCTTTTATGTATACATGTATATGTGTGTGTGTATTATGTGTGGTATGCTGTACACATATGTTTATGCAGATGCATGTGTTCCATATGCACGTGTGTGGAGTCCAAATAAGTATGTCAGATTTCCTTCTTGATCACTCATTTTCATGCTTAATTTAGACTGTGACCAGTGTGTACTCCCCATAGGACTGAGTTTACAGGCATGCGTGGCTATGTCCAGCTTATTTCATGAGTACTGGAGAACAGTAATATAGGGTCATCTCAAGCTTTCATGCTTGCATTGCAAATATCCTTAACTTTTGAACAATGTCCCCAGCCTCTGTTGGTGCTATTTCTATTTGATTATTTAATTTATATTTACTCTTGTCCAACATTGTCCTAATGGTTTCCTTTATTTATTTTCCTATGGGTTAGATTAGCCTTTTGAATATGTTTAAAACACTGGATTTAAAATGTGTGTATAGTAAACAAAATGTCTGAGTGATAAGAGATGATGTTTGTGAATTCCTTTTTTTTCTGAAAATAAGCTGTAGTTTCCTATTTCCATTCCCAAGAACTCAGACTGAAAACTAGATATTTTCAAAATTACTATGTAGTGATCTAGAAAGGGTCTTAATCAACTTGTCTCCCTGGACATTTATATCACTGCTCACTTATTGAGGGCTATAGTCATTTACTTGGTGACTTTTTTGAACTTTGCCCTCTTTTTTTGTTTTTCAAAGTAGGGTCTTACTCTAGTCCAGACTGTTCTGAAACTCAGTCTGTAATTCTAGGGTTGCTTACAACTCAAGTGATCTCCTAAATCTGCCTCTCAAGTTCTGGAATTAAAGGCGCATGCTATTACATCTGACTTTTCCTTTGCTTTATAGACATGTATGACCATCAATGCTTCTATTCCATTATCACAGGATTTGGCTAGTGTCCTGACAAATGCTTCTTCATACCCATGGAAGAAAAAAAACATAGAGATTAAAACAAAGGTATCTATCTCTCTCTGTCTTTGAAGATTTATTTTGAGCTAGGACATGTGTGAAATGCACTTTGGAACAGGTTTAACATTTTGCTTGTATTGAACTCAGAATTCATCCATGGATCAAGTAGGGGGTCCTCTCATATCATGTCTTGACTTTTCATTTACGTGTGAGCTCACATTCAGAATTCCTTGATATGTTTAGTAGTATAAGGCTTTACAAGGCCTCATTCCCCAAGTGACTTCCTTTCTACCTTCACTCTTCTAGGTTTTTCAATAAACATAAATTTCTTACCCACCATCTATATTTATCTGATTTACCTTGCTCCACACAGGTAAAAGCATATGTCCATTCATACCAGTCAAGGAACCTGTATCAGCCTAAGGGAGGGCAAAGCACAAGGAAGCTTCTGTTCTTTGCCAGACAGGTTGGAGAGTGGATCATAGCAAAGACTCTCAATAATAAGGTCCATATTGCAGCAAACTACATCAGCTATACAATTCAATCATTCCCATGGTAAAGAACCAAATTATGGCATCACCTTCCAACATTTGGCAGACTTTTACTTCGTTAACTCTCTGTTGAGTTACTATTTCAGGTTTATATTCTAGAACTTCACAGTAGTTAATTTTGCCAGTGTTTCTCATTCACTAGTTGCTTCAGAGAAAAGACTGATCTTGAGGTATCCCATTCCAGTATTTTTCTGTGATAGTCATCTTCTTGGTTTTTTTTTTTTTTTTTTTAAGATTTTTATTTATTTATTTGAGAGTGACACAGAGAGAAAGAGGCAGAGAGAGAGGGAGTAAATGGGCGCACCAGGGCTTCCAGCCACTGCAAATGAACTCCAGACGTGTGCACCCCCTTGTGCATCTGTCTAACATGGGTCCTGAGGAATTGAGCCTCAAACTGGGGTCCTTAGGCTTCACAGGCAAGCGCTTAACCACTAAGCCATCTCTCCAGCCCTCTTCTTGCTTTTTTGCTGGAACTTTCTTATCTGAAAGTGTCAGCAGAATGCTATCACATGTATAATATTCATATTCTATTTTTCAAATGATTTTCTTAGTTTTGGTTTGTTGACTATAAAAACAGCATTGCTACTATCCTGCTATGAAATCTGGGATGATAGTTCAGAAGGCTCCTGTGTTGATTATGATAACTGTAGATATCATGACAGGGACCAAACATCCTTAGCAGAGAATCAGACAGGCCTTACCTTCTGCAAGTGATTGCATGTTGTCACCTATCATTTCACTCATTCTGACTTAAATAATATTAAAATGTGAAATAAATGTGCAATTTGAATTGATAAATATAGTAGATATTATGTCTGTAGAACAACATTGTTTATTTGTGTTTCTTTTTTCAATTTCCATGGCCCATTATTTCTAAAGTATTTGTGTGCCTTTCCTCTTAAAGAAACAGTGTTCTCTCTGAGCTCCCCTCAGGCACACTGGCTTTTTGGCTTTGGTTATTGATCAGGAATCTGCAGGTATATGCACAGTTCCACATATAGAAAACCACTTTCTTCTTGTTCAAAAACCACAAAAAATAACATTTAGCAGCTAGATCTGAAGCAATATTTATACTTTATATTATATTTGGCTTTATGAGTGTATTTAACTTAAATTTTTGAAGAAATATTTCCTCCTCATCATCTATGTTAAGATGGAGGAGAGTATGGGGTTCATTATATGGATTTGTCTGGAATTGAAATAAAAACAGAACAAATCACCTTATTTTCATTGTGCCCTTTGCCCTATCATGTCTAATTTAAGCTAATAAAAGAAGTAACTGAAAACTAAGGTTTTCCTCCCATAAAACTCATCAGTCAATTAATCAATCAAAAAGAATGATAATAAGAACTCCATCTTAGATGTGAGACAATGTAGTTAAGCAGTAAGAAATCAGTAAATTATTGATTCTGCTGTTTGGGTGTTTATTTGTTTGTTTGTTTTGCCTCCTTTCTCTTCCTCCTCCTCCAACCTTGGAAAGTCTAGAACTACCTTTGTTCCCTATACAGAAGTATTCAACATTATTGACCTTCTGAAAATCTACACATTACAGACACACTGCTTGTCAACTCATCTTGCATTTATAGATTCTGGATTTATCCTGATGCTGTGTTGGTAATCTCACCCAGCTGTAAACTCCCTGGGTGTTCACAAGAGTGAAATTGTAAATTCTCTACAATATCCTTGTGGAAACCAGGAAAATAAATAGCAGATTTCATGTATATAATTCTTAGTGAATATTGACTGAATTTTCCAATCCCCAGTCTTATTTTAAAATAGTAATTATGTTAAACATAGCATTCTGTGCTGATGACTTGCTGCAAAGCTAGACGGATTTTCTTACGTCTCTTGGAAAGGATATCTAAGTAGATAGAAGAGGATTAATGATTAATAGCTATCAAAATACCACCATGATGAAAACAAAATCTTGATGTCTCAAAGTGGTTCTTAATTTTGTATATTTAACTTATAAGATCTATGTGAAACAATTTTTTACTCACATCAAAAATCCAAAAGGCTTAACTTGTATGTGTGTTTATAGCATACATTTTTGCAGACTATTATTTAAGATATAATACTTAATTTCTGGGTTATGCATTTCTCTATGTGAGGTTTTAAGGACTATAACTCTCATACTGAGGAAAGAAAGAATAGCATTTTGCCTGTGACTAAACCTGCACATTTCAGATTTTCATTTAATGAAATACTTTGGAGTGATTTTTAGTATGCATTTGCATTACCTGAACAATGAATGATTCTGATGCAAGTTGTCTAAGGACATTTTGAGATAAGTGGCATGCCAAACGAATAAACATGTCTCTAAAGGAATAATGAGAAAAGTCAAAAAGAATGATAAATTTTCAAAGCAGCCTGAGGAAGAAGTCTACTTATTCCAATTTCATAAGCAAGGGAAGTTCCTCTGACTCATGAGATATTAGAGAATCTCAGGGAACTGTGTGTGTAAAAGGAAAAGTGAATTCAAAGCCAAGTCTTCATGATGAAATGATCTCACTCTTCCCTGCAGGTGACTCTCACACTGGCTTTAATCAAGGCAATGAACCAGCGACCTTGACTCTTCTCACTTTATTTTTAAAACTCTCATGTGGAAATACAGACATATTGCTCTCCCAGTAGCACCTCACCATTGGTACATTGTCACAGGATGCATGTACTACTTGATTCTCACTGATCCACTGCCTGCCAGCACCTTGTAACACTTCTCTGAATGGTCAGAAAATGCCTCCATGTATCAGTGGAGGCCAGAGTCCTTGATGCCTGTCTCTCAACTGAAGAGAGACTGCTGTGTCACAGAGTGGGAAGAAACAGATATTCTCAGTGTGGAACATAGTCCGATATCTCCAAAGTGTAGCCACATGATGCCATCTGCCTTTTTGCAAGGAAGGAAAGCAATTTAAAATGTTCCTGTGGTCTGTTCCTCTTAGACTAATGCACTGGTACTCATTAGCCCCAGACCCACCAGGCTTGTTTCATTAGTCAGATTTCCAAAAATGCAACTCTGTGAGGTGTATTAAAGGCATCCAGGAACTAGAGAAATTGTTCACTCTATCAGAATTAGTTAGTTTCCTAAATCACTAGAATGGGGACAGTTTCCTGGTTCTAGTTATCAAACAAATGTTAGGTATGTATTCTGATATGTTGGCAAAGTGAGACAACAGATAACCAGGGATTTGACAGTTCCTGCTTACATAGAAAGCACTCTACCTGAAGGAAAGAAAGGAGATCTAATAATTTCCTTATAAGTGAATGTTAGGAAGAGGTGCAATTATTTGTCACCACTTGGATACTGTGAATGGGACTAAAATAATATGTATAGTACTTTAGCTGGAGCAGACAAGAAAAGCTATATGGGACAGGACAGGACATATTTTAATTAAAACTTTAAATTTGAGAAAACTCCATTGATAACGTGACAAGGGCACCCAGGCAGAACAATAAACACTGGCAAAAGTGCCTTGCTACTGAAGAGGATAACCACTTGAGAAACAGAAAATGCAGCTCAGGGCAGCCCAAGAAGTTTTGAAGAGTAGCCTCTGATGAGGATGTAACTCACAAAGCCAGATTTGTTGACTTGTGGGTCATGCTAAGAATATCAACTATGAATTCTTATTCTAAACTAAAATTGTGGGAAGGAGATATATTTTTTTTCCTTTATAATTATTTTATTAAATCATAAATGTACAACAGCTTTTTAACTCTACACACGCACTTAAAATTTTTAAAGGAAAAACGTTATGCCTTATTACACCATGATCCTGGCTAATAGCTTTTCAAAACCTTGAGAAAAATCTTAAAAAAGGTTTCACATGTCACCTGAAACTTACAAATTTAACATTATCAAAGAAGGAATGCTTTACACTCTTACAAAGACCACTAGAAAGAAACAACAATTAAAAAGCCAAGAAACTGTCTCAAAGGCATTTTTTTTTACAATCCTTCCTCCACAGTAAGGTAATGTTATTAAATAATCCAGTGCATTCACAAAATGGCTCTCTGCATCTGCTCTGGTGTCTTCTGTCATATATCTGCATATTTATGCATGACTGAGATAAGAGTTTCCTTAACATTGCTATTTCGATAATCTGAAGCGGTTTTATTACCTCTGGGCTCTCATCCTCTCCTATTTATACAGTGAAGCCCATGGGAAGTAGGAAGAAGCTCAGTATCGGCTCCTCCCGCCATAACCCCCACTTCCTCCACTGCCTCCTGGACCACAGTTTCTTTCACCATATGGTCCCCCATGTTCTTGCTACCACCAAAGTTTCCACTCTTCACTGGACCATAGTTAGAAGGTTGCTGGCTATAATTTCCAAAATCATTGTAATTTCCGCTTCCATAATTTCCTCCTCCATAGTTGTCATAACCGCCTCCGTGGCCCCCACCCAGGTTGCCATATCCAGACTCTCCACCACCATCTTCTCCTCTTCCTCCTCCATAACCAGGACTACCTCCAAAATCGCCACCTCCAGGGCCGCCTCCATATCCACTGTAGCCATCCCCCAATCCACGTCCACTTCCATATCCATCAGATCCTCCCCTAAAGTTACTTCCTGGTCCTGGTCCAAAATTTCCACCAACACCACCAAGGGAATCTCCAAAACCAAAGTTCCCTCCTCCTCCACTCCTAGAACTCTGGACTTCCTGCATTTCTTGTCTTGACAGTGCTTTTCTTACTTCTGCATTATGACCATTAATGGTGTGATATTTTTGCAATACAATTTTATCCACAAGATCATGGTCATCAAAGGTAATAAAGCCAAAGCCTCTTTTCTTTCCAGATTGCCTATCAGTAATTATTCCAATAGTATCAATTTTCCCATATTCTTCAAAGTTTATCTCTAAGGTGATGCTCCTTGGTGTCTTCTTTAATTCCACCAACAAATAGCTTCTTCACAGTCACCTGGGCTCCAGGTTTTCCACACTCCTCTCTGGCTACCGCGCGTTCTGGCTCAACTACTCTCCATCATCAATTTCCATCATCAATCCCCATCATCAATAGAATGAGGCCTTGCAGCCATGGCAGCATCTACCTCAGCCACGGATGAGAACGTTACAAAATCAAATCCTCTTGACCTTTTGCTTGCAGGGTCCCTCATTACTACACAGTCTGTGAGCTTTCGCCATTGCTCATAGTAGTTCCTCAAACTTTCTTCAGTGGTTTCAAAGCTTAAGCCACCAATGAAGAGTTTACGGAACTGTTCCTTTTCTCTCTTTTTTTCTCTCCAAAGGGACAGTTTCTAAAGTTTTCTCCATCGCGGACTCAGTCGCTTCAGCCCGATTTCTCGCAGCCCAGCGAGATGAGAGAGAACTCCACGCACGGACACGAACCCCTGACTCAGAGGCGACCAGCGGCAGCTGCCCCGACCATGCGCACCCGCGGAGACCTGCACGCAGCACGCGCGGAGCTGCTTCTCGAGAAATGTTTTTAAAACTACTTGTACTAATTAATAAAAAATGCACACAAGGAGAAATAGAAACACTTTACTACTGGCAAAGACATGTATGTCTCAGTTTTGAACACTTTGATTTCACGAGCTGCCTTTTGTGTATTATGAATATGCAACTCCAAAATCCCTGTCCTCTAAGTTTTTGAAGTTCTTTGGGAATTCAAGATAGGACAGTTCTTGGACCAAAAATGATTAACTTGTGTCATTCATTTGATAAATGAGCCAGGTCAATCTTCCCACAATTTGAGTAATATTAAAGAAAAGTAAAATATACATAGCAAAAGGGAATCTGATTTAAGTTAGAAAAGAAAGCGAAGTATTCAGAAGAAGAGTTTACCTAGTTTGGGTATAATTGTACATTTTGTGTGTAATTGTACAATATAATATTTATATGACTTTTAATTGGCACATAATAATTGTGGATGGGACATGGTGTATCATTTCAATATATTCATATCAGAGTAACTTGCATGCTTGTCCCACCAATGCTTATGACCTCTCAGTATCCAGAACCTACAAAATTCTCAGTACTATTTTTTGAAACACTTTTCATATATTTGAGAAGGAGAGAGGGGAGAAAGAGAGAGAGTGAGAATAAGAAGGCATGCCAGGGACGCTAGCCACTGCAAAGGAGGTACTTGAGACGCACATGCCACCTGTGCATCTAGCTCTAAGTGGGTGGGTACTAGAGAATCCAATCTGGGCCCTTTGGCTTTGCCAGCAAGCACCTTACCCACTAAACAATCTGTCCAGCATCTCATACTATTTTAAATACACAATGAATTATTGCCAACCATGACTACCCCACTGTGTTATAGAAGTTTAGAAGTTATTTCTTTTAGTTAACTACATCATGTACCCATTATCATTGCTTTCTCCATTCCTATCTCCCCCCCACCATTCCAGCCCCTGTCAAAAACCAAAGGCAATATGAAGAACAGAAACTATCAAAGCACTAGGAAAATGGCAACACTCAGGGAATTAGCATAAAGATTCTTTGATATGACCTCATGCTCCACATGTAATAAAAACAAGGAATGACAAGAGTAAATAATATTAAATGGTATTTCATTTATTGTCTAAATTTTTAAGATGTCTTACTATATGAAGAATAAGGTCTCATTGTGTCATTTTTCATGCAATTTTTAAAATTTTTTCTTCCCTCTTCCTCTCCCTTATCCCCCTGCCCCTCCTGTACTTCTCCTACCATAGCCTCCTTTCTAATTTTATGCCATCTGTTTTCCTTTGTTCTCTCTCCACCTTTTCATCACCTCTTGTTTCTCCCCTATAATCCCCTATTTTGAATTGTAACATGCACCCAGTCTCATATCCTCATATTAACATACACGCAAAGCATTAAAAGTATAATTTTTTCTGAATTCCATCTATTTTCCAGCAAATTTTGTAACTTCACCATTCTTTACAGCCAAATAAAACTCACTGTGGCTGGGCATGGAGGCTCTGCCCTTTAATCCCAGAATTTGGGAGCATATGTAGGAGGATCACTATGAGTTTGAGGCTAGCCTGAGATCTGTAGTGAATTCCAGGTCAGCTTGGGCTAGAGCAAGTCTCTACCTTGAAAAACAAAACAAACAACAAAACTACACTGTATATATATATATATATATATATATATATATATATATATATATATATATATATATACCGCATTTTATTTATCCAGTGATCACTTGATGGACATATAGATCGATTCTGTTTCTATCTATTGTGAATAGGGCCGCAAGGATAATTGTGCTAATCCCTCTATCATAGAGCAAAGAGCCCTTGCTGCCCAGATGTGCTGATGTGCCACTCACTCTCATCAAGGTGTTAAATAAGTTTCTTTAGTTCATTCATCCACTAATTTTGTCTTCTATGTGGTCATTGATCCCTGTTAGGAGGAGAATTCTGAGTTTCTTTGCTGACATTAACCTCCTCTCAGTTTTTGGGTTTCTACAATTGGTGAGTTGAGAGGCTAGGAATGGGACATGGTGGGTTATCCCCTCATATTCTTTGTGTTTCTCAGTTTTTCACATCTTTTGAAATGGATAAAACTTCCAAATTTAGTTACATGTATGTAATACATTTTTTTCATTTTGATTGTTTGCCAGGCCTCCTACATGTTACTTTTCCAGTGACTGTGTTTCTTTTAATATTTATTTATTTATTTATTTATGAGAGAGAGAAAGAAAGCACACTAGGACCTATTAGCCTCTGCACACCAACCCCAGAGGCATGTGCTACCTTGTGTACCTAGTTTATGTGGGTATTGAGGAAACAAACCTGAGCCTTTTGGCTTTGCAGGCAAGCACTTTAACCACCAAGCATCTGTCCATCCCATGACTGCATTTCTTGCAGCTGTTTCTGCTGACTTAAGGAATGATCATCTTTTCAGCACCTCAGTTTATGTCTCACTGGAGATGTCTGTCTATTGCACCATGACCCTTGGTGAGGTTTACTTGTAGAGGACTGATGCTGGGACATGAGTAAACAGTGGTTCTGGCACAAGGACTCCTGAATCACTTGCATGGCAGCCCAGGGGGCACACCCTAGACTTGGGATGTGGTTACAAAGGGTTTGGGTGTGGGGTTTGCTGGTTCCCAGGTCTAGTGAGCCATGGGCAGTGACAGAGCCTATGGATCCTGGGGCACAGTGAGTGGTGGGTTGGTGCAGGGTCTCCTGGACCTGAGTCACATTGACTAAATTTTATTTTTTACAAGGCTATATTTACTTCTGTCATTACTAGGTACAGTCTGTCATGAAGTTACTTATAAAATTGTATTCAAATTTTAAATACATAAAAAATATGTATAATTATTTCCATTATGTAGATTACATAATTGGGTTTACAAATTTGTACAATTTGACAAAAGGCTCACAGATTATAAATATGTGACTTTGGGCTGGAGAGATGGCTTAGCAGTTAAGCGCTTGCCTGTGAAGCCTAAGGTCCCTGGTTCGAGGCTTGATTCCCCAGGACCCACGTTAGCCAGATGCACAAGGGGAGCACGGGTCTGGAGTTCCTTTGCAGTGGCTGGAGGCCCTGGAGCATGCATTCTCTCTATATATATCTGCCTTTCTCTCTCTGTCTGTAGCTCTCAAATAAAAATAATCAAAATTTTAAAAATAAATAAATATATGATTTAATAATGAATCAAACTCCAGTGTTTCTTTTAGTTTGCTTTTATTTATTTATTTATTTTTCCAGGCAAGTGTCTTTAACTGCTTCCCAGCCCCTTGTTTTCTTTTTAGAGACAGGGTTTTCCTAGGTAGACTAGAACTGCCTTGAATTTATAATCCTCCTGCTTCTGCCTTCCAGTGCTGGGATTGAGAACTCTGTATTTAGCTCCATAGCCCATTTTTTGATTGGCTTGTTTGATTCCTTATTATTTAACTTTTTGAGTTCTTTGTATATCCTAGATATTAATCCTCTATCAGATATATAGCTGGCGAAGATTTTTTCCCATTCTGTAGGTTGCCTCTTTGCTTTTTTCACTGTGTCCTTTGCGGTGCAAAATCTTTGTAATTTCATGAGGTCCCAGTGATTAATCTGTGGTTTTATTGCCTGAGCAATTGGGGGTGTATTCAGAAAGTCTTTGCCAAGACCAATATGTTGAAGGGTTTCACCTACTTTTACCTCTAGCAGTTTCAGAGTTTCTGGTCTGATGTTAAGGTCTTTAATCCATTTGGACTTAATTCTTGTGCATGGCGAGAGAGAAGAATCTATTTTCATCCTTCTGCAGATATATATCCAGTTTTCAAAGCACCATTTGCTGAAGGGGCTGTCTCTTCTCCAATGAATTTTACATATTAAAAAAATATTACAAAAATTTGACAATAATATTGTATAATATTATATTGTAAATATGACATCCCTCTACTAAGACTGCCAAGCTCATGAGGTAATCATTTTTTCTTGGTTTTAATTTTGAGTGCAGAGGCTTGTTATTGACCAGTGGGTATGTTAAATAAGATGGTTGAATTACAGAACAGCAGAGAGGGAAATGCTTTCCAAGGTAGAAAATATCTGATAAAGTCAGTGAGGCACCAACAGTTCATTTTGATAACTCCAGGTTGCTTTCAGGGGTGGAAGATAGTGCAGTTCGGGAACAAGCACTTGAGGCTCCGTTATGTTAGCCTCATCTGTGGTATCTGTAGGCTTTTTAGATAAGGGCAGATCCATTTAAAAGCAATGCATTGCAAAATTATTTATGAAGATGGTAGGCTTCTCAATCTTTCTTAAATTCTTAAACCTCATTCTCAGTTTTTCTATTAGTCTCCTTTCCCCTCTTGTATACACAGTGACTTTGCACCATTGAGCAAACAGACTTTGAAGGAGGAGGTCGGCGTATTTATAAAACTTTATGTTTGATAAAGAGAAGTTTTTAGTTAGCTCCAAGGAACTCATGTTTTGGTATACTAAGGGAACCAAAGGAGTGAGGTAGTAGAAAGTTGCTCAACAGTGGGCTAAAGCTGTACTGACTATGACTCCTGCTCCTGTGTGTACATGTACCTCATGTCCAATCTTTGCTAAATCATTTATATTTTCCCTATGATTAAAATCATAAAAGTGGCACATAGCTCCAAGCCAAGACTTCTTTTCAAATTATATGAAATTGCATATATGACAGATCAGAAGTTGTAGAAATCTTGGGAATGTATGCAAGGTATTATGCTTTATATACATTTGAGGGTAAAAATATGAACAAAGCAGGAGTTAGGCAGATGGCTCAATATGTAAGAGTACTTGCTTCACAGGCAAGAGGATCTGAGTTTAATTCCTCACATACTTACAAAACTCCAGACATGTTTATACAGATCAATGGCCTCAATGCTGAGCAGGTTGGAGACAAGAGAATCTCTCGGGCTGCCCCTAGTCAGCCTGATTGATAAATAGCAGCTGAAGGCTCAGTGGGAGATTGACTCCAGGGAAGAAAATGGAAGTAAAGGGAACATGATTTTCTCTTCTGGCCTCTGCATACATGCACATAGAGCCCATACATCTACACACACATAGACATACCAAATATACACAATAATTAATAATAATAAATCCATCATCGCTTTGTTCCTAGGACAGAGGGACACAAATGCACCAATCTTATTAGATTTCTGTAGTCTTTAATCTTCATGTTCTCAAGGAGCTGAACAAAGACCCTTAAAAGATAACTTCTCTACATACTTGTGCAATAGTGGCACATAGATTCTGTGTGAATACTCACCTGTTCTCTGATTGGACATGAGGCCAGGGCAGTTGGAGAGAATTCGTTTCTGGTACTGGAAACCAAGTCAGAATCCAGTGGTCAGGAAACTTAGACTTCAGAGAGAAGCCCCCACTGTTCTTTGGAGTAGAGTGGATTTGTAACAATGAAAAAAAACCTCTCAAATGATTTGGCATATCCCTTTTAACCCAAGATGCTCTCATTTTTAGTTGGGAAATCTGTTTTACTTTACAGATGGCAGAGAAAATGGAGAAGAGCCAAGGTCTGTAGATAAGACAAGCGATAGCCAATTGCTCACCACAAGTCATGTCACCTCTAACACATCTGCCAGGGACCAGGAGAAATTGCAGAGAAAATGACAACATGAATACTCTTACTGCTATCCTGACAACCAGCAGCAGGGCAATGGTGATAGGCAGTAATCAATTAAAACCTATCAAAGCAGAAATCCAGAGCATACAGAGAACTCAACACTAAATCAGACTGCCAACAAGCCTACCATGACTCAGGGAATATTTCTCAAGATGAGGTAGAAGGATTGTTAAGAGCCTCAGTGTGGATAGGAATAGCCTAAGGCATGCCCCCCCCCCCCCGACTAACATAGGGACTGACTGAGAACTTCCTGACCTCACAGTGAATACCTTAACCATCTTAAAGCCCCCCCCCCAGGGTAATGGAAACAGGGTGAGGAGATAAAACCATATAATATGTTGTAATATATATAATACAATTTTCAAAGATAACTTGTCTAATTCCTTTCCTTTACATGTTACATTCACAGTCATTCAAATAGTATACATACCTTCACTTTCACTGGACAATTGTTGAAAGCTAACTGTGTCGTCCAGTCAACAGAATAACCACATGGTTGCTAATTAGGATGGGATGGAGATAAGTGTTCAGAATTCTACTGAGGAAGATTCGCTTAACAACAAGATTCACCTGAAGTAGAAACAGCAGTCTTTAATATCTTGCTCTCCGAAAACTCACAATCTGACTTCAATACTCCTGGGTGGCACAATGAGTAAGCAACATTTCTTATTATGTTAGGCCACTGGCATTTTAAAGGTTTATTCTTATTTTAAAAAAAAAATACAAAAGAGCTGGTTCGAGGCTCGGTTCCCCAGGTCCCACGTTAGCCAGATGCACAAGGGGGCGCACGCGTCTGGAGTTAGTTTGCAGAGGCTGGAAGCCCTGGCACGCCCATTCTCTCTGTCTCCCTCTATCTGTCTTTCTTTCTGTGTCTGTCGCTCTCAAATAAATAAATAAAATTAAAAAAAAAAATTTAAAAAAAAAAAAAGAGCTAGAAGCAAATGTTCACATTTGTAATCCCAGAATTTAGGAAGTAGAAACAAAAGGATCAGAAATTCAAGGCCATCCTGAACTACATAAAATGAGGTCAAAAAGCTCAAACAACAGCAGCAGCATCAACAACAACAACAGCAACATGAGGGGTGTTGTTGTAGTTTCACATTCACATTCATGTGCCCCCCCCCCCCCCAAGTAAACTTGTGTTTGGAATGCTAGAACCCTAGCTGATTTCAATTTGGAAACTGAAGCCTCCTGGAGGTAGTGCCTTGTTGGAGGCAGGCTTATGTGTATTATAGCCAGCTTCTTCTCACCAGTGTTTAGCACACTCTCCTGTTGCTATTGTCCATCTGATGTTGGTCAGGAGGTGATGTCCACCCTCTGCTTATGAAATTGGCTTCCCCTGCCAACATAGAGCTTCCCCTTGAGTCTGTAAGCCTACATAAACTTTTTTCTTTTTTCCAACAAGCTTCTTTTGGTCAGGTGTTTTCTGCCAGCAATGTGATCCTCACTGAAACAGTAAAATTGGTACTGAGAAGTGGGATAATTGCTGTAAGAAACATGACTATATGGCTTTGGCCTTTTGGAACTAATTTATGAGAGGAATGTGGACCATTTTGAGATCTTGGTTTAAGAGATGCTTTGCAGTGTTGCCAATATATCTTGATGGGCCTTTCTGATCAAAGTTGAAAGACCTGAATGCAGTAAAAACTATGGACTGTGAGGTTTGGCTTATTAGGGTGAGAAAGAGCTTTGCCTGATCTGGGATAGAAGCAGTTTGTGTGAGAGGGTTGCTGTCATGCCCATGCTCTGAGAACTTGTGCAGAGTTGCTTTGCATAGAAAGAAAGTGATGTGAGCAGAGGGATATGGTACAGAAATGAAATCTTTGGGTTACAACTTATACCCTTTCAGGTGCAATTGTATGAGAGATTACAACCTTTGAGATTGGGCCAACTAATCTTCACTGGGACAAAAGGAAGTACGCAGGCTCTTCTGAAGTAGCCTGAGTGTGGAAGTAGTATCCTGTTCTTCATTAACAAGTTGGTAGCCCACCTACTGTTATGGAATATAACAAATGCAGGAAAGAGAAGGTCATTGAATTTGCAACAAAATTTTATATTTTGGAAATGGCCATGGGCAATGTGAAGTAGGCTTGTTGGATTACCTTTGTGGAAACCCAATGGAGATGCCAGGGTGATATACTATTTAGTAGACCACTTGCTCATTAAACACTTTCACCTAAAAAAATAATTACACCATTTTTGCTCACATTTTGTTGGCTAGACCCTAATTGCATTGTTACTCCTAAATCTAGGGACAGCCAGACAAGGTAGCATAGCATCCAGTAAAAGCAGAAAATGGATTTTGATGAACTCATCTTGCACTCTGTCACAATGGGTTTGTGAAATTTCAGCAAGCCATTTCATTTCCTCTCTCTAGCACTCACTTTTCTTATCTGTATGATAAAAGATTTAATACTTTCCTTCTGAGGGCTGTGAACATTAAAGGGACTATTCAGGGGAAAACTTCTTGTATTTATTCTTGCATAATGTAAGTATTCAATAAATATTTTCTATCATTTAAAAAAATATTATACATTTGATAGGAGTCATGTTGTCTTTATGTGCCAGTAAATACATCAAACAAATAAAACATACAAACAAGGACCACTTAACATCTAATCCTTAAATGGAAATTATGGAGATCGTTTTCTCAGACTTAAATCTCAGCTTGTCAAGAGCTTTTGTAGTGTGAAAGAATGGATCCAAATGTTTTACTTGGTGAAGTTCTTTTCACAAGGCCTAATTTCTATAGGCAGCACTAAGAGTGAATTGAATTACCTCCTAAATACCTGTTTCAATCAGTTTTGTGGTTATGACTTTGCCAGCAGCTACTAGTACCCTGGCTATTGAATTAAAAACAACAACAACAAAAAAGAACATCATTGATTTGTAACATGGTAACCATATCCCATCTTAATTTTTCAGAATACAATATGGTACATTTGAAGGATACAAAATATAGGGGCATCATTCATGGTGAGTTCCATCAGAAGTTATGTTTGCATGATATACTTTGACATAGTACAGATGACTCATTTTGGCTCTTGGAAACATAATGTTTGCTAAATTGTCTCCCTTTTCCTGCTAACATCTTTCCTTCCCATGAAATCATCACTAGCTCTATGTGTCATAGTTAGGATATCTGAAATGTCCCGTAATCAGCATCCAGAATTGAGGGCCATGTAGCAAATTTTAAAAGATGGGAGAAAATTTTAAAATGACTGTTAGAAATTAGCACTGAGAATTAGAATGGTGGTTTGTGTTCCATCTCTAGATTTCATATGTTTTCCTGTTGTTTATCTCTCGGGAAAAAAGAAGCTTGACTTCTGTAAGTAAGAGGAGGCTGTGTAGGTCAAAGTATCTATTTAACAACTGATACATATGGTTACATGTATGTCTCTCATTATATATGTGTGTATACATGTCTTAATTTATGTATGAGACATACATACATATGTCTCTGAGATATACCAATATGTATATGCATGTATGTCTCACTTTATAGATATATATGACTAGAGGAATTGATGAGTATTTTTAAGAAAGAACATGAACACAAAGTTTAACAAAGTATGAAAATAGAGTTCGTTTCTAATCAACTATAACATCTAATATTTTTAGAAGAAAAAAAAGCAGAGATACCCTTGATTTTTTTTTTTTCTCAGAAGATATGACCTCTTTTTTTTTTTTTTCTTTTTTTTAAAAATTGGTTTTCTATTCAGCAAATACAGGCAGTTTGGTACCATTGTTAGGCTTATCCATGACCTACCCCTTCCCCATTGGAACCTCCTTGCTGAGATATATGGGTCATGCCTTTTGGAGTTAGCCCACAGTTATTGGTACGATAAATGTCTCTGCATATCCTGAACCATCATGTGGCTCTCACATTCTTTCTGCCCCCTCTTCCACAAAATTTCCCTGAGCCATGTTGGGTTCATTTTTGGTCTGCTTCAGTGAGGAGGTATTGGGGGCCTCTGTGGCTCTGGCTCTCTGATTTGGTAGGAGTTGATTTTTCTCTGTGTTGGTCTCTTTCCCCCTTGTGCTGGTATCTGGTTCATCAGGAAAAGAGCACCCTTGGTTGTTTCACTAATTTTCCTTAGTTTCAGCCCCGGCCCTTTTGAGGTATGAGGGGGTGGCTCTCTCCTTAGGATCTGCATCTATCTGAAAAATAGAAGCAGATTCTCCAATGGAGAGTAAGTTAGTTCCAGGACAAATGAAATAACCCTTACTTTTTTTATAGAGAGTTTACTAGGTGTAGGCCCTCTTGTAGCCCATGATTGATAGTAGCTTGATATTGGAGAAAGGGTTTATGTTTGGATATGATTCTGACTTGTTTCCCCACTCCAGTTATGGGTCCTGTACCACTGAGGGGATCAGTAATGAAAATAAATGCTGGCGAGGATGTGGAGGAGTAGGAACACTCATCCATTGTTGGTGGGAATATAGGATGGTACAACCACTTTGGAAGGCAATATGGAGACTCCTGAAAAAGCTGACTATAGAGTTACCAACAGACCCAGTTATTCCCTTAGTGGGCATCTACCCTAACACCTTCAAAGCACAGGCAAGAGAGATTTGCTCAACTATGTTTGTAGTAGCTCAATTCGTAATAGCTAAGAGCTAGAATCAATCCAGATGTCCATCACTAGAAGAATGGATAACTAAGATGTGGTATATCTACACAATGGAATTCTACACAGCCCTTGATTATTATATATGGTGTGAACTATGGATGGGATATGATGGCCAACATGCTTTCAGTGTTTTAGTTAATATCACAAACACATTCCCAGATCTTATACAGTATGAAAGAAATGAGACCTTAGTCTGTATTCCCAGGGCAATGAATGGCCTTTCAAAAGTGTTTCCTTAGAGATGAGACCAGAATCATAACCAGCAGCTAAGATTTCAGATGGAAGAGTAATTTCCCACCAAGGAATGTAGCACTCCACATGTCTGAAAAGGGAAAAGATTCCTGAGAATTTGGCACTTGATTTTCTTGCCCAATGAAAGGGACACATTCCGTATTTGCAGAACATGTCATACTGAGCTTCAATTCGATTAATATCAGACATTGCTTTTCTAGAAGTTTAATGATGTGAGGGCAAGTCACTACATTTTCCGGGCCTTGGTTTCTTCAGCTGTAAACTAGGAAGGAAATCCCAGACATCCTTCATCAATTTTAGAATCAAGTTATATACATACCTAAAAGTTCTTTGTAAGTAATAAAACCCTGTACCAATTAGGTTACCATTCGTACATTGTGTATCCCATCTCTGCTGCTCATCGTGATGCATCAAGTGAGCTTTGCTGTAAAGGTTTAAATACTTACGATCTACACAACCCAATATTCCTAAATAATCAATCAAAACCCTGGCATCTCTTAGAAGTTAGGAAATTGATGAAGCTAGACAGGAAATCAAAATAGCATGAATCCATAGGCAGGGGTTCCCATTTGCCTGCTAGCTATGTCTCTCCTACAGTTTGAATATGCTCAGTGTCTCCCAAAAGTTTATATGTATTAAAGGAATGGCTAGAAAGCTTGGAGGTAGTAGTAGGTCTCTGGAGGTGAGCCTTAAGTCACTGAGGGTGTGCCAGCTATGGAAATTGTGGAACCTTGGTTTTCTAACTACTTCCTCTTTGTTTCCTGCATCATAAGGTGAATGACTTGCACCACTACATACTGGTCCTGATATAGTGTCTTAATCTTGGGTCCCAAGGGATAGGGCCACCTGCCTATAGACCTGAACTTTCAGATCTGGAAGCCTGAGAAACACTTTTCATGAGTTAATCATGTCAAATACTTCTTTATTGAAACACAAAGCTGACTAATATAATGTATCTGAGTAAGTTTCTATGTTTCTGATTATACTATAATTACCTCTAAAACATTCTCATAATTAATTAATAAAAATATGATATAATTAACAAACAAGCACCTACCAAGAAACAAGTTTCCAGAATTTATTAGAGTTTAGTAATTAATCTGGGCATGGTGGTGCATGCCTTTAATCCCAGCACTTGGAAGGCATAGGTAGGTGGATTGCTGTAAATTCAATGCCACCATGAGACTACATAGTGTATTTCAGCTTAGCCTGGGCTAGAAAGTAAGACCCTACTTTGAAAAAACAAAATGATGATAATAATAAGAAAGAAAGAGAGTAAGAGAGATAGAGCGAGAAAGAAAGAAAGAAAGAAACTTGGCAATTGTCTCTCCCATAGTTCTCATACTTATTATGTTCAAAATAGAATAAATATAAAATTCAAAACATTGGGCTGGAGAGATGGCTTAGCAGTTAAGTGCTTGCCTGTGAAGCCTAAGGACCCCGGTTCAAGGCTCAGTCCCCCAGGTCCCACATTAGCCAGATGCACAAGGGGGCGCACGCGTCTGGAGTTCGTTTGCAGTGGCTGGAAGCCCTGGCGCGCCCATTCTCTCTCTCTCCCTCTATCTGTCTTTCTCCCTATGTCTGTCACTCTCAAATAAATAAATAAAAAATGAACGAAAAATATTAAAAAAAATTCAAGATAAATACATTTTTGGAAGATTGTTATGTACACATGGAGGAAAACTAAAGTTTGGCCCAGTAACAAAATTTAAAGAGAAAAGGGAATAACAGAATGTAAATTTCCTGCTTGTACCTAGGTACTTAGGTATTTATAAATAATAATAAAATAAGATAAATTTATTACATAATATTAAATGCTACATATTCATGACATAATAGTAAATATTATAAATTCATTTTATGGTAATATATACCATATATGTAAATGTCATAGATCTTATTACTGCATAGAAAATACATGCATAGTTTAGGAGCTATAGTATTGATACTATATGATATGTGAATATTTATTATATAAACCACAATATTAATTATTTAATATATTTACATATTTGAACCTCTGTGGCATGACACATACACTTATTTATTATTTTGGCTGTCAGGAAAACTTTGGCATTTCTGACAAAGATCCTTTCTGTTTGTATCTTCTCTGTGTTTTATTAATCAAGTGTAATGACCACACTCTTTGTCCCAACCCTACTTATTACCACACTATCTTACACACAAAATGGGTCAGAGTTATATTATCGCATGAATAAATGTTACTAATGTATACAGCCAGTCCTGTTTGTATTTTATATTTAAGTTTACTTTTTGAGGTAGGATCTCATTTTAGCCCAGGCTAACCTAGAATTTACCTTCTAGTACTAGGATGGCCTAGAACTCACAGTGATCGTCCTACCTCTGCCTCCCAAGTGTTGGGATTAAAGGCATGTGCCACAATATCCATGTTTTTATGTTAATTGAGTATATTGTCTTATTTTCCAATAGGTTGCTCTTGACATTTATAACAACACTCATAAGAAAACCGCTGAGTCACAGCTTCTATTTGACTAACATGATCTTCTATGCGCTGTGATAAGTTGCTTATCCTGATTTCTTTGTTAAGTCATGAAAACAATTATGTATACAAGCTAATAAGTGAGCTAGAAGCTAGGAGTTACTTCTTCAAAGTAAAACAGACAGGATTTTCTTTTGCATTCTTATATGTGTGTATTGTGCATGTATGTGTGTTATTATGTTTGTAGGTACACTCACACGTGTGTGTGTGTGTGTGTGTGTGTGTGTGTGTGATCTTATGTGTGGGAGCCAGAGATAACACCAAATATCTTCTTCAGTGACTCTCCATCTTAGTTTTGAGAGAGTCAACTGAACTTGAAGTTTGTCCATTTGGCTAAACTAATTATAAGCAAGCCCCAGAAATTTTCTATTTCTGCCCCAATTTTGGGATTACAGGTACCACCATCATGCCTTACTTTTATGTGGGTAATAGAGATCTGTATGCAGATCTTGATGCTTGCATGACATGAACTTTACTGACTAAACCATCTCCCCACCGCAAGAATGCAGACTCATAATACATGCAAGGTGAAACTAGAGGGCTGATAGTTCTAGTATGTTACACTGTGGATTTTCAGTCTGATATAGTCTCAGATGGGTTGGTTCTTAGTTTTTTAAAAACACAAACAACCATTCTTTTTCCATACTGATGATTTGAAATAATGTGATTAAAAATGTTGTAAAAGGGGCTTGGGAGATGCCTTAGTAGTTAAGGCACTTGCCTGCAAAGCTAACAACCTGGACAACCCTGATTTGATGCCCCAGTACCCATGTAAAGCCAGATGCACCAAATGCACATGCATCTGGAGTTTGTTTGCAGCACCTAGAGGCCCTGCATGTCCATTCTCTCTTTCTGTCTGTCTCTCGTCTTATCTCTCTCTGCTTGCAAACAAATCAATAAATTCTTTTTAATATTTTTTTTTTAATTTTTATTTATTTGAGAGCGACAGACACAGAGAGAAAGACAGATAGATGGAGAGAGAGAGAATGGGCGGGCCAGGGCTTCCAGCCTCTGCAAACGAACTCCAGATGTGTGCGTCCCCTTGTGCATCTGGCTAACGTGGGACCTGGGGAACCGAGCCTCGAACCGGGGTCTTTAGGCTTCACTGGCAAGCGCTTAACCACTAAGCCATCTCTCCAGCCCAAATCAATAAATTTAAACAATGAACAAAAACCCCACAAACTGGACAGATCCACTTACATGAAAGGGATAGTTTTGGATACTGAGAAATATGAATTCTGCTGCCTCCCTATAAATCTAAAAGCTGCTTAGCTGAGTCACTACACGGGAAGAGTAATTATAAGCATTGTAATGTTGGTTGAAATAGTTGGATTCTCATAGCTCTGAAACATGAGTTAATTAGGCCAAATCTTTACCTGTAGTCAGGACATACTTACACTTTGTGACTTTCTCTGAATATTACTTCTTAGTATTCTGATAAAGGGTTTTACATAGCATAACATCTCTTCTGAATGGTTTTGTATATGGGGTGCTTTGAGAAAAATGTAAAATGTTATTTAAAAAATTAATATCCATGACCTTGCAGTGCCTCACCCTACCTACACAAGGCCATCAAATAGGAGGAAAAGATGATGACATCAAAAATAAAAGAGAGACTGAGAGGGGAAGAGAATATTATGGGAAAGTAAAGTTGCAGAGGGGAGGGAATAACCATAGTTCATTGTCTGTAATTTTGGAAGTTGTCAATAAAGTGAAATTTAAAAAGAATTAATTAATAATTCACAGAAATGTGTTATAGTTTTCAAATATCAAATAATTCTCCAATCAATGAACACTAGTTTTGATTTTTCCTTACTTAAATGATTATTTATTTATTTAAATGGGGAAATCAGAGATTGATAACTAAAGTCATAGGCCTATTATGAAATTCAACTTAAAACTGATGGCTAGGCAATCAGACATGCTTAGTAATCTTTCCGTATGGATCTTTTGTTTAAATCATAATGATTTAAATTCTTTATAGATCAGAGATGATGCAAAGAAAAGGAACCTATGTATCTTAAAAAAAATAATGGCCTTAAACCAAATAAAACAAAAACTCTCCTATCATTTCTCATACAAGTTATTTTTTAGGTGAATGTGCTCTGAAATTAAGCCCTTGTCACTATTTTCCTATTATTATGAAAATAAGCAAATGTTTAAAGTCAAATGTACTTCTTATGAGAGCCATCTGTCAAAGTTTTGCTAAGAACATTGCTCTAAGTGATAGAGTTGAGTGGTCAGATACTGCAATATACTGTGGGCTGCTTCATTGCTAGTTCATTCCTAGGGCACCACACACCATTTTTCAAGCAAGCAATAGTCTAAGTGACTATATCTTTGATCAAAAGATTCTGTCAGACAGAATGACTATTGTAGGTAACAGGGAATTGCTAAAATGAACACAAACAGCAATTCTCCTTGCACCATTTAATCTTCCTTAAACTCAGACAAATTTTCATTGTAATGCATTTTCAAATGAAATCTAGTAGGGTGATTGTAGTGGTTTGATTCAGGTCTCCCCCATAAACTTAGGTGTTCTGAATGCTATGTTCCCAGCTGGTAGAGATTTGGAATTAACACCTTCTGGAGGCAGTGTATTGTTGGGGGTGGGCTTATGGGTGTTATAGCCAGTTTCCCCTTGTCAGTGTTTGGCATACTCTCCTGTCCCTGTTGTCTACCATATGTTGGCCAGAAGGTGGTGTTCACCCTCTGCTCATGCCATTCTTTTCCCCTGCCATCATCGAGCCTGTAAGCCAAAATAAACCTCTTTTTCCCACAAGCTGCTCTTAGTTGGGTGATTTCTACCAGCAATATGAACCAGACTGCAATAGTGATATTAGTGTGAAGGTCTGGAAGCATGCATCAACAGACATGCTTGGGGAAATGCCAGGAGGCTAGGCTCTTGTGGGGTTCCCAAGGTGAGAGTAGAGGATGATGAGGCTGGAGGGTCAACCAAAGGAAATTCTTGAAGGTCTGATGAGACACATGCCCTTGGGAGGTGGCTATTCAAGAACTTTGACACAGCAGGAACATGATTGGAGGTACACTTCATAGAGGTTACTATAATTGTGTCCTCAACTGCGGACTCTGTTGCCCAGAGGGGCATTCATAAGTGTATGTATGTGTCCATGTCAATGTTGCTCGGTTGATAAATTTGTCCTAGGACTTACTTGCATTAAATGGTCATGTCTCTTTAGCATCCTTTGATCTATGGAAATACTCAGTTTGTCTTTTGCTACTCAGTAATCCTTTGGTCTATAAAACTATTCAGTACTATCTTTTGGACATGGTTGTTTAATGTAAAATAATTCTTGAACAAATTTAATTGTGGCCTTAACACTTTGATCAGATACTTTGTAGAACATTCCTTCAGTATTTTCTGATAATTTTCACATAATTGTCCATATTTATGGCATCTGACAAATATCATCCAGGTAGACTGGCCTTCTTTTAGTATCTTACCAAGTGCTCCATGTTATTTTTATGATATTCTTGTCACCTTACGTTGTTAAGGTAGTGTTTACTATGTTCTTCCATTATGATGTCGTTTTTGATATGTATTCTCTAATTGATTCATTTGTCATCAATCAAAGCCATACCAGTAGGGGAGAGAGGAAGCTCTCCCTTTAAAGGGTGAGTATCTGCATAGATTATTTGGAAAGTTTCTTATCTAATAAACTTTCTATGGTGCTATCACAGTACTTGGATCTAAAACAATTAAGGGTTGATATGGTACAATAAGCAGCGCTCTTTTCGAGAAAACTTAAGTGCTTGCATTTGAAGTGTAGTCATCTTAACACCTCAATAGATTCCCAAGGAGCAGAAGAAAAAATCTTACTCTTTTAATGTATAAGGTATACATATACACATAGTAAACCTAGATAGGGTGCCTAAAGAATTAACATTTCATTTGTGGGAATGTACAGTAAATGAAAAAAAAAATGAAAGAATTAGTCTATCAAAATATTGACTCATGTTGAAATGTGCAAAAATGCAGGGCAAGGAGAAGCAAAAACATCAGTGAGCTTACATTTACCAAGATGTAGAACAGACACATTATGGGGTGAAGTGAAAATGCTGTTTCTTTTCTTTTCTTTTTTTTTTTTTTTTAGAATCAGTTTGTATTGAAGTTTTGGATGATTACTTTTTACAGACACTGAAAATAAATCATAAAGTTATCATGAATAATGCACAGAAAAAGAGAAAAATATATTTACATAATATATATGCATATATTACTTTAAATTGACTATATACTTTACTGAACATTATATTTCCAGATATATCTATAATGTGTAGTATCACATTAAGGTGATGTCATAGGTTCCATCTCAGGCATATATTGATTACTTATTTTAGGAATAGTCAGAATCTTCATTCTCTGTTTTGAAATATGCAACTAATTGTCAACCACAACCATCATACTGTGTTGTAGAATATTAAAAGTGATTTCTTATCCATCTGTACCCTTCTGCCCCTAAAACATCCACTCTTTATCCTTCTCTTTACCATATCCTTCACAGTCTCTGGAGAAATTCTCAAAGCTGGTTGCATTTTATAGTGTGCTGCTTGTGTATTAGGACTATAACTTATACATTCCCATATTTTTATATTTTAACTTCCCCTTGCCTCACAGCCATTTTCTTCACAGCTGAAGTTCCTGATCCAGTGGAAAACAAAGGGATGATTGCTATGTATTCCTATGTATAGGAGGCTACAAGATATGACTGATCTTAAGCACTTTTGTTTAAAAGAAAGGTTTAATTTTTTATTGCATAGTAATGAAATTTAAAGGTTTTGCTGATGGTTGGGAGAAAATGATCATAAACCCAAATAGATATTTAGCAGTTTGGAGCCTACTACTGAAGTAACATGTGTTTAGCATAGAATGTTTGAAAAGTAAAGTATAAAGAATAATATATATGCCCTATAATTTTTAACTGTTTTATACAATGTTCTTTACTTTTTAATAACTCTATAATATCCCAACACTGAAGGAATTTATATTTTCTTAAAGTTTTCCTTCTTTCTACTCATGATTTAATTTCCTTAAACTCAAATAGCCTCAACTTAATATTACTTGCCTTCTTTAGAAGCAACTCTATCATTCTTCCCTTTCCAACTTCGTGACCTTTAGCTGTGTGAATTATCTAAGGCTGCCCTTTAAGCACCATTCTTCCATGGACAAAGAAAAGAAAGAAGTCACAAACATTCACTGACTCTTATTTAGCACAATGCAAAACTCTGAATGATTATGGAAATGAGGACTTATATTTAATACATTGCACAGTCAGATGTGTATATACATTATAATGACACCAAAATAGACATCTTAAATGGGTTTCGGAACTCCAGTCAGGATTTACGACTTCCTGGGGTTCAGAATAAGCAGGAAATTATATTGCTAAAATACTGATCTTTGAAGAATAATAGGGAGTAAGAGATGCAAGACTGAAAAGAGAAAGTGATACCCTGGGTTTCAGAAATATGAGAAAGTTTTACTGTTTAAACAATGAGCTTGTAACCATGATATTCATGCCCAGAAAGTTGACATTTTGTAAAGTTTGGATGGTTAATTTTCATGCATCCTTCCTAAGGCAATGTCTTCAGAAACTTTTCCTCTGTGGAGTCTATTCACCCTAGAGAGGGCACAGAGAACAGATCAAAGCACATTTGTACCAAAACCAATTTTGTTGAATCAAGTTTATTGGGGTTACTTAAAGAGCAGGGGGAGGGGCAGCTTGCAGGAGTATGAATGACTTAAAAGCATCGACATTCTGGAGAAACCCACCCCAGCATAGGAGGTAATTCACTGAAGCTGCATCTCTAGAACTCATGTACAAGTGCAATCAGATCAGCTGGTCAGAGAGTCTCTCTCCAAGCAGTTGTTTTCCCTTTATAGAAGCTTGGAGCAGGGTCTTCCAACTTTTTCCCCAGACTTCCTGAGGCTCCTGAGCTTTCTTCCTCCCCACTGGACAGAATGTTTCAGTTGCTACACAACACTGGTCAAAGTCTACCCCTCAACCATTGTTTATCACTCCTGTAACTTTGGGAAGTGGTCCTGTGACCCTTTAAGTTTCATGTCTCTTAGACATGACCACCTGATTCTCCAGAGGAGAAATTGCAGAAATATGCAGAGAAATTTGCTATACAACAGGCAACTACATTTAAATTTTTTTAATTTATATTTTGATGGCTGTCTTCTTTCTGGGTCCCAGGCCATAGGCTGATGGTGATAGGTCACGATGGGTTAACCCCTGCACTGTGCTCCTATGGGAGTCTTTATGTCACTGAAGGTATGGGCATATTTCATTTCCTTGGTCCTAGTGACCTGCCGATGTTGATCAAGTGCCAAAATTGAAAAGTAGGGCTAGAACTTGCTCAAATCCCTGAGAGAGAACAGTGTTCTTTTTGCACTAGGGCTGAAGAATAGGAGGCATGGAAACAGTGGAGCCTTCCTGGGTCTGCAGAAGAGAACAGTGGATTTGTGACATTCAATTCCATGCTGTACCTCCCAATCTGATCAGTGTTGAGGAAAGACCAACTTCAAGTATAAATACTTTCAAAAATGCCTTACTTGTTTTTTTTTTTTTTTTTTTTTTTTTGCTTGTTTCTGATTGGTTTACAGTCTCTATGCTTTAAAGTATGACCTTTTATACTTGCTTTAATTCTTAAAATTAACAGTCCTCCTTGTCTATCACTAATCTCCATAGTTTTAATGATAATGTCCCAACTTCTGACTCCAAAATATTAATTCATCATCCTCTAAATGACATATCAATTTCCAAGAGCCACCTTGATTAATTAACTAGAAAATACCTCAGAAAATTTTCTCTTAGCTCAATAGTGACTCTGCTTCCTACAATCTTCATTTCAGTGAATTGAATCACCATCACTATCTGTTGTTTTTGCTATGTGCTATTTGTAGTAACCTGGTACCTCAATGTTTCACCCCAAATTCTATCAGTTATCATAGTACACCAATCATCCTTGAAATTTCCATGCATTAGATTGACCTGTTCCAACTATGTGTACTAATCCATCCTCCTGCAAGAATCAGATTCATTTTCTATCTTGTGAGGTACCACAAGCTCCATAAATGATTTTGAACCATGTAATCTGTAAATCATATAGTGCAGTCAAAGAGACAGTCTCATGATAAAATTACTGGACATAAAGCTCATGATCTTAAATCTATATCCAACATTTAAAAAACTCAATTAGGAATTGTATTTGAAACATAGTAAGTGATTAAGAAATTGGAAAAGAGAAATGAATTTTTAAGAAACTTAAAATTTGTCACAAGTTTGGGCTTTTTTAATCATTAAATCTGAGAAATATTAACCTGTGATAAGAAATTTAATAGAATTTCTAAATGAGTCCCACAAATCTCTGTTTCCAAATATTATCCCCTATTGTTTTGATTAAACAAAGTTCCACAAAATTTAAAGAGGTTATCATTTCAATTTCATTCTTTAAATAATCAACACTTCATTACATTTAATTCCTGTATTTTCCTGGGAACTATATCTGCAAAACATAAATCTGCATAGATTATTATAAACCTTTCATAGGATTCTCATTTCCTAAAGGATATCAGTCTTACATGGTTATTCCTTCTGTGATAGGTGGATTTGGGGATAGTTTTTGCAATGGCTTATCTTTTTCCATTTAAATAATAGATGTTGGATTAATATATCAGAAGATAACATCCCCCCACTAAGATCCAGCTACATAGCATCTCATCCATTACCTCCACACAAGCAAAGGTATTTGCTTCATCCTGTACAATGGGAAAAGTCTTAAAAATATATATGGGTAGTAGCCAAAAAAATAAAATTAAGTCAAATTCATGTATTAAACTTTTTGGAACCTTCTACAGTAAGGATCCAGAGCTGTCACTGTTTGTAGGAAGTAGAGTCACCACAGAGAGAAGAGAAAATATTCTGAGGTATTTTCTAGTTAATTAATCATGGTGGCTCTTGGAAATTGATATGTCATTTAGAGAATGATGAATTATTATTTTGGAGTCAGCAGCAGGAAGATTATCACTAAAACCATGGAGATTAGTGATAGACCAGGAAGACCGTTGATTTTAAGAATTAAAGCAGCCCACCATTGTCAAGCTTGGGACATGGAAAAGTAGACACCCAAATCAGATGGGACCAAGAAACCTAAGAAACAGGTGGCTGGATTCAGGGTTTCAGTTTGGGGGCACATAAAGAAAGAATCATGCCTTGGGTGGCAACAAAACAGATTGATCCTATACTCCATGGAAGGACAAGCTTGACAATGGTGGGCTGCAGGCAATCAAAACACACCTTACCTTTCTCAAATACCATTAACATGCCCAGTGTTAATTGAAAACCAATTCAGGGATCAGTAATCAGTACATCACCTAGACAAAGTATTGCTTTTAAGGATTTTTTTAAGGATTCCCTTCCATGGAGTGAGCCTCCACTGCAATCAGAGGGCAATTGTTTTTCCCCACCACAGATATGCCACCATTGCAACACTTGACACATTTGCCTTACTGGCAAGGCATTTAGCTTGCAAGGTCCATTTCTGAGTAAGCCTGTTGATGACTCTCTTTACTTCTATATATTATTTTATTTTTTTGTGTGTGACTTTATATAATGTGGTATGCATATGTGTGTTGTGGCATGTATGATGAATATACATGTGTTTGTCTTTGCTATCCTCCATACATTCCCCCGTGGCAGAGTAGCTCACCTGCACTGGCTGGTGGCTCAAGTGGAATGCCATGTATCTGGCTACAATGATCTTCTGTATGGTCTTGCTTTGAGCTGGAGTCTCTTTTCTCTGTTTCTGAAGCTTACAGAGTTGGAGTTTCTACAAGACCTCATGCTTTAGCACCTAACTGCTGAGCCATCTCTCCTGCCTTCCTACTGTTTTTTCCTAAAAAAAAAAAAAAAAATTGTTTATTTATAATTGTTGTGAATGTGTTGTGTGTGGCAAGTGTAGCATGTTGTGTATACTATTTTGCTCACCCTGTATATATGGGAAGGCCAGAGGAGAGGGTCTCTTTTATCTCATTTCCAAATATTTTCTTTGACACAGAGTCTCTCACTAAAACTTGAGCTGCTGATTTTTTTCTATAAAACTGGCTAACCAATGAGCCCCAGTCATTTTTTCAGTCTCTCTCCACCTCAGCACAGGAGTTACAGGTGTGTATGGCTACACCCAGTTTTATACATGGATGATGGGGGTGGAACTCAGTTTCTCATGCTTGTATGGTCAATGCTCTTACCCTCTGAACTATCTCCTCAGTCCCCAATTCTAGACACAAAACAATCTCTTTTCCCCCTAAGGCATCTTAGTTAGCTATTTTTTAAAGATTTATTGTTATTTATTTATGAGAGAGAGAGAGAGAATTGGCACACCAGTGCCTCTAGCCATTGCAAATGAACCCCAGAAGCATGCGCCACCATGTGCATTTGGCTTACATGGAACCTGGAGAGTAGAACCTGGGTTATTTGGCTTCACAGGCAAGTACCTTAACCATGAAGCCATCTCCCCAGCCCTTAGTTAGCTATTTTTAAGCATGCATACATGTGCATGATCATGTATGTACAGGGGTGTGTGTGTGGGGGTGCGTGCATGTGTGTGCATTTGGAGGTCAGAAGACAATCTCATGTGGCAATAATTCAAACCACATTTTTGGCACAGGTTCTTTCATTGGCCTGGAGCTCACCTATTATACTAGACTAGCTGGCTAGCCAGTGAGTACCAAAGACCCACCTGTCTCTGTTGTCTCAGTGTTTAGACTATGTATGTGTGTACCACTCTGCCTGTCATTATTACATGGATACTGGAGATTGACTTCGGTCCTTGTGCTTATAAAGCAGTTTATTTTTCAACTGAGCAATTTCCATAGCATATTTTAAATACATAAGGATATTTATTTAGATAATAGCTCCTGGACATATGAATTTGCTGATCTGGAAAAAGAAGAGATCATGTGTTAATACATCTTAATGTATATGAAAGTACTCTTAAATTTTAATCTATAATCTATCCTTTGATGCATTTTTAATAAGTAAAGATTATAGATTTTTAATTCTTTTAAAAATAATGTGCAGAAAGACTTGGTTGTTTTATATATATTTTTTATTTATTTGCAAAAGCACTATTCAGGCTTTAATTTAGCAATAAGTTATGTTTCAGAGAGAAAAGTGGTAGGACTCTTAGGCAGCATTTGCATGTAGATAAGAGTAATTGTAATCCAGAACACGGGCAGGGAGATCTTTTGTTCACTGTGTCATTAGAGGGAAAGTGTAACACAAATACTACTTTCACAGATTTTACTGGACAGGTGCTTCACATTCTTCACTGTTAGAATCCAATAATATTTTATCCTCTGACTTCATTTCTAAGTTAAATTTATACACAAAGACAAGAGATTCATGGGTAAGCAGTCTTCATCTCCATTGTCTTACCAGGAATGGGCAAAGAGTTCTATAAACCATAAGAAGACAAAATAATTTCTGATTTCCTTCCCATCATTTTAGCTCTCCCTCTGTGTATTTTTGTCTGACTTTCTCTTTCTGTCTCTTTGCGACAACTGACTTTGAAGTATTAAAATGGAAATCTTAAGTGGGCTCAAATAATAATTGCTATCTCATGTTTCTCAGTTTTCATTAACGAAGTAGTTTCTGGATATTTTTAGCCAGAAAAATATCTATCTAGAAAAAGGTACAACACAAATATGTAGGGAACACCAAATGTATAGGTACTGGTGAATAGCATATCTAAAGTTGTATATCCATATATAGTAGTTTGGATTACTTTATAAATGAATTGAAACTTAAATAAAATTAAAATCCAGTGTTTTTTCACTCTTAATTGCTAATTATATAAAGCAGTATTCACTATTTTGTTTGAGGAAATAAAGCATAGAACATTTATTTTTAAATCTTCCAATTCTAGGTAACTGAATTCTTACCAATCCATGTCTTTCCTCTTTGCTTTCAAGTTCTTCCCACAACTTGTAAATTTACGTTCGTTGCCACTGCTTTATGCCTCATCAGGGAAAGTACTATCACAACAAACGGATAAATTAAATATGTCTGAATAGTGAACAGATGGGGTGATAGATGATATGACTTATAACAGTCAGTGAAATCTCATAAGTTATGTGTCAGCTATGCAAGAACTTAAATAAGGGTGAGACATCACAAGATAACATCTTAGTGGAAATGTTCACACTCCTAATTAAATAAATTCTTATAGCCCTTTGCCCCACCCTGAAATATGGTAATAAGTCCTTTGAAGAAGCACACCATTTTAGCATCATGTTTGGTTATTGTGTTGATAGTTTGCGGGGCACTTGTTCCTTCCTTCAATATATACATACACAATGTCCTTCAGTAGCGCTTAAAAATGATGTGTAATCTTATTAGGAATGCATACTGAGATTAGAGAAGATACTTCAAAGGACATATTTGAAAATGTTTATCTAATATAACCTAAAAGTAATCATATAACAATTCCACCTGGGATTTAAATTGTATTTATTATCTTTTTTAATGAATATATAAAGCAATATTTCCCTTTGTTCCAAATGTAGAATACTCTTGTTTTAACTTTCAGAAATGAAATGATTTCCTAACTTCATAAACACACAAAGTTTCAATTAACTCCTCAGGATGCCTTGTTTCCATCTAAAAGAAAGAGAAGGCAGTGATGCCTAGGTTGGCTATATTATTTCCAGTTGATTAGTAGTAATGTTACCAGCTATTTGATAAGATATTAGGGACAGGTATGTGCTTACCTACTAGTAGAAAATGTCAATGCTAAAAAATGAATTTGTCTAAAGTTTAACAGAAATATGTCACATTTTTAAAATGAGGTAGAGTCAGTGCTTACCATTCTGTTATAATTTATAATTTATAATTTCATTAATATGCACATTCTGTAGCAATTGCCTTAAAGCATATTTTTGAATCTTTCAAATTTTCTGGTTCTAGGGTCATTAAAAGTGTTTTGTCTTTTCTTTTAAATTTTGATTTGCTTCCTAACATTTATTTTCCTCAATTTCCCTAATGTTAAACCATATGGAAACAAAAACAAAAAGACTTACTCACATCTCAGTGGTGAGTGATAAGTAAGCTGTCAGATGGATAACATTTTACTAAGGACATCAGATGCACATTTCCTCTTGAATTCACCATGTACAACATGATTAAGATAGCTAAGGGGATAAATGTTGATAAAAAATGTTCTACTGAGATACTAAAGGAAGGAAAGGTTAACATTTTTCTTTCCAGTGGTTATAAAATTGTCAAAGAGCTTTCTATTCCTTCTTGTCATTTTTTGGTGTACTATAGGATAAATCACTTGAAAATGAATGGGGCATAAATTAGACATGTATTGAACCCTCTCCACATAAAGTGCTGTGGAGAATCTAATCCTTTAAGAAACAATCTACATAATGAGGCAGTGTTTCTTTGTTCTGTAAAATAAGAGTTAAATTGCAATTTTGATGACCCTGTAAAAATAATGGTTAATTGTAACCACATTTTTACATTTTTAAGCAATTTTGTGACCCTATGTTTTTGATCCTAAGTCCTTTCTCATAATTTGAGGCTTTTTATAATAAGACATTGTTTTCTTTTAATTTAAAGTTAATGCATAAAGATCATAAGTTTAAAAATGAACATAAATCTACTTTTAATCTTAAATAAATTATCATGTTGAGAGTGCTATTATCTCACAGAAAGAAAGACTGAGTGGGAAATAAAATAAATAAATGCAAAGCATAATAATATCAAGATTATATAAAGGCAGAAGTTTAAATAGAATAATTTACTTGCATTGTAACTATTTCCCCTGATGGTTCAATATTTTAATAGTGATAGGCACCTGTTAAGTAAGAGGAACTGGGTTGGAAAATCTGGATGTAATGAAGAATATGATATATTCCATTGCTTTCCTTCAGTGACAGGTACATAAATACATTTTTACCTGGCCATGGTGGCTCACACCTTTAATCCTAGCACTCGAGAGGCAGGGGTATGAGGATCACCGTGAGTTTGAGGTCATACTGAGACTACATAATGAATTTCAGATCATCCTGGGCTAGAGAAAGACCCTACCTTGAAAAAAAAATTAAAGCCATTTCAACAAGAATAGCATAATAATGGAGGAGATACTAACTCAGGTGAAAGTATTATAAAATCTGTCTAGGATGTTGTATTAGTCAGGGTTCTCTAGAGGAACAGAATTACTGGAATGAATTATTTAAAAAGGGAATTTATTGGATTAGCTTACAGTAGTCCAATAGCAGTTGCAGGCCCAAGAATCACTGAACCTGGTAGCTGCTCAGTCCACGTGGCTGGATGCCTCAGCAGTCCCAACCCAGCACTGCAGATGGCGCCCGGAAAGCCTGGAGGCTTCCTGAGGAGCTGCTGGGTTTTGTTCCACGTGCATCTTCAGTTGAAGTTGGTCTTTAGTCCATATTGGTCTTCAATCCACGCTAGAAGGTAGGGAGCAGCTCCGGCAGCCAAGTGGAAGGAAGGAAGGAAAAAAGGGTACTCTTCTACTCAGAGCTTCCTTATATCAAGTCCCTCTCTGAGCAGGGCCGCCCACTCTGGGGGAAGGGCTCACCCTGGGAGAAAGACCTCCTCCTTTAGTTGATCCTTCCTAGAAGCAGCCTGTGAATTACTAAACAGATCAAGTTGACAACACCTTAACTATCACAGATGTCAAGAAAGATTCTCAAAGGAGTCATCCCTTATCCATTGGAGTACCTTCCAAGAATTCAAGTAGAGTGGAAACTACCATTACATTATCCAGCTTCCTAGAACAGATTACCTTAGTTGCTAAGAGGAGAATTTCATTCTGGAGTTCTATATCCAAGATATATCTATTGCTTGAGCTTGAGGTGGCTCTTTCTGGCACTGAACACATGGTAGAGAAAGATGACAACCTCAGGGTAGCCTGCAAGCAAGCATAGAGAATCAAAATCCTTTTGTTGACATGCCATTCAAGAGAACCACCTCTTCAAGGTTTCCCCTAACTTCCTGTAACACCAACTGAAGCCAAAATTTGTGGCATGTCAATCTTTAGGGACAGTTCCAGATCTAAACTGTAGCACCCATATATCCTATATATTTTATTAAACATATGCCTGTGATGAAGTTTTTGTGACACAAAAAGAGATCAATAGCAATAAATGATAATTAAATGGGATAATTTAACAGTATACTATGTTAGAATTAAGTGATAGTTTCTCTCTCTCCCTTTCTTCTTCCTTCCATCCTTCTCCCCTGATTGTATTATAATAGTCATTTAGAAGACAAGTACTTGTCACCCCTTAACATGAAGCCATGGGCAGAATGAGATATATTACAGTAAAAATGGGTGTTAGTAAAGGAAGGGACTATATGTAGCCTCTGCATGTGCTTAAGTCATTGGTAATGAGTACATTATTTCATTAATGTATAATCTTGGCCTAGAAAATAGTCAAACACCAACACGGTATTCATTCAAAATAATCCACAAAGGTTGGATTCAATTAAAATACAGTTTAAGATATATAGAGCAAAACTTCCTTGTTCTTTTTTTTTTTTTTAATATATGATTTGTTGAATCGTATGGGAGAAGTCTACTAGCTACTGAGGCTCCAGTTTTCTCAATGGCCCATCTACAGGCCTATGTGTCAGAGAAGTAATAGCAAAGTAGCTTTGCTTGGCTATAAGCAGGCATTCCAATTATAATGTACCTATAAAGACCATTTAATTAGATCAGCCAACAGCTGCCTTATCACTAGTGCAAATAAAACCAACTTTGATGAAGAACTCAAAATATAATGTAGTTAGAAAACTATTAAACACCAATGGGGGAAAAAGTACTTTCTGTACACTCATTTTTAAGTTTTCATGTTAGCAAACCAATCCCACTAAACACATAAATGACAACAAAATATTCAACTGTAACAGTTGGTGGAAGCCATTTTCAGTAGCAGTTTAACAAACAGAGATGAATTTTAATTTGCAATGCCAGTTGAGCTGTAATAAAAACTAGTATTCCAGCTGTGAAAAAAAAATACTACACAGCTTGGTTTAGAGTTATTTACAGCTTTTATTTTTTTTTCACTTTACAATACAATGAAGCCATCTTGTTTCTATCCACACAAGAAGTTGGTTAAATTCAAAAATACGACTTAGTAAATGAGAAAGGCATGGCTCAGTAGGGAAATAACAATATTGCTGTTGTGTTAGATTACAGTGTTATTTGGTAGAAGTTAACGTAGCAAACTAAATGTGTTATCGTTCTTATACTATTTCAGAAGTTGTGAAGATTATATTTGAGCACATGGAAAATGTGAATTATTATTTTTGAAATAAATAGAAATCAGGCTTTTCTTAAACACTGAGGTTCATACAGATTTTTTATAGTCACTGCTTGCTTCCTTCATTAACATAATAGTAATGAAAATATGAACCTGTCTTTTATCAAGAAAATGCAGCAAAATGTTTATTTGCATATTCCAGTGTTAGCAGTAATAATTCCGGTGAAGAATTTCTGTAGGGTCACTATTATATTCCCCAAACCATAATCTCACTTGTGAATAATAATAATAGATGGACAAGTAGTTATTCATAGGATTATGTAGATTTATAAAATATAATTTTGTTAAAAATGAATGGGCATTAGGGAGCTAACCAAGTCATCAAAGTGCTGTGCTACCGTGAAGATCCAAATTCAATCCATAAAATGCAAAGTGCAATAGTGTATTCTATAATCCCAGCCATAGAGAGACAGAGACAGGAGGATTCCTGAAGCTCACTAGTCAGCTATTCTAGCCTAATTGGTGAGCCAATAAGATCCCTTTCTGAAGGAGATATGTAAAATTCCTGAGAACATTGCCTCAGATTGTCCTCTAACCTACACACACAAGCACATAAATGCACATATATATCCTCACACACACATGAATCCCCCCCCCACATTAAACATAAATATAAAGTGGAGTCAATGAAAAGAAGTATGATCATTTAAAAATCAATAATATCGGGCTAGAGAGGTGGCTTAGTGGTTAAGCGTTTGCCTGTTAAGCCTAAGGACTCCAGTTTGAGGCTCAATTCCCCTGAACCCCTGTTAGCCAGATGCACAAGGGGGTGCACGTGTCTGGAGTTTGTTTGCAGTGGCTGGAGGCCCTGGAGCACCCATTCTCTCCCTCCCCCTCCTCTCTATCTATCTGTCCATCTGCCTCTTTCTCTCTCTGTCTGTTGCTCTCAAATAAATAAAGTAACAAAAAAAAATTTAAAAATCAATAATATCCATTTTAACTTCTGAGGAACTTGGGGTTCAAGAAAGATGTATTGTGTGTTGACTAGGGAGACTTTCATGAATTATGTTAATTAGAGGAGTAGAGAATAAGATGTACTGATTTATATAAGGAAGGGATTCCCTTTGTGCAGTAACAAAGCTTTAGAAAGTAGAGCTGAGGGTAAAGAAGGGCAGATAGTAAAAAGAATGAGTAACAGAAGGAGATTTAGTAAAGGCAAGGTGGAGGGAGGGCTAATCAAAATCTAAAAGGATATAAACAAGTCATATGGAAACCCACTTTTTTGGACAATGGTACACTCAGGAACTGTAGATTGTTACTATAAAATTTTCAGTGCCAGGGATGGGATACCTTCCAGTGAGTTATTGGCTGGGGAGGCCACTGATGCCCCCAAAACATCACAGGCCATTGCTGGGGCCCTTGGTTTCCCACCAGGAATAGATGGTAAGACCCTATTGCTGAAGACTCCACATACATGGGCTGCAAGGTCACTGACAAATCCTGCTGCAGCTTAGCTGAGAACCTCTTCCATGAAGACCAGCTGACAGAAAGCTGGAAAAATCCATACTGCATGCAATTCAATGGGAGAGATAAATCACCACTGAAGATACTCAACAGTAGACACTGCAAACATTATATTTGGCCAGCCAGGCCAAATGAGCCAATGGGTGCAATAGTGGCATGTCTGTTATGGGGGAAACCAACTGCCCTCTAATTGGACTGGAGGCCTGCTCCATGGGAGGGAGTACATCCCTGACACTGTAAACCTACTCATGAGCCCTAGGGGTATAATGTCTGCTGCTGTATTGCTAACTATATATACTATGCTCACCAAACTGCCCAGTAAGCACTTCTCTTAATGTTAATACCCATATATTAATGCTACTCTCACTTTTGGTTAGAGAACCTTCTCTTTTCAGATGGTAGTGACCTTGGGATGACTCAGAAGGCGCCATGGTGCTGAGAAGATATGACAAAGGAATGTTCAACACAGAAATAGCTCTATCCTATCTTCCAAGGCTCAGGGTCCATTGTGGAAGAGGTGGCAGAAAAGAATGTAAGAGCCAAAGGAAGGGTAAAACTCTTTACAACATGCTCCTCCAGACACAAAATGGGCTGGAAATCCATGACCTCACAGTGCCTAGCACTACCTACACAAGACCACCTAATAGGAGGAAAAGATCGTGACATCAAAATAAAAAAGAGACTGATTGAAGGGGGAGCAGATATGATGGAGAGTGAAGTTTCAAAGGGGAAAGTGGGGAAGGGAGAGAATTACCATGGTATATTATTTATAATCATAGAAGTTGTCAATAAGAGAAGAGTAGCAGAAGGGGTAGAAGGAGGATAGAAGTTATTGGAAGGACATATGGAGATGTCTTAAGCATGAGTGACGATGAGCCCAAGCACACACTGCCATGCACAAGAGGTGAGGGAAAGAAGGCCGGATATCAAATGGGAGGGTTAGCAACAACTTCTCACTAGTCAGAATGGCTTTGCAAATCCAGTTTTAGGAATCTGAATATGAAAAATGTGGCAGCAAAGTTCTGACATTAACCAATCTACTCAACTTCTGTTTATCTATATGCTGTTCCAGGAACATAAACTTTTACCTTTCTTTATGTGGAAGAATATAAATGGTTTAGCTAAAACCATTCAACTATACTATGACCACATTACATCCAATGATAGGAAAGGTATAAGAATAATGCGTTTCCTTTTGATATCAGTCCAGAATTGGTATGTTACAACTCTGTGTGAAAGGATGGATATACAAAGAGCTTTTACCAATGCCATATATTTTTTGGCTTCCATTTATATTACTGCTGTGATTGTCATCATTTAGTAAAGTGTTACAGGGTTATAGTACTCTTCCTATCACTTAAATATTTCAAAATAATGTCAGCACAAAGTCTCCATAGAGAGAACAGCCATGCAATGAAGGCTGTTATATCCCATAATGAAACTTAATGGAAAATCTCTGGGCTAGATTAGATGGAGATCTGGTGTGAGGCCAAGCAAAGGAGAACACTTAAGTGAAGGCTGCGCGTCAAAACCGCACTCAGTAGAGGAATAGGCTAACCCTGAGAGTGATGACAGAACGCACAACAGCAAAGTTCTAGCGGAATTAGCTACATTCCTTAAACCTTTCTAGAGACAGGTTGTTAAAGCTGACTGCTTGGAGAGAGATTTCAAAAGGAGCTGTGACACACCTGCTTCCTGCATTCTGCATTAGGATGTGTGAACTGAGAGGTATAAGGGTGCTTATGTGGACAAGAATTCTATTTAAAATAGGAACTCGCATGCATTATAGGTTTACCTTATGGTTTCTAGATATTGAAAGGTAATTTCAGAAAGAAATGGATACAGAGATAGGAGTAAGGTGGGAGTAGACAGAAATTCAAGTGCACAGAGGAAAATAGAGGCTTGGACTGTGTCAAATATAACAAAAGAGGCATAGTGACCTAGCTGTCAGGTCTCTGGACCTCTCATACCTAAATTATCATGTAAAAACAAAAAGATAAAGAACTAGGCAAAACAAGCAATTATATACATTTGCAATGCAAAGAATTTGACCCAAACAACTAAATTTATTTCCAAACACTCAAGACAATTTCCTCTCAATATGAAAACAACAGGAAAGTAATAATCACAAAAGATTGGTTGGATGAATTCATAATCCATACAAAGGAATTGGAATGACATTTTGGATCATTCCTTTCATTTAACCAGAATTCATAACAGGAACATCACACTATGCTAGGCATTATAGAGGGCATTCCAAGAGTGGAAATTTTATGAAATGCTAACATAGATAGCTCATGTTCATATACTGAAATCAGAGAAGCAGTGTTCTAGGTATCGTACCTGAACTGATGAGTGGCCACTGTGCTTCTATTTACTAACTTTCTCTTTTGTGAGATAGAGATGTAGAAAGCTACTCAAAGAAGACCTGGGAGCAAACACTTCTTACAATTCCTAGATCATTAGGGGTCAATATATTTGAATAAAATAAAATCTCACCTTTGCTTCTTAAAAAAAAAGGTCACGACTTGAATGGGCATGGTAGTGCACACCTTTTAATTCCAGCACTCAGGAGGCAGAGGTAGGAGGCTCACTATGAGTTTGAGGCCAGCCTGGACTAGAGTGAATGCCAGGTCTACAGTGAGACCCTACCTTGAAAAAAAGTCATAATTGATGTATATAGTAAATATGTTAGCATAGGTGTGCATCATTGAAGAAAACTTTCCCTTTAATAATGTTGACTTGAGGCCCAATAGAAAGACAAGGAATATTATAGAAACATGAGACAGAAGAAGGGGGCCACCACTCAGAAACCTGATGTGAGCCTATTACCAACAGAGAAGCAACAATTCTGTCACATTTACCAATTAAGATGTTTCTCCCTTCCCAGCCTTTAACCTGCAGTTTTCTGCAAATCTCACCAGAAACTCTCCCCCCCCCCTTTTTTTGAGGAAAGGATGTATACGAAACCCATTGTGCAACCCCTAGTGTCTAAATGGAATAAAAAGTGGTCAGAGTTGTATGGTTACTCAGTTCTTGAATGCTTACACACATCAGAATGAGAAAGCACAGGTTTGAGTCCTGGTTCTATATTGCCTCCACGAAATGGGGCAGCATCTGTCTCCACCTCACAAAGCCATAGAGATTATCCTAGTGAGATGTTCAGGGCTGTTCCTGACACACAGTGAGCACTTAGTTCACAGCTCCTAAGTCTTTCTGTTCCTTCCTTGCAGCTTTCTCAGGGAATGTTCTTAGCTTTAGGCATGATCAGGCTTCTCTGGAATATATTTTCAAGCTACTGGGATTATTGTTTTTACCACAATTCAAAATTTTAAAAATAAAAACAGTATATATCTAACCAACCATAAATTTGACACTTGCTTCTTTCAGGACTCAGGCGCCTCTCTGAGGCGGTTCAGTACTAGCTCTTCTGTGATATTTCTCCAGTGCGTAATGCAGCTTCTAGTACTTGGTAGGTGCTCAAATATGCATTAAATAATAGAATAAATGGAAAGAAAAAGGCAAGTAGCTTTCTCCATGGGCTATTTTTTATATGTAATTTTGCTCTAATTTTTTTCTTCATCTTTCTCATTCAAAATATGTAGATAAGGCAGCAAGGCAGCATCTCAGAATATTTCATTAGCAGGCTGAGAAGGAGAAAAGGAGGCCATTTACATGTAAATGTATGCTTAACTCAGTTCCTGATAGAGAATACCCAAAGGGTTGTGCCAGCTTCCTTAGATAGTAATTGGAAGCTTAATTCAGATAGGTTAATTGTAGGGTAGTGTCCATGCATGCTGGCCTGTGCAAATAGCAGGAGAGATTGACAACCGGCCTCTACTGGCCCCAGAATAAAAACAGCCACAGAATATTCTTCTCTGGCTTTAGCATGTCACTAGTCAAGGGTAACTTGGAAGAATGAAAACATTTGCAAGCAGCCGTAGTTAATGCAAAGTAGAGAAAGTAAGTGTCTTCCTAGTGCTCAGCTATGTTTGAGACATCTATATCATCTCCAAGGCTCAGGGAATATCACAGAAATGTGGATGGAAAGAAGGTCAGAGTAAGAGCTGGAGGGTGATGAGGAAGGCTGTGGAACTTGCTGATTGTTGCACTCATTTGCCTGCAGTAGTTATGGTTATTGTCACAAGACCTGCACAAAGTAGGGCTAGTCACCATTTCATCATGGATAGAGGAAAGGCTTTTGAAGCTCATCCCACCCTGAGGAGATACTGCAGTCAATGGTTGCTGGAAGAGGAAGAGTCATTCTCTCCAATGATGTGCCATACATTAGTACGAGAAAGGTGGGGAGTTCAAGGGTACAAGGTTCAGGGGCAAGAAAAGGTAATTGGGTAATTTGATATATGAACAAATTACAATATACATCTATCAATTTGTCAAAAAGCAAGTTGAAATGTTGCAAAGAAAAAGTAACTTTAGCTATATAACAGATCTGAATTGAGGTTTATGAAATTGCATTAGCACTGTGGTAGTTAAGTTTTGACTGCCTTTTCTCCTTAACTTATACCTTAACTTCATTCAAGATAACCTGCCTTCAAAACTCACAGGCTCACTTACTAACAGAGTGATTTGGGGCATACTTCCTAACCTCTCAAAACTTCAATTTACACTTCTGAAAATCAGGGATAAAGACACCATCTGCTCACAGAGTGAAAAGATTAGATGGGATGATCAGTGTGAAGAGTCCAGAGTCTGACCTCGTAAGTACTCAGAAAATGTGGGCTCTCTGTTCTTCAAACAGGTTGGCCATTTCTTAGAAAACTAAACACATATCTACCTTAAGACCCAAAATTTCCATTCCTAGGTTTTGACTCAGAGATAAGTAAAATAATATCCATGTGTGTAAAAAAAAAAAAAAAAAAAAAAGTCATGAAAGAAAGCAGAGAAGAGACAAAACTTGGATAGAGGAAAGCAGCTACCACTATTCTTTAGTTAGTGAAAGGATAACCAAGCCACACTTTGTTCATTTGTAGCATACTCACTCTTCACTCTTTCACTCTTTCACTCTTCTGAAAGCAGAATGAACTAGATGTAGGAAAAGTTATGGACACTACTCCAAAACATTAATTTTTAATGTTATACAAAATTTTATACATTAAGCTATTTATTCATCTATAAGTTTAAAGAACAGGCCAAATTAGTTTATATAGTAATTGATGTCAAAATAATGATGGTCTAAGGTGTTGGGAAATTGGCTGCAAGTAGAATATAGGAATGGAAAAGATGAAAAAAGCAGCTTACAGTGCACAGGCAATGTTCTATTGTATCATTTGACAAAAAAATCAAAAGCCACCATTTTCCCTTATGCTGGACACAGGAGGGTTTAACTATTGCAAAATCAGCTGACTATAATTTCTTGTATAAATATTAAGTCATAGTATAACTAGAGTCCTTAGTAGTTAAGGGCATGCAGTATATACCATACTGGAAATGAGAAGGGCCAGCCCCAAAAGCCCTTACCTCTTATGCCAGAAGAAAATCTATCTGGTGTCTGGTAACTGTATTCAGACATATACATGCACATTTCCCAGCTTTCACATCTTGTCCATCAGTTGTTATAACAAAAGCAGAGAGATAATGAGAATTTCTCATTTTCTAGTTTTTGGTTTTCTTTTTTTTTTTTTTTTTCCGGTTTTTCTCACTCTAGCCCAGGCTGACCTGGAATTCACTATGGAGTCTCAGGGTGGCCTTGAACTCATGGCAATCCTTCTACCTCTGCCTCCCGAGTGATGGGATTAAAGGTGTGAGCCACCACACCTGGCTCATTATCTTGTTTTTAACCAAAGTACAAATAAGTTCAGCTTTCCACAAAATCTTGTTTCTCTTTAATGCAGGTGAGCATTTGAACCTAGATCCAAGATGTATGGACAGGGACTCTTTATTATGCCAAAGATAAAGTATGTTCACACAGTAGGAAATGCCTTATGGTGGTTTGGATATTAAATGTTCCTCCACAGACTCCTGTTTGAATATGTAGTTCACAATTAGTGGTGTTGTTCCTGAAGGTTGTGGAGCTTTTAGGTTGTGCAACCTTGCTGGGGGAAGTGTGTCATGGGGGATAGGACTTGAGGTTGTATAGTCCAGTCCCCCTTATTGTTTTCTCTCTCCATCTTCCCTCTCTGCTGACAAGGCGATGTGACACATGTTTCCTGTTCCTGCCATGCTTTCTCTGCCATGACGGACTCTACCCTGTGGAACTGTCAGGCAATATAAACTCTTTCCTTCCCTAAACTGCTCCTGGTCACCTAATTTTCCCGCAGATGAGAAAGTAACTGATATACAGTAGATCAAAATCATAAAAGGCAAATTAAGTAGGACACCAAATATTGATTAAAATATAACACTGGTGGTTTGTTTCATGTGCCCCCCCCCCCCCGCCCCATATACTTGTGTGTTTTGAATGTTTGGTGCTTAGCATGGGGAAACTTTGAAATTGGAGCCTCCTGGAGGCAGTGTATTATTGAGGGTGAGCCTATTGGTATTATAGTTTGCTTTCCCTTGCCTGTGTTTAGCACACTCTCCTGCTGCTACTGTCCATCTGATGTTGGCCAAGAGGTGATGTCCATTGTTTCCCCCTGCCATCATGAAGTTTTCCTTTGAGGCTGTAAACCAAAATAAACCCCTTCAATCTACAAACTGCCCTTGTTTGGGTGTTTTTCTGACAGTAACATGAAGCTGACTACAACATCCACATAATCTGATTTAAAAAAAAGGGGGGGGGAAGATATGAAACCTCATGACTTCAAGGAAAAAGTTAAGAATTCAAAGGTTTGGACTGAACAAATCCTATGGTGCTGGGAAGGTTTAGTCAGAGGCCATTGTTAAAGCAAAACAAAATATGGATGATTTGAGAGTATAAAACTGTGCTTGTTCATGTCAGGGTCCAATTAGGAGCTCAAAAATCTTCTCCCTTTTGTGTCCTTCACCAGATGGTGCTTCTGGGATCCAGGGCTCTCCACTATGTGGTTCTTTGACCTGCAATCTTCCTCATCAGCTGCATAATAAGAAAAGATAAAGTTCAAAGGTTTTATGAAGTTGAGCAGCATGTTTTTGGGTGAGATGTGTAGTGATGTACAATATTGTATGGAGAGATGCCCCAATTGATTCATAAACTTGTGTATTACCAAGAAAGTTTCTTAGAGAGGTTTCAAGGGTACCCTGCTGGACTGAACTGGCATAGTTCATATATATTGTGGCTTGGCTAAACAATTCATTCCATCAGTCACCAGCTTAGGAGGAACCTACGCCTTTGTAGTTTTCAAAGACAGCGTCACCGTCTTCAGTCCATAAAACTCACAGTAAGTTTCTTCCTGTTCCTTTAAAAATGTCTCAGATTCGGTACAAATATGACCAGTTCAGTTTCTTTTGCTTCATTCATTTTTGCCTTTGGTGGTGATTGATCAGATAGTGGGGTTATGCATCTACTCAAACATTGATTTAGAAGAAAAGTAGATTCAACAGCTCTGAGATTAAGATGAGCAAATTTAAGAAACTTCTATATTGGAGAAGGAACATCATGACTGAATTTTACAAAGGAGTTTATTTTATTAGATATATTTAAAGTGCTCTCTCTGTAAAATACACTTATGATCTATTTATAATTTTAATATTGAAATGTATGATATTTAATAACACTTTCACTGTTTTTTCTACACCATCTCATCACCAGTCTCATTTAGATTATCTATAAAAGATATCACATACCTTGAAAAGACCAGAAGAGAGAACTGCATGGTAATATTTTTGCTAGGTAAATACTATTATATATTTTAAATATATTAATTTAAATGATTTAATCTTCAGAATAGAACAGATTGTGTCAGATACCAATAAAATAAGCATTTCACTATTCCTGTATTTCAGCAGAAGAATCAGTGGACGTTCTAGGTTCCATAGAGAAAGGATATAGCCAGGATTCACAACTACATGTTTCTGATTTCAAAGACTCTAAATCACTTATAATCAGTCCATCTTTGTAATTCTTTTATTTTTATTTTGTATTGCCTTGCCCTATATTTTCCACTGTAGTGAGTATGGGGCTGCATGTGCACAGTTTGCAAATGTATATAATGTACTCTGGGCACAGTCTTCATATTCCCTTTTTATCCCTCTCACTCCAGTGAATCCCCTTTGTTCTCATGAAGAGTTTTGTTTCTATGTTCATGTTATATGTACATATAGGATTATTGTATCTATATAAAATCTAAGACCCACACATGAAAGAAAACATCCTATATCTGTCTTTCTGAGATTGTTTTAACTCACTTCATGTAATTTTTTCAAATTACATCCATTTTCCTAGAAAAATTTCATTCCTTATAGCTGAAAAGATTCTATTGTGCACATATGTACCTTTTGTTAATTCTTCTGTTGATGGAAAATTGTTTTGGTTTCATAACTTGCCTATTGTAATTAGTGCTAAGTAAACATTGATATGCAAGTATTTCTGTGATATGTTGACTTGGCATCCTGTGTGCAAATAAATGGACATGGAATGATTGGGTCTTATGTTAGGTCTATTTTTAGTTTGTGAAGAATTGTATACTGATTCCAGAGTGGCTGGACCAGTTCAATGTATTAGAGGTCATTTTGTGTGCATTGTCATCAGCTTTGGTTGTCATTTTATTTTTCATAATTTTAATATATGAATATATTTTAATCTTATTCACCTGATCTTATCTCCCACTACTCCCCTAAACACTTATTTTTCTTCTCAACTAGTTCATTTCCTACTCTTACGACTTTCGACTTTTTAATGGCCAACTGAATTAAGTTAAGGTGGTTGCTTGAGAATGGATGGATTAATGGATTAATTAATGGATTAATTGGAGTAGGGAAACTACCAGTGTCTATAACACTGAAGAACATGACTCTTCTCCCTAACAACTATTAACTCTCAATAGCTACTCTGGAGATAGTGGGGTCTTGTGAGCTTCTCTCACATATGTGATGAAATGTTGACTCTCTTATTCAGTAACCCACATCTGGGTGCAGGGTTTATCTTGTGTCCAGAAGTTAGCCTTACACAGCACTCCTCCCCATTCTCCAGCACTTGCAGTTTTTTGTCTGTCCTGTGTTGTGCAAGGTTTCATAAATAATGGATGGGTTGGTTTAGATATCCTTTTTAGAGTTGAGCACAAAATATGTCACTTGCTCTCAGCCATTTGCCAGTTATGCAACTTTGTATTAACCTCTGCCCATGGCAAAAAAAAAAAAAAAAAAAAAAAAACTTTGGTGACTGAGACTGACAGAGCACTAATAAGTATTTAGAGACAAATTAACAGAATGTACATTTAGAATGACAACAGTAATAGATTCCCCACTGGGTCCTATATCCCTAACAATGTGTTTTAACTAAATTCTCAGTGTCAAGTGTGACTTCCTATTCTGTGGAGTGGGCCTCAAATCCATTCCCAAAGTGGTTGGTTACTGCCATAGCACTCATACAAGTATTGTACGAGCAGGTCACATCTTGCCTGGTAGAATACTTGTAGAGCACCCAGAGTCCACAGTGGGGTGGAAGTGTTGACCGTTTTCCCCAGAAGCTTGCTTAGCATCTTTGACACTATAAAAGCTAGCTGTCAGAGAGGAACCATTAAGCTCAATTCCCTTTTTAGTCACTCTCAATCTGATTGGAATAAGATAGAATCTCAACATAGTTTTAATTGGTAATGTTCTGATGGCTAGTGATGCTGAACATATTTTTCATCTATTTATTGTAAAATTTGTACTTCTTGTTTTAAGAACTGTCTCTTCATTAGTCCATTTTTGGACTGGATTGTTTGATGTCTTATTCTTGAGTTTTTGAATTCTTTGTATATGCTAGATGTTGAACCACTGTCAGAGGTACAGCTAGGAAAGATTTTTTACAATCTGTAGCCTACCTTTTCATGTGATTAGTTGTTGCCTTCGCTGTGCAGAGGCCTTGTGATTTCATGAAACCCTATTTTTCAATTGCTAGCATTATTTCCTGAGTGATTGGTATACGTCTCAGAAATGCTAATATCATGAAGTGTTCTCCCTATGCTTTCTCTAAAGTTTCAGTTCTTATGTTATGATCATTGGTCCATTTGGATTTGGTTTTCATACATAAAAACAAAAAACAAAAAACATGGGTCTAGTTTAATTCTACTTCTCATGGATATCCAGTTTTCCCCACACCATTTGTTGAGGAAGTCCTTATTTCCTTTATGTATATTTTTGTCATCTTTGGAAAAATGTCAGTGGCAATCGCTGTGTGGGTTTATAACTGAATCCTCTATTCCATTCCATTGATCTATGTGCTAGTATAATTATGTCTTTATGTTTATAACATAAGTTGAAATCTGTGTGGTGGTACCTCCAGCATTGTTCTTTTTTCTCAGAATTGCTTTCATTATCTACAGTCTCTTGTGCCTCCATGTGAATTTTAAGATATTTTCCTCTAATTCTGTCAAGAATGATGTAAGGATTTTATTGGGGTTTGCATTAAATGTTTAGAATATTTACTCTTCCTATCCATGAACATGAAAGGTCTTTCCATCTTCTGATGTGTTCTTCAATTATTTTCATAAGTGTTTTAAAGTTTTCGTTGTAGAACTCTACTTCTTTGGTTAGATTTATTCCAACCTATTTTGCTTAGTTACTTTATTATTTATTTTTGAGACAATTGTGAATGGGATTGTCACTTGTATTTCTTTTTAAATGGCTTTGCTATTAGTATATGAAGGCTTATTTTTTTATCTTAATGTTGTATTCTGCCACAGTGCTATTTTTATTCTACTATTCTATTATTCTACAAATAAGAAAACTTTAACTTTTTCCTGTCTCTTTATGTGCCTTTTATTTCCTTATTTTTTCTTATGGTTCTAGCTAAAACCTCATGTATTATATTGGCTAAGGTTATAAAATGCAGATACCCTTGACTTGTATCTGGTTTTCATGAAAATGCTTTGGATTTTTCTGCAGTTAGTATAATGTTGGCTATAGCCTTAATTGTGATGATACATGCTCTTTCAATTTTTAATTTCTTCAGGGTTTTTTTTTTTAATCATAAAGTGATGTTATATTTGGTCAGGGGCCTTTTCTGCTTCTATTGAGATGATTATGTGATTTCTATCCTTGAGTTCATTTGTGTGATGTATTATTTATAATGATTTGTTTAAGTTTAACCACCCTTGCACCTATTAACTAAAACTAACTTGATCATGGTGAATGAACTTTTTGATGTGATTTTGAATGTAGTGTTCAAGTCATTTACAGAGATTGGCTAAATGTGATGGGTAAACATAATTGTCAACTTGAAAGACTCTACAAGAAATAAATCTAAGAAATAAATCTCTGGGAAAATATATAAGGGTATTTCTAGATTAAGTTAGTTGAAGTAGGAAGTCCTTTCCTCATTATGGGTATCACCATTCTCTGAGATGGAATCCTAGACTAAATACAGGGAAAAAGAATGTTGAACATGAACATTCAACTCTCTCTACTTCCTCTTGCTCCTGCCTCCAAGAATTCTTGGCTATGATGGGTTGTATCCCTCACCAATAAGCCAAGATATGTCATATATCCATTGAGTTGTTTCTCTTCAGCATTTTTTTTCCCAGAGCAGTGAGAAAAACACAACAAAAGTAGCAAAAAGTGAGGTTATAGCTGTGACACGCTGACTGTGGATTGTGCCTTGGGAACAGATTTGTCAGAGGAAAAGTTTGGAACTTTGAGCTAGGAAAGCACTGGAAATCAATAAGCAGAGTTTAATTGACTGTTGTGCTGTTACTTAGGAACAACAGAATGCCAAGGGAAATGAGGATAGTGGAGGCACAACTCATGAGGTTTCTTACAGGAACAAGGTCTTTATCAGGAACTAGGCTAGAAACAGTTCAGGCTGTATTCTGACACTAAATCTGACTGAATTCTATTCCAAGACCTTGATGAGCTGGATTCACAAGTAATGCACTAAATGGACAAAAAAAAAAAAAAAAAAAAGAAGTCCTATCTCCTTTAAGTAGCTTCTTGGCAGACATCTGGTCACAGGAAGAAAACAAATATCTAGTGCAGTCTATTATTATTAATGTTATAGCTTTTATTTATTTATTTATTTTTTTTTTTTATTTATTCATGCTACAGTATTGATCTATCCCAGGCTGATCTGGACTATACTATATACTCTCAGGGTGGTCTCAAACTCACAGCAATCTTTCTACGTGCCACCACACTCAGCAAAATGTTATCTTTATCTTGTTTTGGTGATGGAGTATAGGTAGTTTCTTAAAAAAAGAGTTTGGTAGTATTCCTTCACTTTCTATTTGATGAAATAGATTAAAAAGTATTGATGTTAATTTGTTAAAGACTTGTGTGGTGGTTTGTATCAGATATGCCTTTTAACCTTATGGGTTTTGGGTGCTTTTTCCCCAGCTGATAACACTGTGGGAGGTGGCGCCTTGCTGGAGGAGGTGTGTTAGAGGGGGTGATTTATGGGTATCATAGCCAGTTGGTCCTTGCTACAATTTGGCTTATTCTCTTGCTGCTATTTTACATCTTACATGTCCTCTTCACATGACATGCTGTCCCCTGCCATCATAGAGTTTCCCCTCAAGGTTGTAAGCCAAACCAAAACAACAAAAACAAAAACAAAAACAAAAATTCCTTTCCTTCCATTAACTGGTTTTGGTTAGGTGCTTTATAATAACAATGAGAATATAACTAGGACATAAATATGGGTATCAGAGGAGTGTGGTTGTTGTTAATAGAAATCTGTGTGGCTTTTGGCATTTTTGGAACTGATTTGTGGGAGAAATGTCAGAGGATTTGAAATATGGACTCAGAGATTCCCTGCTGTAAGCAGTGTTTGATTGACTAATCAGGTCAGTGTAGAAAGACCTAAATCCAAAATGAACTGTGGTCTGTGTAGGCTTGGCTTATGAGGAGAATGACCTATGGACTGGACTAAGAGTAGTTTGTGTGAGAGGCTGGCTACATTTTGCCTGTGTCATGAGAGTCTGAGTAGGGTTGCATTTAGGGTAAATTAATTGGTTTGAGCAGAATTATATAGCAAAGAAAGAAATGAAAATTTCTGAGCAGCCTGTTTTAGCTGCTGCCTGAAAGATTGTTAGCACTAAGACCGGGCCAGCTGTCCTGCTGTGGGGCATCAGGAAGAGCGCTCATATTTCTGAAAGTAGGGGGCAAGAATGCTAAAGGGGCCTTTCTGGTTTTCAAAGTGGTCATTATTCTGTCCTGGGTTAACAATGTGGTAGCCTACCTGGTGCTATGGGAGTATAAAAAATGCAGGAAATAAAGAGTCATTGGATACATAAGAAGGTTTTTTGGAGATGGCCACTAGGCAATGTGATTCAAGGTTGTTGCAGATCCTGCATGGAGACGTGATGGAGCCATGAGGATGAACTGTTGTTTGTGATGGAGCCCCCAGAATTACTGATATGCCAGGTCTGTGAGACGTCTGCCAAGGAGAGTTGCAAGCTTTGGAGGGGTTGCTGTGAGACGTCTAGCTGGAGGGGCAGAATTGGAAGCCCAGATAGACATGGAAGTACAGGATTTGTTTTAGATGTTGCATTGCTTCAATCTTTCCTTGCTATGCGCAATGCTATTTGCTACAGTGTGAATGTTTACTCTGTGCCATTATATGTTTTTGGTTTTACAGGGTCACAGTTAAGAGACCTTGGACTATGGGGATGTTTGAACAGTATTTGGATCAATAAGAACTTTTAAATTGGACTGTATGCATTTTACCTCAGGTTGTAAGTTTGTTGGTGCCAAGGTTGGAATGAATGTGGTGTTTTGAATCATATATGTACCATAAACTCATGGGTTTTGGCTGTTTGTTCTCAAATAATATTTTTGATGTTAAGGTATATTTCTTGGCAGCAACAGATATGTGGATTCTGGGTTATTTTTTTGTTTTTTTTTAATTCAATCTCCTGGCATTTTATTTTAGTTTTATTTGGGAATTTAGTACATTAATATATAAAGTCATTATTTGAAGTTATGTGTGGGGCTGGGGAAATGGCTTAGCATTTAAGATGTTTGCCTGTAAAGCCTAAAGACCCATGTTAGCCAGATGCACAAGGGTGTTCATGCATCCGGAGTTCGTTTGCATTGGCTAGAGGCCCTGGGATGCCCATTTTCTCTTTCTTCCTATCTGCCTCTTTCTCTCTCTTTCAAATAAATAAGTATTTTAAAATAAAATTTAGGTATTAATTCCTGCCATTGTGTTGATTTTGCAATGCTTGGTCTATTACCATTCCTTATTTGCTTAAGTACTGTTCTACTATCATTTCTTCTTTTTTTTATAGTTTCATAGATATGCCTATTTTTTAGTACAAATGATTCCTTTAAGTATCTTCACTAGTACTGGTTATATTATCATGGATTTCTTTTATTTGTTTTAAAATGACAAGTTTTTATGCCTCCTTCAATTATGACTTTTGCTGCATATAATAATCTAGGTTAACATTTTTTTTCTCGGTGCTTTTAATAGGCTTTTAGAGTTTATTTTGAAAAATCAGACATGTACATGGAACTTAATTTTTCCTCTTATCTTTAAAGATACCCCCCCCTATATTTTGTATTTTAACTATAATACCACACAGGGAAATTCTTTCTGGCCTGCTGCTTGGTGTCCTATGAGCCTTATGTGTTGGCATATTTATTTGTTGTCATTTGAATGTCGTGCCCCCCAAAGCCTCATGTGTTTTGAATACTTTGACCTCAGCTGGTGGCAATTTGAGGGGACCTTTACTGGATAGTGAACCATGAGGTTTATTATCCCAGATTGCCATTGCTAGCTAACTCACTCATACTACTTCCTTCCCCTGCTGTCTTACTCATTGTATGCTTTCCCTACCATGGTGAAATTGCCTCCTAGACTGTAAGGTGAAAAAGGCCATTTTCTCCTACTGGCTGATTATATTTATCTGTTTTGTTCTAGCAGTGAGAAAGTAACTGCAGAACCACCTCCTCCTCTAGGATCTTTATTGAGATCCGTTATTGTAGAATTGATGATACATGAGGGGGGATTGTACTCCCCCGATTTTCCATGTTCCTTATAATTCTGCATTGGCACCTATGCATCTCAGCTTACTGTGCTTACTGAATTGTTTGTAGCAGTTGTATTCTTTCAGTTGAATTATTTGTAATACTCAAGTGGGATTAGATTGAGGTGAATAGTTCATCAGTTCAGCTGTCAGTCTACTCAATAAAAGTCCTTATGGAACTCTAAGAATAGAACATTAATTATAGAAGGAACCCCACCTTATGGATATAGGTTCATTATGTAGTATGGTAATAGCCAGTTAAAAATTATTCCTCCGATTAATGTTATCAAGTATTGGAAGATAAAGGAATAAGGATATAATATTATATGTAGTATGTTCTTAGTTACTAAGATGAGGAATGTATGTATGCAGGCATAGTAAGAAAAGGGATTAGTATTATATCAACAAAGAAAAAAAATTGTGGTGGAAATAGCTAGTAGGGAGAACTTGGGGTACTATTAGTCCACAAAGTTTAAAGAATATTAAAGCTAAGAAAGACCATACTTAGAAGTTAGAAGATGGGACAATATAGAAGAGAGAGACTAGAAGGTAGGAATGAAAGGGAAATCAACCATATTGACCATATGACAGAATAGTACAGAGTACACAATAGAATGGTAGAAAACCATAGAGAGCAATCATGAAGCCTAACTCAGCAATATATAAGCTAAAGTCAGTCCATGATAAGATACTTACACAAGAGTGAAGATTTTAATCTTTTAATGTTTACACTAAAATCAGTGCTAGTAACAAAATGGTTCAGTGGATAAGACATTTGTTAAACAAGTGCAAGGACAAACTATTCATCTCTAGCACCCATATAAAAAACCTGGTATGGTCATGTATGGCCCTCATACCAACACTCAGAAAATTAGAGACAGAAGAATCACTGGGACTCCCTGGTCAGCTGCTTTAACCAGAAATTAAGGAGATCCAGGTTTAAAAAGAGAAAAAGTGTTTCTGGAAAGTAAGGCATAAGAGAGAAAGGAGAGGAGCCCTGCTGTCCTCATCTAGTGCCTGCATGTATGCTCACAGGACATGTAATGCTGAACACCTGTGGGCATACGCCATGCACATGCGCACACACAACAAAATAAAAACTAAGAAAATGTTACAATAAGGTAAAGAAAGTCAAAGTTTCATAAATATACATTAGATTAAAAATAACGCATCCATAAGTATTTCTTCCTTTTTTTCCCCCCCCTAGAATTGTGTGATGGCAGAGATGGCTCAGCTGCTAAATGCACTTGCTTACAAAGTATGCTGGCCTAGGATCAATTCCCCAGTACTAACATAAAGCCAGTTTCACAAAGTGACACATGCATCTGGAGTTTGTTTGCAGTGGTGGGAGGCCCTAGAAACCTTTATTTTTCTCTTTCTTTCCCTCTCTCTCTCTGCCTCTTTATTTCTCTTAAATAAGGATATACATAAGTAATTAAATCATAAAATATTTTTTAAAAAACAGAATTAAGTTATATACTGTCTCTGTGGAGTTTAGACATCTACTACCTTTTGGATTGAATTTCTGGCATAATTGCATTGATTTGAAGTGTGTTGTTCTCTAGTTTGGTAGTAATGACACATATGGCTGAAAGGGGGGTGCAAGGATTGTCTGAGCATTTCTGTTGGCCTCAACAGGAGTTGTGGCAGGTAGACTGCCTCAGCCTCCTAGTGTCATGCTTCAGGCTTACCTCCACAGCCAAGTCATATCACCAGGTTCTCTGCCTGCAAAGGTACATCTGCCCCTTGGTCCTACCTTTCTCTATAACACACTTTCTAGCTAGTTGTCTGCAGCATTGGTATACAGGAGAAGAGAGTGTGTAAGCCATTATGTGGTTTCCCACTGACCACAGCCTACATACTGGAGCTTCAGAGCCTTCAGTTTCTGTATCTTACTGATGAGCATGAGTCAAGTCCTTGGTCATCAAGGTGTTTCAACATTGGAGTGTGTGTGTGTGTGTGTGTGTTCTATGGTTTCTGCTGGCCTTGGCCAGAGTTGCTTGGTGGAAATAGTTCATGGTATTTCCTGCATACTTCCTTGTAGAGTTTGCAGGAGGCTTAATGAATTTGTTGACAGCTACTTCCTCTTTCAGGAAAAGAAATTATTGTGTATTAACTTTTTTTTTCTTTCACCGAAATCACATTGATGGGAATACTAATACAACATGTTACTCTTTTTTTTTTTTAATTTACTCTCTATCCAGAAAGAAAAAAAAAACTTTAAAATTTGTTTTCTTTTATTTTGATGCTATCTCAACATATCTCCAGTTCTCTGTTAACTTGGGTGGCTCTATAAGTAAACACTTGAATGCCTGTTGCTCCTGATATGCTTTAAGATTCTCTAATGTAAAGGCAAACCACATTTAATTACATAAAGATCCTATATGAGATTCTGGAAGGAACAGTCGGAAATCACACATGTCATATATTCTAGTGGGGTTTGGAATGGATGATGACAGAAAGTAACAGTATATCAATTAATTTTTACAAAAGGCTGAATCAAGCCAGATGTCCCAACCTTATTACTGATGTCCACATATTTCAGCTGCATAGAAATTCAGCAACTCTTTTCTATTAAGATGTCTTACTTTCAACATTACCTAATCCTAACAGTTATATGAAGACATCAGTTAATATTAAATAAACTCATTTATATTCTTTCACAGAAGTAGAATAATAAAAACGCAAGTGTGTTAATACTAACGGCTTATCTAGCATATTTAGAATAAACAGAAAATTGTTTTGATATTCTTTTTGTAATTTCATAGCAATATAATAAGGATTAGTATTTGAACACTAGACTATAATAAAGTGGGAAATTATGATCCTTTTCATATTTTCAATAAATAAACCTTGAAAATAGGTTAAAATGCTCCCTTAAATACCATAAAAACTGGAATGTGAACATTATTCCTAATGAAGTAAGTCCTATTTATCAGCAAATTACAGAAGGTAGCAATTATGTTAAGGTACAGAAATAATGAATCACTTATGTCAAGGAGGAAGAAATAAATGATTTCATATCATATGTTATGAGGTCATTGCCTGCCTTCCTCTAGAAGACCCACTACACATTAATAAGAACATAAAGGGAGCTTCAGTGTCCACAAAGGCACGGGATTTACTATTTGTCATATTTCTGACCTCTTAGTGTTGTTTGGTGAAGCTTCTGACTTCTTGCTCTTCGTCTTATCAAGTTTATTAATTCTTATCATTCTTAGTATTTATGACCAGCAGTCTTACATGGGGTTTTGTGTTTTTCAGAGGTTTTGGAATAGCTATGCTGAGTATAATCCTAAACCCGATTTATGCCCCATCTCCAACAGGTTGACCAACAGTCCCAGTTTTGGGGCTGGGGAGATGGCTCAGTTGGTTAAATGTTTGCCATGTAAGCATGAGTTCATATCCTAGCACTTGTGTAAAAAAAAAAAAAAAAATGGAGATGGTATTAAGCAGCTGTAACTCATCGATGAGGAGGCAGAGATGAGGATACCTAGGACTTGCTGGCTAGCTAGTCTAGCTGAATCAGTAAAACCCAAGTTTAGTGAGAGACATTTTCTCAAAAATGTAAGGTGGAGAGTGATTGGTGATTGGGGAAGGGAGCTGATGTTTATCTGAGGCTTCCAATGCATGCTTGCATATATATTTATATATATATATGTATATATCTCTGTGTGCGTATTCACACACATGCATACACATGAACATAAACACATATCTGCATAACATACACACACACACACACATACACACACACACACACTCAAAGATGACATGGTTGGTCATCTTGGATACTGTATGATACGTTATTCTGATCAGCAAGGTAAGAAGTAAAATTTTATTGCAAAACTAGAACTGGTGATTTTTCTATACATAATTCCTCACTGGAAGATTTTAGTCTTATAATTTTAATTGACTGAAGATTGTAATAAATTGCATTTTCTTTATTTGTACATTTGTAAATTTATTGTATGTGTGCCTCACACACACCACATTTTGTTTTCTTCTCTCTGACTAGAATTACAGGTGTGTGCAGCCATGCCTGACTTTTTTTTTAATGTTGGTCCTCACATCTTCATATGTGAGTCTGTGTAGCAAGTGCTCTTAACCACTGAGTATCTTCACAGCCCTATCTGTTACCAATCTATCTATCTCTGTCTATCTCTCTTGCTCGCTCTTTGTCTCTCTCTCTCTCTCTCTCTCTCTCTCTCATCTATCTATCATCTACCTAGCTATTTATTTATTTTTCTAGTTCTGCTTTATCAAGTCATAGTTTTTATTTTATTTTAAATATTTTATTGATAATGCTTATTCATGTATTTAATGCATTTAGATAAAAAAAAAAAACAACTCTTGTTACCTTCTTTGGTTGCCAATCTAAGGAGATGAAATACCTCTACCATGAAAACTTCAACACATTTAGAAAAGAAATTGAAGAAAAAACTAGGAGATGTAAAGATCTCCAAATCTCATGGATTGCCAGATGTGATATTGTAAATTTACCCATATTACTGAAACCAATATGCAGATTCAAACAAATAGCAGTGAAATACTAATAATATTCTTCATAGATCTAGAAGAAACAATCCTAAAATTCATATGGAAGCAAAGTGCCCACAAGTAGTCCAATAAATCCCAAGGAGAACATGATGTCAGTGTATCATAATAAAACTCAAATTATGCTACAGATCCATAGTAACAAAAACTTTACAGTAGTGATACAAAAAACATATATAAAGAGGAGACTTAAAAAAGTTAAAGAGCTATCATCAGCTAATTTTACCAAATGATGCTTGGAAAACTGGATCCATGTATAGATGAATGAAAATGCACTCCTCTCTCTGTAACCCTCTATAAAAATCAATTAATACTTGATCAAAGATCTTAATGTAAGACCTGAAAATCCAAACCTGATAGACAAAAACCTAGGAAAAACACATAGGCAATAACTTTCTGAAAAGAACTCAAATAAAATAAGGAGGGCTGTGGAGACAGCTTGATAATTAAAGACACTTGCTTGCAAAGCCTGATGGCCAATGCTCAATTCTCCTGTAGCCATACCATATAAAGCCAGATGCACAAAATGACACATGCTTCTGGAGCTTGTTTCCAGTGACAAGAGGCCCTAGATCTGCTTATTTTCTTGCATGCTCTCTTTCCTGACAAATAAAAATACTATTAAAAAAATCAACACAAGGAGTGATCACAAGAATTGAAAAATAGAGCCAGGTGGGTGTGGGGGTGCGTACCTTGATTCCCAGTACTTGGGAGGCAGAGGTAGGAGGATAACCATGAGTTCAAGGACATCCTGAGACTACATAGTGAATTCTATGTCAGGTTGGGCTAGAGTGAAACTCTAACTCAAAAAACAAAACAAAAAAAATGTATTGAAAAATAGGATTATATGAAATTAAAAAGCTTTTTTACAGCAAAGGAAGCAGTTGTAAGAGTGAAGAGAGAGTGTATAGAACAGGATAAAAGCTTCACCAAGTATACATCAAGCAGGGTTCTTATCTAGGGTGTACAAAGAATTGCAAAAAGCAAACACTAAAAGGAAATCATCCAATCAATAAAGGGGTAATGAGCTAAATATGCATTTGTCTAAGGGATAAATACTACTGGTGAAAAAAATATTTGGAAAAAATTTTCAACATCCTTAGCCACTGGGGGAATACAAATTAAATTGAAGCTATTTGAAATTCTATCTCACCCCAGTCGAAAGGATTATCAGCCAAAAAACAAATAATAAGAAATGCTATTGAGAGTGTAAATTACTGGAGCCACTATGGAGATCAGTGTGAAGGTTTCTCCAAAAGCCAAAACTATCAAGTGTAGCTATGCTACACTCTGATATATACCCAAAAGACTATAAATCAACACACCTCAGATACCTGCACATTTATGGGTGCTTGATTCACACCCATAACTAAGAAATGAAACCAACTTAGATATCTGCTAACAGATGCATGGGTAAATCAGATGTGGTACATAGACAAATGGATTTTATTCATCTGTAAGGAGGTCATTAATTTATATGTGGTCTCTGTATATATTAAATGTTTATGTTTGTATGAATATATGTGCATGTGTGTATAGGTCATGAACATATGATTATGAGTATCCATGGTTATTTATGAGTATGTGGGCATGTGTAGGCCATGGAAATATGAATATGAGCATGTATTAGCATGCATTCATGTATGTGAAGGTGGGGTGGGAGCAAGGAGTTCATGTGACATGAAAGCAGAAGGGAGGTACATTGAAGAGGACAGAAATGGAACCAGCAAGAGTGGGCAGGTAGACAGGGAGAGCGAATAAACAAGAAGGAAGTGTGATTACTTATGCATGAAAAATGTCACAATGAAAGCTACCATTTTCATACTAAATTTACAATTTAATTAAATAAACATTAGAAAAACACATTGATACTGTCATTATTGTGGCTAATATTTTTTAAATACCCTGTAAAATATTAATACTATATAACCATGAACAGAGATGAAAACTTTAATCCATCTAAACAGTAAGTTTATTCTTTGTTTTATAAGCAGTTCATTGTTTCTTCTGGAAAACCATCTTTTATATAAAGTTTAGGAAACAATAACTCAATCTTACTTGTTAGCAAAGAAACATAGCTATGACATGACTTCTTACAACAAAAATGCTTATTTGTGAAGAACCTTAACAATCCTCTCATTTGAAGTTCTATCCATAAACCATTCTTCCAAGTCTTCAAATGAATGTAAGAACAGGCAAACAGAAAATCCTTAGCTCTAGTTTACATGACATGCTACTGTCATTCAAAAGAGCAGTTAGAATTTTAGGTTTTTTAAAAAAAAATTAAACAAAAACCAAATAAGTAGTTGAAAGCATCTGAAAATAAGATCATGATAAAGTTGCTTTAGTAAAGAAAAAGAAAATTTCTCCAGGCCTCATGATTGCATAGTGGATGGTGCTGGATCTAGTTTTCTTTTATGAAATACATTAATAAAAGGAAAATGAAAGAAGTTGAGGGAGATGGGAATTTGGAATTACCAGGTAATTGCAGTCAGTATTATTTTAATGAAAACTTTAGTATCCCAGACAAAATAAATCCATAACCTTAGATACATATTTTGTATACTATCTTCTTCTTCACATATATGTCTTATATAAAAGTTTAATCTTAACCAGGTGTGGTGGCACACACCTTTAATCACAGCACTTGGGAGGCAGAGGTAAGAGGATTGCAGTGAGTTCAAGGCCACCCTGAGAATACAGAATGAATTCCAGGTCAGCCTGGGCTAGAGTGAGACACTACCTTGAAAAAAAATGTTTAATTTTAGTTTATACCAAATGAAATATCATGTTCTATATTTAATCAAATGTCAACATGTTACCAGATTATCTGTTAGATATGGTGCCATATACAAAGAATGACACATGAGATACATGAATAAATAATAAACTTTAAGGTTATGGTAACCTTAAGTGAACTATTTTTCATCCTTTATGTACAGAAAAAGGCTAAGTGGTGTATCTGTTTCATATGGGATATGCCATCTAATTTGCTAAACAGACATTGTCAACCTTCAATGGAAAACAAATACAAAAATATATGCATGTGCAAAATGTTGTACAAACCCCTACTGTTCCTTTGCAGTGGCAAGAGTCCCTGACACATCCCTCCACACATGCATTCATATAAGCACATGTGTGCAAATAAATAAATAAAAATCCCATATGAGCAATGCTGGTGAGAATGCACATCCACCATGTATATCTTTATGAAAGATTCTAAAAAAAAACCAAACAAAAACCAACCAAACAAAAAAAAATCTAGAAACTAAAACTACTACCATTCGTAAATATTTACCCTAATTAATTCAATGTAGCATAGAGTAGAGATTTGTATCTCCATGTTATCTATTCATGTTCACTAATCATGAAGGCTAAGTTGGGGACTC